>NC_092805.1:137424771-137737271 GCF_040954645.1 Diabrotica undecimpunctata
ATTGGAGAATAGAATTAACGAAATATATTAACACAAGAAAGAAAGCAGGCAATGTAGCAGTTATAAAGCTACACGGTAAAATTTTCCTATCCCCAACCGGCGTAACCTCTACTACTTCCCCTGCATTCTTGCATTCAACAGTTTTTTTGGAAGCCTCTTTTCTTCCATCCTACATAGATGGCCTGCCCATTGAAGACGCTGTTGGCGGATATACTAACATAAAGGTGGTTCTTTATACATATTTTAAAGGGAGTTTTTTTAAAAGTATAGAACTTTGAAATGGAATAAAACAAAGATGATTTTTATGAATTGACATCAAATTGACTTTATTCGAAAGATAATCTTTTGGCAATATAATTTAAATATGATTTCTGGCATATGATCGTCAAGGCTGGCTCTGACCTAGTCTAAGCTGGAGGTCCAATTTTCGATTAACTTTTCTAATATTTGTCGCCGTATATCGGCAAAAGCGCGGCGAATGTTGGCCTCCAAGTAGTCAATCGTTTTATGCTTATCCCCACATGAAATAGTCTAGCCGTGTTAAATCGCACGATCTTGGGGGCCAATTCAAGATCCAATACGTAAAGCTATGCGGTTAAGAGCTGTGTTGCTTAATCGGGGAATGTAAAAGACACTAATCAATCATGGCTCTATATGGCTCACCATTGACTGTAACGTTCTGGCCAGCACCGTTTTTGAAGAAGTATGGTCCAATGATTTCATCAGACCATAAAGCACACCAAGCAGTCTGTTTTCTGGATGTAATGGTTTCTTAATATACATTTGAGGATCATCTTAACTCCAAATAGGGCATGGACAAATAATTAATGTTTGTTGACGTAACTATTCAACCAAAAGTGAGCTTCATCGCTTAACAAAATTCGCTTATGAAAATCGGAATCAACGGCAATCTCTTTTTGGACCCACTCACCGAATCTACGAATCTACGCCTTGCTAGTTGATGATATACCTTCAATTGTCGCGTAATTGAATGAGTTGGATTTTGTCAGCGGGCAAAGCAAGATCTTTCCGCAAAATCTTCCGCAACTGCTGTGCACGATGGCAGATAGACTTATTTGGGTCTTCCTGTATGCTACGCTCTACAGCAGCCACAACTTCTTCTGTACGCACTGTACGACGTGTCTGTGGATGCATATTATCATTTAGAGTAAACGTGGTGCAAAAACGTTCCATGGTTAATCGAATTACTTGCTCTGACGGACTATTATGTTGACCATAAAATGGACGTATTGCGCGATACGTATTTCGAACAGAATCATAAATTTCAAAACAAATTTGTACAATTTGGAAGCGTTGTTCGGGCGACAAGTCTATTCATGCTGAAATGCCAAACCGAACTTAACATAAATCACTTGACAGCTGCCAAAATGGCCGAGAGTTAATAAAGTGTTACCAACTTAGATTTCTATACCTACCTCTAAAAAACACCCTTTATATTTCATAATTGTATCTGATTCGCCACCTGTTATTCTTATTTATAGGGCCCAGTATTCATTTCAGTACCTTTGTTTTAAAAACGTCCATACAGATGTTTGAGTCAATACCCAAATTTCACATTCACAGCTCCCTATCGGTCGGGTGTTTGATTTACGTCTTGTGATTTAAATTTCTGGTTCATATCAAAGTATGCGGTATTGTATTGTAAAAACTAGTTTCTTGACGCTCGCCTCAGCATTTTACTACAGAGAAAATATGAATATAACGCTAGTATAAAAGCTTCCCTTCAAAATGTAAAAGGGTACCTATTAATAAAAGATGCAGAACCACAAAAATAAAAGAACGATGCTTTTAAAATAATTTTATATAAATACAATGTTGGATTTTTACAATTATCAGTTCGACTATTGTATTAAAGTGCGACAAAAAGAGTTGTAAGTAAAATATTTTTGGTTTAATTTTAATATCTATACATTGGAAGAGATTTCTAAAGCAGCACATATTAAAAAATATGACTTTTTACGAAATAGCCGTTATACAACGTGTAAATATAAATTTTATTGAAATCTATAAAATAATAAATAAATAATAAAATTACTTTATTCAATTTTAAAAATACAGAACACAGTATGAAGCTTCGCGCTGGTCTACAGTACTGCCTATTGTAGGCACCACTTTTTTTATGCGCTCCCTTTTATTAATAAAATCGTCGCCTGCTTACCATTAGAAAAATATTAAAACAAAAGAAAAATGAAATTGTATTATTAAAACCGCACTAAAAATAAGTATTTCATATGGTAACGATTTATTTATATTAACATTATAACAGAATAACTCCTTATTATATACTAACGCCACGTAGTGGTGTTTATAGCAAGTTTTGTAATTCTCTACAGACAGCTAATCCGGGTACAAAGAAATCTTTTAATTGGTTCAATATTCTCGTACGAGCAGTAACATGTTGAATCTCTATAACAGATGGCGCAAACGGTTAGGTTGAAAATATAAATTTGCTTAAAATTATCTACTAATTATTTATTTAATTCAGTTTACAAATATGAATTTAATACAGGTTTCAAAAATTTAATAATTTAAAACATATTTTTTTATTAATTAAGTATCAGATAGTTTACTAGGGTTAGGAATTAATTTATAAGTTAATAAATATATATTTTTTAAGTATGTTAGGTATACCTAGGCCATTTAGGCTTACCATACGTCCCGGTTTTAGACATCGGTCCCGGAGTCCCGGCGCGTTTGTCATTCTGTCCCGGTTTGACAAAACTGTCGTAATTTTGAATTTTTGTTAAGTGATTTCACACGAATGATTTTTTTCCTCCTGGATACATATTTACTGATAATAAATAAGATTATTCACGTTCGTATTATATAAACAATTCTAATAATGATGACTGCACATCTGATTGATAAGATAGTTTAATAGGGTTCCCACAGAAGACGTGCTTAGTTCTCGAAATCATCAAAATGACCAATTCAGCAATTCACCGTATCACATTTCTTAAACACATTATTTCAGTGAGTCGTGAACGAATATAATCATTAAAAAAAATCAAGAATTGATGAATTAAAAAAAAACAGATCTCAGTTTTCTGAGAAATTGCAAATTCACAAGCGAACTTGAAAAATATTATCCTTTTATAAAAAAGCTTTGTAGTGACAATAGCAGGGTGAAATGCCAGCAATGTTTTTTAGAATTTTCAATTGCACACGGTGGGCGGGCAGATATTAAAGATCACTTAAAGTGTGCAAAACACAAGACTGGTGTAACAGCGATTGCAAGTACTTCTTCTATCAAAATTTTTTTTATAAATGATGATCCCATTCAAAACGATTTAGTTATTGCGGCTAAAATTTCAAAATGTTTTGAATCAAAATTTGGGGTTGCGAGAACCAAATGTGAAGCGATCATTTTAAATGTGTTGGCACCTTTGTCTTTGTCAGAGCTACACACCGACTTACAGAAGGCTTTTTTCGTAAGTGTTACTAACGACACCTCAAATAAAAAGCACATCAAACTGGCACCGATTACTGTTAGATACATTTTACCATTAGAAAGTGTACCTACATGTGAAACTATTGAATTTTGAGTCCGTTCAGGGTGAGACATCGGAAATATTGACTCAAAATATAATTTCAACATTACGTCGTCATGACATTACAAAAACAGTAGCTGCATTTTGTGGCGACAATTGTAATACAAATTTTGGAGGTGTGCATAGAAGAGGACAAAATAATGTTTACAGAAGACTTAAACAAGACCTCGGTGTAGATATTGTAGGAATTGGATGTGGCGCACATATTGTACACAATGAAATGTACACAAATGGTGCAATATATTTTGTGCTTACCAGGTACCTCCGCTCCTTTAGAGCGTATCTTCTCGATGATGAAACATATTTGGTCGGACGAGAGAAGCCGTATGTTGGAGTCTACCGTACAAGCATTACTATACTGTAAATTAAACTTTAATATGACACGTAACGATATTTACGAAAAAATTTAAAAAAATTACATTTTATTAAAAAAAGTACATACAAGCGAGAAGTATGAATGGTACAAAAAATAGGTATTTTATTAATAAAAATTTTTGGCAGCAGCTTAATCGTTTTTTTATACTTTACCCTATCCACCATTTACTGTCCCGGTTAAGAGTTTCATAATTATGGTAAGCCTAGGTATACCTAATTAAGGTGGCAATAAAAAAAACAATATCCAAATACCTATTCAAAATGATATAAAAATAAAAGGTCTCCAAAGGAGAAATATCAAACTTTTTTAAAAATCATATTGAGAGAAGAAATAAATCGAACCGAATAAGAAAGACAGTAATGTTCCAATGGAAGAATGAAGAGGAGTGTTATAAAATACAGTACCTAGTAAATACAGTTAATTACAACTTTGGTAATTGAAATATTTCATTTTACTACCAGAAAATAATTAGGTTCAATGAATTATATATAGTTAGGTGGAAAGTAAACAAGAGAATGTTTAAGGTATACCAACATGTAAAAACTAACTTTTTATTTTATAAACCATATGTAATATATTTATAACCAGGGTATCAGCGGGATTACATATGGCGGATGGTTATGGCTATTGTAGATTGGGGAAGAGGCCATTTGTGAACCTTTCAGACACTTGGGGTGCGTTCATTACGGAGACATTTCAGTTCATAACATCGCATGGTATCCTCGCCTAGATCATAGCACTGACAGTGAAGTGAACGCTCGCATTTAAAATAATGCATTTATTTTACCTGACGATCGATACGATGGTCGGAGCGAGGGTCGGTGGTCGGCGCCTCGTAGTGTCGATCGTAGAGTACTAGGCTCGAGGATCGAAAAAATACTAAGCTTGAATACTAAGGTCCAAGTCTATGATCCGATACCTGGCTCGAGGCTGGGCGCTGCGCGTTGACGGTGAACGCTGGCAGTTTTAAAACAATGCATTTATTTTACGTGGCGATCATATGATACCATCCTATGGTCCGAGCGAGAGTCGGCGCCTCGTTATGAGAGCACACTTAGACCTAAGGCGAGTCCATTGTATCACCTGAGGCCTAGACTGCTACGGGCTCCCGTATCTGTAATAATGAGCAGGGGTTCCAAATCTGAGCTCTTATTAGCATTCAGAACATCTAATACTTTACCAACCTTGTGGCCTCACAGAAAGTGTGCAAATCCAAGCAGATGTAGGTACCGTCTGAGTCTACAGTCGCCGGTTAACATACTGACCACCAGAAAGCAACTTCTATACGCTAGAAGCAGATATTGGTCTGTAAGACTTTTGGATGGCCCCACTATGCGGAGCTTAGCTTATCTGATACCTCCACAACTGACCCAGGAGTCCTGAAATCTTCGCCAAAGAAGCTCCTTGAAACTACTCCGACCAGTACTGAAGGGCACTCCAATCACAAGCACTCCAATCCGTTCGTTCCATTTCACACCTGTGTGTCCCGGTACCTATACCAAGTTAACCCTATTGGTCAGCGCAACATCAACTACAGCTCTCTTAAACCTAAGAACTGGCTTAGGCTGACTTTGAGAGCTTTCAAAGCCCTTAGCACTGCTTGTTTGTCAAAGCAGATAGAGATGGTCCTGCCTGAGCAAGCCTTATCTATTATCTTCTGAGCACATACCAGGATCGCGAAGATCTCGACCTAAAATCCGATCTCGAGCGGCATCTGCCCGCTCGTCCATTCGGTACGTTCTCATTCCATTAACTCATCCCAGTCAGGAAATTTAACCAAGAAGAGAACTAAATGAAGAGAGCTCAAATTGAGGGGCCATGCTGTCCTGTACCATATATAGCACAGGATAACACTCGATGACCTGTCTCCAAATGTTACAATGGCCCATATGACCAGTCATTCTCAAGCAGTATCCACAGGTGGCCGATAGTTGATGACCTTCAGATATGAAAGCTGGAGGGTATAGTGGGTATGCCTTAACTGGCCCCTAGATGTTATAATATATTTGTTCAACTAGTTTGTACCTACAGCTAAGTATGACATACAACTTGGTTCCCTACACAGTTTATTTTGCTATAAAATATGTAGGTCTATCATGATTTGTATAAAAAAAGTCTGAACGTGTAGGGATAAATACATATACTAGATGAAAATAGGAATGTGTTGAATGCTGGATGTTTTCAGTTGATATTTAGGTATTCGTTAACATCGATGTTAAATGAAAACATCGAACACCATTTTAGTATAAATTACTGCTTTCACCGGCTGGTAATTTGTATAATGACACGCTGAAAGAAGTTACCCTGTAAATCCCAGCAACGAAACAGGATAAAAGAAAAGCTGCTGACAAAATTGTTATTTTTATACAATATTGATAAGCGTTATTGGGGCTTATAATTTTAATGTATTCCTTATTTGTTTTTTTTTCTAATATTTTGGTCGTGTTTAAGATATCTATAGAGGGATCATTTTTAATTGTTTAAATTAGGTTAAGGTTACACAGTAATATCACATTTTTAAGCAATTAAATCACGTTTATATACCTAATACTTCGATGTTTTCCTTTAGGAAAACCTATGGAGTAACCTATGGTTACTATCGATGTTCAGGTTCGATGTTACCATCGATGCTTAACATCGATGTCGCATCCCTTCAACGTGAAAAGAAAAATTGAAGGTTTAACCATAATGATAAGTATTTGCTAACAAGATTGAGTGTAATGTTTGTGCAGATATGTATGATAGTGTAGCTTTACAGCTTGAACCCATTTTTAGATTTTTATAGAAAATGACGTCAGTAGTAAGTTGGTTAGAATTCTTCAAAGAAAAGTAAAGTAGAAAATTAATGTTTAAATTCAAATATGGTTGAGTAAATTAATCAACACATTTTTCCTCCCCTGTATTCTTCCGATCCCTTAATAGTACCGCTGAGGCTCGGAAATGCATTTCGCTAAACAGAAGAGCACCAGTCATTGAAAAGAAAAGACGTAACCCGGCAAGTAAACCCATGCACGCATATTGAATTGGTTTCGTTCGTTGTTTCGTAGTGCAAACCATGGTAAATTAGACCCAGCGGTAAGTTTTTACCTAGTTTTACCTAAACCTATAAATCGTCTTTGATTGTTTATTGCAACCATTTAAATTTTAATAATTATTTGCACCAATGAGTAAAAGTTCATTTTTTTCTCGCCAGAGTTATCGAAGGAATAGTTCTGTTAATTTAAGTACTATTAATTCGTAATAGTACATTTGTTTGTTAATCCCCCACAAGAGAAATATAGAAATTTGAGTACCTTTGTTCTAAAACTGTTTCTTTTTACGAGATTACACCACAATTGATTGCAATAAAATAAAAATTATTATTAATCTCAAACAGTTAATTTTTGTCAATTGATGGTGGGTGGAAATACCAATTTGACTTATTGTTGTGAGATATTCTTATAAGCTGGGATTGATATCAAATTCTGATCTTTCTGTGCTTATGTAATTAATTATAGATGACGTGTCTCTTACCTACTATTAACACGTTAATGTTGGTGTATTCTTATTGTTGATATATTTTTTTAAGTATTGGTAACCAGAGTCTGCTGAATTCCATTAATGTGTTTGATTAAACATTTTCTCTCTTAAGTATGCTAGAGGCTGCTTCTTTGATTTTCATCTTCTTGTTGGCCGTTTCTTTTATGACTATTAATATATTTTTCCAGTGCTCTCTGTGCTCGTTATCTCAGTCATGTTTGCACATACAAGATCTGCCAAAATCTCCGTTTTTTATTTTTCTGATAAGCCTTATCCATATGGTATTGTTCTTTGGTAACGGGTTGTTCTTCCTGAAATGTTCTTTTGTTGGACCAGTTTTTTGCATCTCAAATTGATGCCAAAATGAGACTATAAGTGATAACCACCCAATCACTGATGAAAAGTTCTTGGAATTTATAGGAGAGGAAGGCCGGAGGTTGTGACTGGGTGACACTTAAACCAAAGACACTTAGGCAACGAATATATCTTAAGGATTATAGAAACTTATACAAGAATGTAAGATGATGGTGATCACGATTAACTTTACACAAAAACAAAAATTTTACTTCAAAACATCTTTAATGGTAACTTCTTTCATACCTTTAATATTATCTCTTCTTAAGTGCTTAAAATCTATATTATTGTACAAACAATTTATTACATTTAGTTGAAAGTGTCTCTTTGACAGCTTTTTAGAGGTAGTACATATAGGTCACATTAAGAATATTAATACATTTGAGCCAAACCGTGTTTAAAGGGTAAGGATAATACCAGAATTATAAAATATGTTAATAAATGTTGCTATGCTCACTTGTAATGTACCTATATTAGAAATGAAGACGACAAAAAAACTGTTTCATGGTATATGACTATAAATCCTCACAGAGTCGTTCGATATCAAATACTCATTTGTGTAAGAACTTCCATTTTTACAAAAAGTTGTATTTCCGTAAGTAACTATACGCTCCGTAATAAACTCCGAAATACTGGAGAATTACGAGCAGATAAATCGCCAAATGATTATACCGTGTAAATAAAGTAAGTTTAAGTAAACAGTGAAAGAAACGAGTATCCTGGAAAAGTTAGATTGTTGCATTATCATTCTAACCTAGTATTAAAAAGACGAAAGAGATGAGGAGACGAAAGATATGAGGTAAGGGGAACAGACGAGAGGGAAGAGGAACCACCAACGATTCTTTAAGTTAAAGGTGCAGTTAAAAAACTAACCAGAGACAAATCACCAGGAATAGATAATCTCCCAGCTGAACTATATAAAGAAGGTGGCGACGATGCCATAATAGCATTACAGCAGCTTATAAAAGAAATATGGACACAGAAATCCCTCCCGAATGATTGGAATATTGGAATACTTTGCACCATACACAAAAAAGGAGGTATCTGTAAATGCTCTAACCACAGAGGAATTACGCGTCTAAATACAGCGTATAAAATATTTTCCATAGTACAATATCACCGTATGGTACAATATGCAGAACGGAGAGTAGAAAAATACCAGACTGGTTTCAGAGGTGGTAAATCGATAATTTAATCAGATTGCAACCTTTAAACAATTTTTGGAAAAAACACTGGAATATGGCATTGATACTCACAACATATTTATAGACTTCAAAGCAGCCTATGAATAGAAGAGAAATGTTCAAAGCAATGAAAGAGTTAGGAATACCAAATCAGTTGGTAAACGAATTACTTAGTACCAATTCAGGGGAAACTGTCTTAACCTTTTAAAACAAATAACGGGCTGCGCCAGGGAGACCCTCTCTCCTGTCTACTGTTCAATATGGCTCTGAAAAAAAGTAATACGTATACAAATTACAACTACTATATATAGCAACAGGACCTGGCCTCAGGCTTCTTTCCGCAGCCCTAGTTACAAAATGATTAAGGTGTCGAATAAAAGACAGTCGGTTTTTAATAGAAATAAAAAAAAAATAAAACACATTTGAAATTAAATATAAATTCAAGTTCTCAACTTAATTTATATTGAGCAAGCTCTTAAGACATAGTTCGTAGTAAAAATCAAGTAATGTTAGTAAATAAAGAAATACTTAATTACAATACAATAAATGCACTTAAAAACGAAACGAGAAGCGAGATAGAACCTATAGGAAAAATGAAGAAATAATGAACGAAATAAAGTAAGTGGGGATGGATCAAGCCGACAACAATAAGCAAATATGGAAATGAGGCAAGAGAATCACAACTTAAAAAGAGAAGTAAGACAAATACGAAAAAGAAGAGAAATAAAAAAGAAATATAGAACCAAATCAGCAAAATGGCGAAAGAAGAAGGAGGAAAAGGAAAATGACAAGAATAGGATACAAAAAGTAAACAGTAGATGGTACGGAATGTTGACGGGATGAAGAGGGGTAACTATACGAAATAAATAAAAGATAAGTTGCACAAGAGGAGTCAAAAAACTAATAAATAGTAACACGAAAGAAAAATGGTAACGATATAGTTACGATAAGGACGACAATTTTGGCGCAAGGAAAAGAAGAATGAATGGAAGGAAATAAACAAATTGAAAATGGATTGAAAGTGCGAACATGAAACGTAAGAGGGACCTACAAGGAAGGAGCATTAAGAAATTTGGATAAAATACGCGAGAAATATAGATCAAAATAATGGCCTTACAGGAAACAAAACACCTGGGAAATAAAATAGTGAAAGTTGGAAAAAGTACCCTTTTTCAAAACGGCGTTCCAAATAGATACCTACCGATATACGGAGAATTATTGATAATAAACACTGACACGATGACTCAAAGGCTTGATTTGATTTTCTAATATACATAAGTTACCACTGTATATAGTCAAGCAAACAAAAAATGAAATTAATCATCCAAAGTCACGAGTCGTAACTGGTAAAAAGTAGGCGAAATCACGTCTTAATCATGAATTCTCGGAAATTTTGCATTCCATCATTGGCGGTGAGTAAGAAAATATGTTTCCTTGCTGGTCGCTTTAGATTGTAACAAAAAATATTTTATTTCTACTCATAATAATAAAAATAATACATTAGATCTAATTTATCAAATAAGTTTTCATTCACAAGAAAAATGGCTTCTACAGAATAGCGGACGTGCGGATGTCGACTATATACCTAAAGATGTAAAATGGTCAAATTAGTATATTCGTTTTATTTCAGAAGGATATTCAATTATTTAGTCTAAGAGAAATAGTACTAGCAACCGCATATGCTTTTCTGATCTGTATGTATATACCTAATGTTTTCTAAAAACAGGCCAAAACGTGTTTAGTTGAAAGAAGCTATACATCGAGTCATGCACTGCATGAATCATATTGTTACAAATACAATCCTCAGCGAAATTGATCCTACGTATTTAGCAGTAAACAAAACGAAGGACAATTATTAAGATTCGAAGTTTATTTCTGCGAAATTTAATTCCCTTGAGTAATAAATAATGACCGAGTTAGTCTATTTAATAGCGGAATTAATTTATGTCCTGACATTGTGTTGATACAGCAAAATAAAGACCCAACAGATGAATCAACAGCTGAATCAGCAGCTAAATCAACGATTGCTGCAACGAAGCAAATAGTTTCATTTTAAAAGCGTCAATAACAAACTGAAAATTCGGTTGAGTTTACCGAAAGTACAAGCTGAATATAGCCGCAAATGTCAACCAAGAATTAAAATCTTTCGGTTTGGCAATGTTGGGATGTTTTTAGAATGCATCTGTTGTATGCTTCTAATATAATGAGAGAAAGCTTTTAAAAAGTACATATCGATTATACTATTTTATGAACTCTGCAATTTTTAATTTATATAAAACAGTAACGAGTAAATATTTGTCTCTCTCGAGATTAATTTCAAACATCTGTGTCAATCTGTCAACTGTTGATTTGACGATTGCCAAATCTATCCCTAATCTATCAAAGGGTAATTGCCAAAAAAAAAATCTAATAATTAATTGCAATTAATCTCAAAAGAAACAAATATTTACTAATTCTTGTTTTATATAAATCAAAAATTGCAGAATTCATAACATAATATAAACAAAATGTAGGTACTTTTCTAAAGCCTTATCTTTTTATATTTGAAGCATACAACATACGCATTATAAAAACATGCCAACACTGCTAAACTGAAATTTTTTGTTCCATGTTTGACATTTGCGGCTATGATCAGCTTGTACTTTCGGTAAACTCAACCGAAAATTCAACCAAAAAAGAAGAACTGGAATACAAAGTAAACGCTTTTAATCGATTGTATAATTTTTACTTCGCTCGAAAAGATATACATAAAGGCATCTGGAAATCACCAGACTGGCTTACAGTAAATACAATATGACAGATAGTTTCTTCTATTTTTAGTTAATTAAACAATATTTAACAAAAGCAATATATCGTTAAACACAATGGCACCTGTATACTTCTAACACACAATGTACTTATAACTCTCAGAAAACTAAAAATATACTGACCATATACGGATCCTTTCTCCGTTAGCAGCTAGACGATACGATAAACGTAAGTGATCACGCTCAAAAGTCATTTCATTTTTTATTTGCTGGACTTAAGTCATACTTAGTTAAAGTATGAGAGTATACAATAATGATACCAATTCTTATCTACAACAGACACAAGACTTAACAGGTGGATTTAAGAGTTCAAAACACACAAATAATTCAGTTGTGCATAGAAACATTTTAATAATTTGTGGTTAAAATAAACAAAGTAACTCTTGCGTTGGTCCCATCCTCGGTGGCGTAAAGCACTTAATACTAACAAATACATATAAATGTATTTTGGACATTTGGTTTCATTCTATAATGTGAACAAGAAATCTTTAACATCATTTTATTTTGGCTGTCAACAGAGCCTTTTGCGTTACTACACAATGGTAACATGAAACCTAAAAATGTTCAATATGAATATTTGCAGATTATGAGATAATATAAATGGTAATATAATAACACTTAATAGATTTTTAAAGTTTCTAGAACTAGAATATTTAGGTGATGTCACTATAAAATTTATATTTATGCACGAGAAAGTAATAACCCTAATAATAAATACTTTTAAACATACATAATACAAATTAACATAAAAATAGCAGTACTGTAGAAAAGCCTCTAATAGATTTGAGTGCCGAAAGAAATAAAAACTTTTATAGATAAGCCTGGAACATTGGAAAAATTATATAATTTCAATAAATCATAAAGTACTGACTTCTGATAATATAACAATAGTCTAGGGCCTAGCTAGGTCACCGTGACGTTTTCAATTCTGATGGACCCACCTAAGTTTTTTATATATTTTGGCTGCTGATTATGAATTTCGAGGGTGGATTTCGATCAGAGTGGTCAAATAGTTGTTAAAAACAATTTAATTGTTTATGAGGCTCTCTCTAGCTCGTAAATTAAGAGAAAAAAATTTTTTTTTAAAATAAAATTTTGTTTCTTGAAAAAAAAAAAAACAAAGAAAATAGCGTTAAACTTTAATCCAATAATTTGAAATCGAGATATTGTAAAATTAGTACAAAATGATTGCAAAATAAGTATTTTTAGAAGGTAACTTTGATTCTACGCATTCAAATGAGCTTTACAAAGTCTCATTTTAAGGCTGTTTTAGCAGTTCAAGTACACTGCGATTTGAAATGGGCGTATCACTTACTTTTCTACACTGCTTACGCGAGACCATCTCTACTCAGTGCCGCCGGCCGACGGGTAGTTTAATGACAACAAATACATTATTCTCCATTCAAATTAGTTTTAACACGAACTAACTGACCGTACGTTCATGAGATTTGACGTCACGAAGGCGATAACGATGAAACTAAGCCCAATGATGAGTAACACGTTTCACTATTAGATTTCAGTATTTTTTAGCAATTTTCTTTAAAATTGGAACACGCTTTTCTCGACTATTACTGGACACAGAAAGGTGAAACAAAAATCAACGATTACAGAAAAAAAAACTCTTTCGAGTGATGAGCGTAAAAAGTTTGGTTATAATAGAGCGTTAAACAGTATATTCCAATTTTTCAACAGAAGTTTCAAAAAAATAAAAAAAGTAAAACCATCAGTTTAAAGGCAACATAATTTCGAATAACGTGTCCAAATTTCGAGACATTTTGTTAGTAAATAACAGAGAAAACACTGTCCCTAGGTTTTGGTGCACCGATAAAACAGCCTTAAAGCTTTATTTAACGACTTTAAAAAAAAATTTGTTCAAGTAGGTACTTTATCTTTATTTGTATTAAAGCGTTGATTGAAATAAAGTGATACTCGTTTGAATTTTCTTTAAAAATTTGTAAATTAATTTGTTTATAAGGGTTTCAAAGCAAATTTGAGCAATAAACATTATTTATACTTGATTAACAGTAATTATAGAAGAACTCAATTTGAGCTTGGGAAAATGTTCTTAAAATTTTTGGCCAAGATATCGATATTTTAATAGCGCGCTCTGAGGCACAAGATCAGCTTGCATCGGATCTTAATTTTTGAAGATCCTCATACAATTTTCTTATATCATTCTTTTAATAAGAGCGTAGGCGCAAAATTTCGGGCCAATGCTTTTTAAATGCATTCATTTTTTTCGAATCCTAAAAAGTATTTTTGAAAAATTTAAACGCAGAATGAAAGAATACATTATTACCGAGGGCCGAAAGTTCCTGAAAACTTCTATAATGTTTATTTTAATAAGTTACAGGGGTGAAAAAAAAGAGAAAATTTAGTGTGATTTTTAATTTCAAATATCTCATTCAAAAAAATTTTTGTTTATTCTAAGGGACTTAATAATTTAGTATATTTGAAATAATTGAATCTATTCTTCAACTTAAAGTACGAATAAAATAGTGCATATTATGTCTATAGTTGCCGTAAATAAATTAAACCTGGTTAATTTTTCTATGCACTCCAGATTTCTGTCACTGAACAGCACTGGTTCCGTTTAAAACATGGCTGATTCCGTCTGAGCGAACGAGATGCGCGTACTTATTTTTTCAAGCAAAGTGGGCATTCTGATTGTTTATTATTCTATGGCTTCGGGGTAAATTTAAGACTGACAATCTATTTATTAAGTCGGCAGAATTTTGACAGAATAAGTAGGTTGGAAAGACAGTGAAGATTGTAAAATGGAGTTATAAATTTGAACAATTTTACAACTGGCGTGTTGTAGAAACTAACTACTGGTGTCATAGGAACATCAGGTTTACGAATTTTTGGTAAACCATATAATCTTGGTAGTAGAGGAATTGACAAAATTAAGGATTTCTCTTTAATGTTATATGCAAGTAGGAAATTTTTGTGATTAGATAATGTGGCTTTAAGTTTTTAACTCACCTGTTTAAAGGATTTCTATTCAAAACCTTAAAGTTGTCATTGTTTAGAAGTGTGTACAAATCATACAGTCTTTTACCAATATACACTACAATTCACATCATTGTAACGTTGAAAAAGCACTTGCATAGAGAATAGTGAATGTTTTCTTCCAAGACCTTTCATAAAAACAAATTGTGTGGATTTATTATTCTGTGCTCACTGTACTTTATGGTATCTTTTTTTAGGCACAATTAAATCAACCATTTTGTTAACAATCATGTATTATTAGGCGAATTGTTTATGTATAAATTTCTACAGCGTTGTTTCTATTTTGGTGAGCTCTTTCAAACTATTTTATTTAAACTAATAAGCTTCATATTACATTTTATGCAGTGGACCTCTGAATAATTTTAGAAAAAGTAGCACCTGGATTTTAAAGAATATTTACCTTAAAATATGATGATTTATTTTTATTACTCTCTCGTGCATAAAAAGAGGTATAATCAGTGTAACCCAGCAAATAGGGTTGCCTTTACTGTATAAAAATTAGACGATCTCCACGTACATTTTCAACAAATGTCATTTAGGCATGCATATACATCCATATCAGTATTAAATTTATTACACTTATTCGTCAACATAAAAAAATAGGGGAATCCGTTCACGAGAAAATCAATTATCAAAACGAGCATAGTTTTTGGTGATACAAAACTTTTGGGGTTTATTAGAGCAAACCGACTCGTCCAGAGAAGACTGTACTAACTCAATTTTTGGCGTTTTTGACTTACACCCCTGAAGAATTAGATTACCGTGATATCTTTCAACGAACCAATGTTGTTTAGGAAATCAATTTTGCACTTCAATATTGTAATTACTTATCTCTACATTTTCCAACGAAAACTGTCCTATCTTAAGTTAGTGTAGTCTTCCTCAGCATTCCGAACGGAAACGTCGTTGTTTCGTGAGTTAATACAGTTTTCGCATTTTGAGGTTAAGTAAAGTACGCGTACATGAACAGCAGTGCTTATGTATAAAAGTTGTACAGCCTATAAATTGTTATCAAAAATAATACGTGTGAATAGAGGGTGCATTTGTATAAACTTAAATAAGTATCCAGGATGTACTCGAGAGGTAAATTCATAGTAAATTTAGTAAGGACAGCTAACAAGCGAGAAACAGATTCTCAATAAGCGTATTGTTCAAGAGGTTAGTATATTTTTAATATGTATTTATTTCTTTTTTTAGAAACAATTTGTGATAAGGTTATAAGGTTATAAGGCTAAATACGACCAGAGAAGTTATAGTTGCTAATATCGAAACGTCTATAGGTTTGGTATAATATAAATAACTAAAGATACATAGGTAATGTAAGATGAATCGCCTTTTGTTTTCAGAAAAGAAGCGAAAAAACAGTTAACGAAAATTTTGAAATTGATACTGAAGACCCTTTTCATGCAAGCTCAGATAATGATCCAGATTATTTACCTTTAAAAGATAATAATAAGAAAATTACATATGATAATATAAAGAAAATGAGGAATAAATAAGAGTAAG
This sequence comes from Diabrotica undecimpunctata, assembly GCF_040954645.1. Lineage (NCBI taxonomy): Eukaryota > Metazoa > Arthropoda > Insecta > Coleoptera > Chrysomelidae > Diabrotica > Diabrotica undecimpunctata. Next base: position 137,441,102 of record NC_092805.1, read on the forward strand.
AGTAAGAAGAACAAGAAAAGTAATACTAGAGTTAAACTGGGTAGAAAACGAGAAAGAAAAGAAGAAGAATGGATTGTGTAAAATCTAAAACAGGTCTAGGTCGTGGGTTGGAATATACAAATCGACAGGGAAACTGGTTAAGGCAAGAAAAATAGGCGAACCTTGATAACAAATATGTAGGCTTAAGTGTACCACAAAAATAGATGAAGAAATGAGACATAAGACTTTTGGAACTTGCAAGATCATACAAGGCAATAAGACTTTATTGTGCAGATGTGACACAGATTGAGAAAAAACAAAGTACTGTTTCTGCTGGTGTCGAAGAAAACCAAATTTGTAAAAATATGTTTTTAAAAACTCTTGGTATTTCACAAACTTGGGTAAATACAGCATTAGCTACAAGAAAGGAAACTGGGGTTTTATAATCAGATTAACGTGAACAACATAAAGTACGACTGCATAGACTTACTCCAAATATTGCAGAAACTATTAGAAAGCACATAAAATTATTTCTGTTGGTACCCTTACATTATATTCGGAAGAATTCTAAGACGATGTATCTTGAGGAGGTTTTAAGCATTCACAAAATGTATAAACTAAATACGGAATTTTATAGCGATGAAAACAGTATTGGACAACTTGGTACGCATCGCTAGTATAGAGACATTTTTAACACTGAATTTAATATCAGTTTCTTTAGACCAAAGAAAGATCAGTGCGATGTTTGCTCAGTCTGTAACCTAGCTGATGAAACTGGCAAGGTGTACTTACAGGAGAACTATGAACGTCATTTAGCCAATACAATAGTGGTTAGAAATATGAAAAACAGTGACAAAGAACTCGCCTTGACTGATAAGACTATCTGCGTTGCATGTTTCGATCTAAAAAAAGTTTTAGCGACTCCCCAATCGAACGTAAGCGATTTTTATTATAAAAGTAAGTATGCTACATTCAACTTCACCATATTTGATATAGGCAACAATGATGGTTTCTGTTATGTATAACGAAATTGCTACCACTTAAAACCGTATCTTTTGTACCGTATTGTAACATATTTTTTAATTTCAATTTCAATATATTTGATTAGGTATATTAAATTTAAATGTAATTACTCCAAACATGCATAAACATGTACTTAAATACATAAACCTTTGACAAAGGGTAAAATAACGTGATTTTTAGGTACACTGGAAACAAATAATTCAATAATTTATTAAAAGATATCTAGGCAATGGAAAATTTCACTAAAGAAATCACTTTACGTTACTGCATATAAAAGGATCATTTTACGTAACAACATGTTTGCTGGGTTAAACGTTACTTGCTCGATATCTAAACTAATAATATGTTTCTTTTTAACTATATGGGCGGTATTTTGAGATTTTGATCTTTAGATAAAAAGAAACTATCAATATGGCAAATTTTTATTCTTTTTCGCAACTTTTGATCTTGTGTTTTGGAGTTTCATGGAATTGTGACACAATTCCATGAAACACTTTTTGTATGAAAATATTAATGATTTATTAATTATATATTAATAATTGACATTTACATGTTCAAGTTATAATTAAAAGTTTAAAGCTGGAATGGAAAGAAACTGCTAAAGTTGCTAATAACGTATGAAATAAAACATGCTAAGAAGCCATGAATATCAAATTTTTGTCGCAATATGAGCAACATTAAATAGTGAGCAATATTTGTTGAAAAACAGATATTCACCTCTATTTCAAACAAAATAACTGTTAACAAAGTATATTACAGAAATATTACTTAAACAATAATATTAATGACTTAAAGTAAACGTATAAATTTGTTCAAACATAAAAAAGTAACTTATACTAATTTTTCAGTCATTTTACCTGAGTTCAATGAAATGTTAAGCATTACTAACTATACATTTTCAATTACTCTTATTTTTCTAATGCAAAATAAGTTTTTGTCACTCTTGTTTCAAAAATATACACTGCTCCAATATTTTTTTTGCGAATACGCACAAAACAATTTTTTTACATAGCACTAAATGTTTGATTTACTAGTTAATTCAACTATCGATTATCATTAAGAAAGCTAGTACCTACTTAAACAAAACAAACTTAAAACAAGCTCAAAAACGGCGATTAAATGAAATTAATACATGATTCTCTTGTAACATACCCTTCATTCAAGAAAATTCAAATGGACTCTCAGTAGTACCGTATAAAAAATATTTGTATTTTTGTATTTTATCTCCCAATGTTTAAATATAGCATATCATAACTACTGTATCGATGGACACAAATAGCTGCAACTTCAAGGTCATTCTCTCCGGTATATCGAGGAATGAGTCTTCAGTTGTCTGAAACTGAGCGAAGCGTAAAAATCCATTTAGTTAGCATTGGACACCAATTTTAGTCAGTTTGCAACGTTGCCAGATAACTTCGTAATTGAGTTTTCATTTAAAAAAACAAGAACTGAAATAATTTTTTTAAAAACGAATAACGTAAGTGCCGTAAAAAATCGGATTCTGAGTGCACAAGCTATTAAAATAATATACTCTTTTAAAATTTACTTAACAGGAATTAGAAGGACATATACTTCTTATTGAGTTATCCAAAGTACAAGCTTTGACAGGTAAATTGACGATATATTTATGTTATAAAAAATATGTTATATATGTTATTATAAAAAATATGTTTTGCAAACTTAGATTACAATTTTTTTGTTATAAATCAAAAATAAAAAGAGATGTTGTTATGCAAAGATATGAAACAATCGAATAGCAGAAAAAAGTTTATATAATATTAAATGTTTATAGGTGTCAGTTTATCCAGCGTCAAAAAAATCGTTAAAGAGGGTCGTGAGGTTGAAAATGCAGAAACCCTTGGATTATCCACACCTAATAAACGACAAAAAAAGTTCTCAAAATTACAAGTTTATAGATGGATGTGATCAAGGTATCTTACGGGGACAGATATATAATTTTAAGATTTAATTAAGAAAATTCATCAAAAATTTGTAAGCGAACTTAATTATGCAGAAAGTAAAGAAAGTCTAATAAAGTCAACCATGTTTCCGCATAAAGACATCCATAAGCAAACCTGGGTCTCAAACGACCATATTACGCGCAACCAAATTGACCACATCATTGTAGATGCCCGTCATGGGAACAGTATTTTAGACGTAAGAAGCCTGAGAGGAATAGATGGAGACACAGATCATTAATTAGTCAGAGCAAAAGTCAAATCCAGAATATCTAGCCACAAATACAATAAAACAACAATAAACCCACAATGGAACATGAACGAAATGTACAATACAGAGAAACAACAAAACTATAGAGAACAACTTGAACAAATCTTGAACTCTGAAGGAGAATACAATGATATAGAACAGCTATGGGAAACGACTGCCGAAATAACCAAGCGAGCGTACAAGATCTTTGGAAGGAGTAGGCAGAAGAGGGCAAAATCATGGTATGACGAGGAATGTCGGAAACAGCTGGAAAAAGGACAAACAGTAAGGAAGACTTGGATACAACTGCAAACAGACCAAAGTAAAAAAGAATATGACGACTGTCGAAAAGAAACAAGAAAAATAATACGCACAAAGAAAAGAAACTATGAACAACAACACCTCACCATGACATCACCACAAACCAGTATAAGATCAGAACCAATATAGAATTAAAAGCACTTTACAATGACGCCGATATTGCCCAAGAAATTAAATCACAGCGACTAAGATGGGCAGGCCACGTGCACAGACTGCATAACGAGAGACTTGCAAAACTGGTATGGGAGGAGATTCCCACAGGCAAAAGACAACTCGAACGTCCCAGAATGCGATGGAGAGATAACATCCAAGCAGATCTTCGGACAATGAACATTCCATTTGACCCTAGGTTGATGGAAGACCGTTCAAATTGGAAAAAAGTTGTACAGTCAGCCAAGACCCACCCAGGGTTGTAGCGCTACGTGATGATGATGAAGTAAAGAAAGTATGAGAAAGCAATATCATAAACTTAAGTTTCGCTGAAAAAAAAAACAGTCGACAATAGAAACATGTTGTAAGAAAAACATGAAATTAATAACTTCTCACAAATACACAGAACCACCACCTTTGCTTGGCAATAAAAATACATACATATTCAGTAACTCAGATGTTAAGCCCAAGAAACTCTTAAACATCTTTCTGGAGGCATGACTCAGTAGGTATGATATTCCATCAAGAGCTAACTGCTAAAGTGGAACTTTACCATATTACAAGTTTATCTCAATTATAGTAATGTTTGATTAGAAAGAACAGACACAGCTTATCTTTAGTTTTACCGAAGGTTGCCGAGAACTCATTGATAAGTAATATTCTTAACAAATCATCGTATCGTAATCGGTGTCAGCATCATTCGGGTTGGGATGGTAAGCAAATGAAAATCTAAGTTGACTCTTCCTAGCTATCGAGCACTGTACTGTGACTGAGAACAACAATTTTTCATAAGAAAACAAGATCCTAACTCCGGAGAAGAAAGATCCTCAGAAAGATGAGATACTATCCATCAGCACGAGTGCATAACCTAGTCGATATTCCTTCATTAAATTACACGAGCTCCTTCTTAGGCAAGAAATATATATTCGAATATGAGATATTAAAACTTGGTCTCAAAATGATTTGCCATCCTAGAGACACGTACTCGTTAGAATACTTACATTGAAAATTTTACTTCTTCTCGCAATCTTACTGAACATTGTCGGAAAATAAGGCAATAATCCATGGGGAAAAGTGGTTTTCTGTACTTATATATCATTGCACAATGATACCTCTTTCACGTAATGTCATATGCAGAACTAGGTTATATGCGTTTGCTAAATAAAACCCCAAAACGTTCCCAAATCCTCAATCAATCAAATGTCGCTCAAGATTGAAATGAAATCAACCCAATCACGCGTTCGTCATAGCCTAGGCATACATCTCTAAAATTCAAACATTTGCAGCTTTTCTCATCTAAGAAGAAAATAATGACGTAGGTTTCATACTCTTTGTGAATTTAATATTGTACAATTTCAATTGTAACAAATAAAGTTCTTTTTTAAACAAGTAATTAGTGATATAACTTACATATATTATGTACTACAAGGGTATATAGCTCAAAATCTTTTGACAATCGTGCAGTTGCAAATGAGTGAGTTTTTCTCTTAGATGCAGTGAATAGCTGGAATATCAATAAAAAATAATTAATTTTAAACATCAATGATTTTTTATTTTTAGGGTGTTCTGTTTAAAGAGTGAGAAAAACCCAATCCACGTAATAATCTTTTGGAGCAGTGTATTTTATATTTAAAAATTCAATTTTTTTTAGGATCGTTGTAACTTTCAGATTTCTTGTTTGTTAAGAACGATTTTTATACATATAGAAATATATAAAATATTTATATAAAGTAAATCTAAAACGCTTTACATACAGAATCAACATCCTTATATAATATAACATCTTATTTTATTTTTACATTAGATATATTAATGACTAACATGTAGATATCACATTTAGTTAATATATGGAACATATATGTAGTTAAATTTAAGATATGCGGGTATTCACTTCGATAGACGCCCTGAAAAATAAAAGAAAATATTAGTAAGGTGAATGTCGACCACTGCAAGAAGAGGCCACAAAGAAATGAAAAATACTTTAAATAATAACACATCTCTATAGAAATTAAAAATATTATATAAAATAGAAAATAATTATATAGTACGATAAACGAGAAGTGGCTTGTTGTGCATTGACGAAATTTTGTAGTATTACATATTTCATTTCTTCATATGGCCGTCAAGCGAAAGAGATCGAGCTCTTAACGTTGAATTAACTGCAATGTTGTCAAGTATTTAAATATTTCTTTGAAACAGAAAGAGTATATTTTGAAATTAAAATGGAAAGTTCAGTGGAAAATAAATGTTTAGGATCTCGATTACGAGAAATTAATTTTAATGTGTTTAAGTTCAGTATAGAATATGGATTGCTAATTCAGATTATTAGTAGATCTGAAAGAAGTACTTTTGTACTTGTGTACTTTTGATTTAATGGGTTTTAATTAAGTAATGAATTAGATTAAATTAAACAAAATTATATACAGGATGACGGTATAAAAGTCGGAGATGCCACACTGGACAGAGTAGAGAAACTCGTGTATCTCGGCAGTAATATCAATGAGAGCTGGGATCCAACCGCAGAAATTAAAAGCCGAATAGAACAAGCCCGAGCTTCCTTTGTAAAAATGAGAAACGTTCTTTGCAGTCACGATTTTAGCATTGACCTTAGAGTTCGAATGACATCTTGCTACATCTTTCCTGTCCTGCTGTATGGAGTGGAAGCGTGGACCCTAACTGAGGCTATCCTTAGACGCTTGACAGCCTTTGAGATGTGGGTATACAGACGACTACTGAAAATAAGCTGGGTCGACAGAGTTAGAAATGAGGAGGTCCTTAGACGGCTGAACCAAACAACACAACTGGTCAATATAATAAAGAAACGCAAGCTGGAATACTTCGGTTACATTATGAGACACCCTGAAAAATATGATCTTTTACATCTGATCATTCAGGGAAAGATCCAAGGTAATCGTGGTCCAAGGTGGTAGAAGAAGAACATCATGGCTGAAAAATCTAAGGCAATGGTATGGAAAATCAACTACATCGTTATTTAGAGCTGCTGTCAATAAAGTCACGATAGCGAATATGGTAGCCAACATGATATCCAACGATCAATAACGGTTATGGAACTAGAAGAAGAACAAAATGAATTAAACATAAGGCATCATTCAAAAAGGTCTATATTTATTTATGTTAAATACTTTAATGTAAGAAAGACAAAAAACCTGTAACATGGTAAAAGAAATATCGTGCCCAAAATTATCATATCAAGCTTGAAGATAATGGAGTGGCGAATACGTTAGCAAAAATATCGTGACTTAAAAATAAATATGGGATAAGAGGCAACTTATAATCCTGTAATTATTCAAGGACACTATTCTTCAGGAAAATTTCGTAAAAAATAAGACTAATCTAAATCTAAAAATACAAGAGAATTAAGAATAAGTAAATGTTGATGGAAAAATTGAAATGGTGATGTTTGACAATATTACAAAAAAACACCAAAGACAACGAAATTTAAATGTATCTAGTACTATGAAGTTAATATATACCTTTACTTAGTAAAAGTCATCATCAGTCTGTGAAAATCTTCTTTGATTCAAAGAAGTTTGCAGGTAACACCAAAGACAACGAAATTTAAATGTATCTAGTACTATGAAGTTAATATATACCTTTACTTAGTAAAAGTCATCATCAGTCTGTGAAAATCTTCTTTGATTCAAAGAAGTTTGCAGGTAACTGGGTCGTCGAGGAACTCCACCGACACGCAACCTAACTTCCTCTTCTTCGGCGTTATACTGACAAAGAAGTTCTTGGGCTGCCTCTATAGCTAAAGCTGGAGCATTTTCTACCCTCTGTCGGCTGTACATGGAGGCTTCTCGACTGTGGACGAAAGCCACTAATTTGAAATCTTCGCTAACCTAAAACGTAATTTCAAAAGTAGCATTTCGATATATAAAATAGCGTATAATTAACGATCATTGACAGTTTCGTACGAATCATCAACTTAATATTTTGAATAAAACTATTCCAGTAATATACCAGTTAATCAGATACAAAGAGAATAACACATTTCCACAAATTTTAATACATATAGAGTTTAAAAAAATAGTTTACGATCAGAAGAACGGGATAATATACATTTTTACGGCTTTTTTTCAGTGCCCTATTCTTTTTACTAAAAAATGGTGTAGATAGAAACCGTAAAATTCTGTGTCCGTTATTATTTTTCTAACAAACCAAGATATCTTCTCCACTGTTTTTGCTGTTGTTTAATTTATGTAATTTAGGTTTTAATAACGCCACTGTCAAAATACGTAAAGTCTTATTTAGCTTTTGACTGACAGTAAGTCTTGTCATCAATAATTTTTATTACTGCCATAAGAGATGTCATTTTAATATTAGCTAACTCTCCGTTAGGCACGTGGTAAACTAAGAGACGTTTGGTCACGCGGTCTACGATCGTAGACCATTTTATTTATATTATTAAACATAAAAGTTTCATAGTTTCAATAATACTGCTTTAGGTATATTTGTTGAATTATTGTTAATGATACTGACCAGTTTTTATAACAAAAGGTTTACTTATTTTTTTACTAGACAATAAAAAGACTACTCCATACATTTTAAAATTTTTATTAACCATTAAAATTATTTTGCTTTAATAAGAACTTTAGTGTAAATTTGACAAAAGAAGAATTGTTGTACCTAACAATACTTCACCCAAACAAGGTCACCCAAATTCACATAAATAAAAGTAATGTTAAAAAATTGTATGACTTAGAGACTACAGAAAACACCACATTTTTAGTCAGTCAAACAATCATTGCAGGTTTCTTTCATGTGGTTTTTGCAGACAAACGCTCCGCACTTCACACAAGATTTTCTAGAAGATTTGTTCAAATTTCTATTTTCTACTTGCATTTATTATACTTATGATATCCTAATTCGAACATTATCTAACTGTGTGAAGTTATAATATTGAAGTGACAATATTAAACACTGGTCCGTGAAGTAATAAATAATTTGCTACTTTTTAAAGTACTCGTATATTATTTTTAAAATACTTACTCTATCTTCCAGAAGATCGACTAGGTCCCAAAACGATGGTCGGTCATTAGGTCGCCATGACCAGCACTTTCTCATGAGCTCGTAAAGGAAATCCGAGCATTCTTCAGGTCGTGTTAGACGGCCTTTGGATATCACAAATTGTAATACTTGTCCATTGGAATAACCTAAAAGTCATACCAATAATTAACACCCATGTAAATATAACATTTATATTTTCAAGAGACAGAACTTTAGAATATGTTTAGAACAAGAATATGAACCTACAACTGTTGCTTTCTGCACATGCGATGACCTCTACATAACATACGAGGCCACCAGAAAGAAAGTATGCATATATACTTTCAATATATACTTTCAAACTCGTTAGTTTCTCCCATTCACCTTAAGGCGCGTACACATCTGGCGAACGCATGTGACCGAAGCCCTTCGACCGAATTCGTTCGATGTTTTTGATGTTCGATGGAAAATTTGGTTTTTCGTACACATTACAGCAAACGAATTCGTTTGCAGTCATTCGATCAGTTTCGCGGGTATTTTTAGCGGTTCTTGACGCGGCAGTTATTTATTTTATGTAAATTGTAAAACTGACATCGGGTGAGGATATAATTATTGCAAGTGCGATGTATATTATTATTAGTGAGGCGGAGGTCGAAGAAGTGAAAGACCTCCCCAAAAAACGATGAAAACGGCGCTGGTGGGCAACATAATTGTTCAAAAGCAGAAGTCGGTATAGGGATATAGAAGTAGGGATAGACTTATTTAATGATCTAAAAGCTGAAATGGAATATGGGCTTTTTCAAAAATTTTGTAGAACGAAGTCTACTGATTTTGATAGAAGAAAGAAGATACAAAGTTTGGAGAAGCGATACCGCCAACAGAAAGGTTAATGTTAACCCTACGATATTTAGCTACTGGTGACTCAAATACAAGTTTGATGCATACTTTTAAAATTTATTTCAAAACAACTCATTTCAAGGATAATACCAAAAGTTTTTTTATATATAATATATATATATATATATATATATATATATATATATATATATATAATATATATATATATATATATATATAATATATATATATATATATATATATATATATATATATATATATATATATATATATATATATTATGATAGACAAATAAGAAGCAAAAAGGCTAAACAAAGCTCCATTTAACACAAGTAAATTCAAGCAGATAACAAACATACATTTAATTCTAAACAATTAATATCTACAAATTCCGACGTGACCAAGATATAAAAACCAATATTTATTTTTGGCCATAAGTTTACAAAAGGTATTGTACAAGCGACAACAATACAGAAGATTAAATTTTAACAAAATGAAACCATATATTAACCATCGCAGGTCGTGACTAAAGTTCTACAAGAAAATTACAAAGCAAGAGATTTTCGACCTGCCTGGAAGAGAAGGTATAAAAAATACCTTGTGAACCTCTTCTTAATATGATTGCCACCAACAATAATGGCAGAAAAGGAACTGATATCATCTTATCAATTTGGATTACGAAAAGAAACACTCAAAAATAGACTACATTTACAGGAGAACCAATTAACATTGACCAATTAGATAGAACAAGTCCAGGAATATATCTACCTAGGCCAAATTCTAAAACTTGACAAAGATAACCAAAGGGCGGAAGTCACTAGAAGAGGAAGACTGACATGAGCAGGGTTTGGAAAACTCTGGAAAAAACTGGAAAAAAATGGATGACAAACCTGGACCCTAACCAAGGCAAATATAAATAAATTAGCCACAGCAGACAGAGCAATGGAAAGAGCAATGTTAGGTATACGACCATCAGATAAAAAGAGGAACGACTGGGTAAGATCAAAATCAAAAGTTGAGGAGATCACAACAAAAATTGCTAAATTCAATGGAGCTTCGAAGGTCATACTGCTAGACAAAAAGACCAACGTTAGAACGCAATAATACAACATTGGAGACATTACAAAGGTAGACGACCGAGAAAAAGACCACAGATGAGATGGGTAGACGAAACAAATTGGAAGTATGTTGCTTAGGAAAGAGATCGATGGAAGGAGTTGGGAGACTACTCTGTATGATGTGATTGATGTATACTTAACCAAGCCAAATCTTTATTTCAACTAAATGCCGATGTATTGCGTTATCAAATAAAGTAAATGTCACATAATATCGCAAATGATATGATGGACAGATACACTTTGAGCTGTCGTAAAGAAAATAACACTTGTGACTTGTATATTGTTAAAATGCGAAACTTAAATTCTTACTAGAAAAATTTATAGACTCTAATATTGTCATGTTAAAATTTTAATATTACAGATTTAAGAACGGTGGCACTTAGCCAATGATTAAATCGATTTAAATTCCAAATAATACCTCGACAAAATATACACGTAAAACGTTGATAACGAGTTGATTTACTAGCAAAACGAAGCCAGATCTAATTTGACATCAGCGGGAAACAATTAGTTTTAATAGGAAGTAATTTATTCTCGAAAATTGTGTCTGTGTTTGATCGTGGTGTTGGTTATATTCGCGAATTCATCGCGGTTTGTGACAAGAAACACAACACGTGCTGACAGTTATTTGTAATATGACTAATATATATAATTTTACAAAATAAAATATGAATAAATATGTTAGCGACAATAATTTGTCTTAAAATAAACAGTTACTTCTATTTTCTCATAGTAAACTGGAAAAGGAAAAGAAGAAAAAATTCCATTAGTACAGTTTTTCATAAAAAAATAAAACCCAGTGAGTAAGTAACGGTTGCAATAAACTCATAAAAAGAATGAGATGAGACTAAGACCACACTGATAATAACAAGGTATATTTGCTGTGATTGGTCGTTATCGACATCTGATTTGTGAGGTTACGTATTTGTCTATTGGCGGTTTTATTCCAACAACGAGCACACATAAACGATTTCTTTATCTGTTTGGCGCCGATTTTATTCCATCACCAATCAAATTTCAATTTAAAATATTTTCAATGGGTCTTTATGTAGATGATTTGGTGTTGGTAGGAAAGTCTGAGAGAACTGGAGAAAAGACTAGAACAGTGAAGACTATGTAAGTAACACAATTTTTATGTCGATGGAATATATGAATCGCTAACTGCAGAAAAGCAACAAGTCGAGTTTTGCCAATTTTTCAGGAGAGACAAAAAACTTAGTAAACTCAAACACACTACTGGTATTAATTTTTTTGTGTTAAGGACATGTTGCCTTTCTGCCGTAAACAAGAAACTTTAAGAAGTTCCAAGGAAAACAATCAATATACAAACAGAATATTTTATGAGAATTAATTTTAATGAAATAAAACAATGTCATATACATGAAATAAAGCAATTAAATCATAAATTAAAAGTTTGAAGTAAATTTCAGTTCAAGTTTTTAGTTTTCTGCTGTAAATGCCGGTGTAATTGGCCATGACAAAATCGTAATCCAAAAATTCATTTTTTCTTCCGGGAAATATACCAGTGTTTTCTTCATGTCTTCCATTTTTTTGTTGTTAATTGGAAGCACAGTTGAATATCCTCTTCTAGTAGGAGCCTGAATTGGCTGTACTGCATTCCGTAGTTTGAATTCATCCATTATGAAGCCGCCGATGTTCATATTACATTGAACCGTGTTAGGATTATTTGATGAAAAAGTCATTTCTCTGTATTGTGATATGGCAAAAGCCCTTTTTTGGTTTCTTGGGACATTTTTGCCATACGAATTATCACTTTGGCAGGTTTTTTTTGTAAAACTGGGGCCACCATGAACTGAAGTCAATGAAATCATCAGCAGTCATTTTAATAACAGAAAATTTGCCGTAAATTTTTGATGATTTCATTATAAGCTCTTCAACCTCATTAATAGTTTAATATCGTTATTCTTGCTTTAATTTTCTTCTGATGATGCCAAAATCTCTGTCATTTGCCATAAAAGAGTGGCCCCTAAGAGAAAAGGTTAGTTTGACTTCATTAAACTTTTTTATCTCACACAAGTACATCATTATGCGAATCACAGTATTATTTTTAGTTTGCCCCAAACAGGTAAAGGTTTTTTACACCACTGCCAATTTTGTTTTATGTACCAATCTAACATAGTACAAACTTCGTTTGAGCCTTTACTGCCTTCACCCTCATGATAGATAAAAATTGTACATTCCCGTGTCGCGAGATTATGCACACCAAAGACGTTTATAGTGAGCTGTCTAAGGTAATAGGTATCTTGGACAGGAATACAAGGTAGAGATATGTTGGCCATAAAATCTATGCAGATGCCAACATTTTCTTCAGGCTTACTGACACACTGCGTGGTCACTTCTTTCAGTGATGCATAGAACTTTTTAGATTTACGCTTGTGTACTGTTAGCTCAGCGACAGCTGTTCACTTTGTATTCTCATTCAAAACAGGACTTTTTATTTTTAAATATTTCCTCACATGTAACACATGCATCTTTAACTGGTTGGGAAAAGCCAATGGAAGGGTAGTTTTCCTTGAAATATGTCCAAAAAAACTTGTAGGAGAGCCTTTTCCCAGTTCCTAATGTTGAAATAAGGAAACTATGTTCTTTTTTAATGAACATGTCGTACATGATTTTTAAATTTATATTAGCTGAAAAATACTTTCTTTCTTTTCCTGTATAGTGATGTACTTTGGTAAGGAATGGTTCTACATGGACCCTTAATTTAGACAGTACGGATCCAGGTATTGCATTTCCTGGAACGTTTTTTCCTCTCTTGTCAGTTGGTGTTTCATTTAGTTGCAATAGATGAGACAAACGGTAACACTGCTTTGCAGTGTATCCATAGGTTTTCATAAATCCATTTTTACATGCTTTTGTACGTTTTCCATTGTGTACTACATAATAAATCACACTGAAAGCCTTGGGTTTCGCGGTTGACGAACTAGACCTGGTTCTTTCCCTTGCAATCTGACTAATTTCCATAACAGATTTCATATAAATGTCCTGTTCCGTTCTGGTTGTCATGTTATGTAATTTGGCGGATATTTCAATCATATCTTTTTCAGTGAAAACTTCAAGGCAATTGGATTTGCAACTGAAACAACAAAAGACTTTATTGTAACAGCAATTCAGTGAAAAAGATATTGGAGATTAGTAAATGACTTTGAGGTTAGGTTTTAGTAGCCTAATATTACTTCGAAATACATACAAGATTAAATTATCAGTACAATGGTATTTAAACCAAAATGTACAAATTAACAACAATGAATAAAACAATATTTACCTCCAAAAATGTGAGCCTGGTTTTTTAGCTGGAACAGTTTTGCCAACCCAGTTTACGTGTTCCAGTCCAGCCACTTTAGACTTCTTTATTATGTTCCTTTTATATTTGTCATCATTCCAATTTAATTATTAACCACAGTAAAGACGACAACAATCATCAATAAACAAAGCACAATATTGTCTGACTAAACTCAGCTGTGAGGATAGTTCGAATATTTGCCACGCAGTTCTAGCGCCGCAACTGTTTACTGCAGAAAGAGAACTTGTCCTGGACTAGTTTCGTTTCTGCAGTAAATACATAGAATATTGAAAGCGTTGCAATGCCAATACTAATATGCGGACGTGTTTCCTTTCTGTAGTAAACATTGCGTTTTGCTACTGGATACAATTTTAATAAAATACACAAAATTTGTACATATTGGACATGATGACTTTCTGCAGTTAGCGATTCATATGTCTTCTGTAGTTCTTTCCACTTTCCATTCTATTTTTTAATTTTTGAATCTCGTACTCTAACAACAATTATTGATAACAAAACTGACCTTGTTTTTGAGAGTTTGTAAATACGTTTTTATTGAATTTAAACAAGTAGACCAGTAAATAAAAAAAGCTGAAAATATCTTATACAAGCTTTTGAAGGTTTTAAAAGGTATATGAGGATAGCTGATGAGAAATCCTTAAAGACGTACAGCTGATTTTGCTTTTATTTTTTTAAACAGTCATACAAAGTGAAAAAATAATTTTTTTTACTATAAAACGTGTCTTAAACGTTTGGAGAAAAATGGTTCAAATTAAAGTTATAGATCTTAAAGTTCTTTAATTTGCGAGTTTCTAAATTAAAATACATAAACAATTGACCAAGATAATTGCAAAAAAGTATGCAGTATTATTTATTGTATTTATAAATGTTAATAACTTTGTTTTTTTGCATAATAACATGTAATATAAATACATAAAATTATGGCAATTATTAAGTTATTAAAGTGTGTTAAATCTCAGCTAGACCGACCAAATGCTTTGAAAATTATTTAATTTGTTTATGCCGGAGTGCGATTATTTAAACCACTGTACTTGCCCAATCAGCGACTCTAGAAGTATTTAGCAGTTCTTTAAGGCTAAAATTTAATGATATATTAAAAAAATTTCAAAATTTCATCAAAATTCTTTAAAAAAACCTTTGAAAACTGGGTTATTTTTTAGCTTATAAACATTAATATACTTAATTAATATATATTTTTATGTGACACGGTTGTAAATAGGCTCACCGAATAGATTGTGCAAAAACACAATCAATACAAAAAAAAGGACCTTCTATGACCAATAGGAACCAAGATGACAATTTTTTGTTACTAAAATCATATTTCCATTGTTTATGAACATTAAGAGTTGAAAATTGAACAGTTGATAAACGAAGATCTAAATTTTATATATACTGACAAGGAGTAAAACGGTATAAAACATTAAAGAGGTGATACTCGTAAAATATCGCCAAATTCAGTGGAGGGGAGAACTTTCCGAGTTCCTTTTTTTTAGAATGGAACTTCAAATTGATTTCGTAAGAAATATTTAAATCTTATTGATAAATGCATATTATTTATATAAATATATAATAATAATTAATTCTTCTTGTAAAGTACAAAAAGATTCGTTTCAAAAGTTATTTGAAAACCACTTTTTTAAGAAAGTGTGTAAAAACTTCTTAAAAAATAATTCGTTTCATATTTTAATTTAAATAAACACATTTGGAGTATTAATTTATAATTAATATTATATATTTATAAAAAAACCCAACGTAAGTGGACATGGAAGACACAAAGACCAAAAGATGAGATTGATTTCAGACACGTGACCGGTGGGTGTATCGTGTCATCGCAGCTTGTCATTGGTTAGCACTTAGTTTCTATAGTTTCTAACCAATGAGAAGCTGCAACGAGACGTCAAACCAACCAATCACGTGTCTGAAACCTCGTAAAAAAATCGTCAAATACCGGAAAAATTATTCTTTTCTCGAGCTGCTATTAAAAGAAAAGGAATATTCTATGCGCCGTAGAAGACGAGATATTGCAAATTTTTCCAGCGCGATATTTTTTCAATTTGAAGTTCCATTCTAAAAATCACTACAGCTGTTTTAGCAGAGTGCGTTTCTCAAGTGATCTATTTTTGGTATGTGTTTACACTTTATAATCTTTAACTGAATAGGTTGAGCAGGGGAGAACTATTTGTCTCAAATTGGTCATTTAGAATAATGTCTATATTTTTTAATTTGTTAATTTCCATAGATTCTAATAAAGATAGCTTAAGACCTTTATTTTGGATGTAAAAAGTTTGAGATTTGGCATTGAAAGAATGATTATGATCTAGAAGGTGAAGTGCGTATGTAGAATCTGATTTTGTATTTTTGAAAGCCATTTTATACCGCTATACGTTTGTTAAAAGTTCTACCAGTTTGACCGATGTAAGCTTTTGGACAGTCGCCACATTTAAGTTTTAAATAGTTAAGTCAAATTAAATATCATTAAGCAAATAGCAGTAAACAATGGGTACAACGAACAAACAATTGATACAATTTTAAATTAAAAACTACATAAGAAAGCCCTAAAATTAGTATTTCCACTACCAGAGAAAAAAACCCAGTACCTTCTGCTCGATTACATATACAGGTTAGATATTAACAAAAATAGAAAAACACATAAAAAAGAAAGGAATAACACCAGCTTTTAAAACAAAAAATAACTTGGCAAATCTATAAAAAAAACAAGAGCCAAAACTTAGTGGTCTATACAAACTTAACTGTGACGACTGCCCAAAAACTTACATCGGTCAAATTGGTAGAATTTTTAACAAACGTATAGCAGAACATAAAATTGCTTTCAAGAATAGAAAAACAGATTCTATATACGCACTTCACCTTTTAGATCATAATCATTCTTTTAATGACGAATTTCAAATTCTTCACATCCAAAATAAAGGCCTTAAGCTATCTTTGTGGACACATTGGGTAACAGGATTGTTCAAAAGAATTATGGAAGTGACATAAAAGCCAGACGAATTAAGAAGCAATATATGTACCCATATAAAAATAAAGCACAAATATGAGAAAAGACGTCCAAACTACAGGGTCATAAGACTACTACATAATCATACGATGAAAATATGGAAGATACTGAAAAAATGGAAAAAGTGTTTAGTGCAAGTCAGGTGCGATATTGGTAAGTATCCGGGAAGAAAGCTGGGCTTAACGTACGTTACAATATGTTACTTACCTTGATAGGGTTGTTCAGCAAGCGTTGCGATTTCCCACAAAACTACTCCAAAACTCCAGACATCAGAGTCTGTAGTGAATACTCCATCAGCTAAACTTTCAGGAGCCATCCATCGGACGGGTAACAAACCTTTGGTATCTTTTCTATAATAATCAGTCTCATAAACGTCCCTAGCCATGCCGAAATCACCGACTTTAACAGTTCTGTCAGCAGCTACCATACAATTTCTAGCAGCTAAATCTCTATGGATAAATTTCTTAGCAGCTAGGTAGGCCATACCGTCCGCTATTTCTACAGCCATTCGGTATATTTCGTTTGATGTAAGATTTTGAGACGAATCTCTAATTCTTCTTAAACACGACTTTAAATCACCCCTCTCCATTAGTTCCATCACAACAAGAGGGGGGTGATTTACTGATACTACTCCTAATAATTTAACTACATGATAACAGTCGCTGAAAGATTTCATGACTGAAGCTTCATTTAGAAATTTCATTTTATCGTGAAGACTTAACGATTCGTTAACAGTCTTTATCGCGCAAGGCATATTACTTCTAGATTTTATTACACCTTGGAACACAGTGCCGAATGTACCGTGACCTAATTCTCTCATAACCTCAACGTCTCTTCTTTCAATCTCCCATTCATCTTGCTCGTACCAAAATCCTGCGTAGTCTGGATTTATAGTAGGGATAAGAGGATCTAAATGGGATCCTCTAAATTTCTTTAAGTATATATAAACACCGAAGATGAAAATGAGAAATATGGAACATATAACAGAAACAACTATTAGGACTACGTGTTTATTCGCCGACTTTATTTCTACTGTTTGGACATTGCTTTTATCCGATTCTCCTGCTAAAGATTCTGCCCTTATGGATATTGTATATTCGCCAGGTCTAAGGCCGTTAAAAACTTTGGAATGTGTACTCAAATGTCTTTTGTTGCGACTTATGGACTCACAAGAGTTGTCTATGACAGTATTAGCATAACTTAAAGATATCCTATAAGCGACAATTCCAGAATTAGGACTTGAGGGTTCTCTCCAAGTAACTTTTAGGGAATCCTCCCCTTGTATTTCCACGTTCATTATTTCTACGTCATCAGCGTTAGGCTTTTTCTTGGTTCTGGTAAACCGTTGTATAACACCGCTACAATGTTTTTGTTCAATCGGAAAATTGCAGGCAGAAAAATAAAATATGTACAGCGTAAAAGGTCGAAGATTGGTTATGGTGAAAGACGTTTCATTTGCTAGAATATATTTATGCTTGTCACTGTCTCTCTTTTCAATTTTTTCTTGATCAGTGGTATTGTATTCCATGTTCTTACAGTCAAAAGTATGGCAAATATCGGATTTTAAATCTCTGTATTGAAATTCGGTCTCTATTTTATCATTAATAGGTGCTACACACGAGCAATCTTCTGCATTTTTGCCTAATACTGATCCGTTGTATCCTTTACTATCAATTTTATTATATATACCGAGGACTGATTGTGTACCTTGATGGTCAATTCTTTCACCAGCGTTACTAAAATAAAGAATATTCTGTTAGAATTAGATATTACTGTTGAATTAGTGACCAAAAAAAGTACATGTGCCAAATCAAAAATTTTCTAAAAAAAAATAATTTTTTAATCAATGAAGTCACAGTTTGTGTTCTCACAGAACTACTGTAATACGGTTTTTAAACATACGGGTAATACAAACACAAGTAAAATGAAAAAAGGCTTTATACTCTGAGATAGTCAGAGCAAAAGATGATTGACATGTTCTGTTCTAGAACTTTATATTTAATAGAAACTAAATTTTAATCGACGTATACAGTAATATTAATGATATTATCAAAACAATAAATTAAATTAAATAACCTAGTCATCAATAACACAAAGATAGAAAGTAAAAATATACTTATAATCGATGTTATAAATAGTTTTAACTATAACTAGCAAATTACAGCAGTTAGGTGTAGGGAATGCTTAATAAATAATAAAGCATCATAAAATAATATTTGATTACAATACTAAACCAAAGGGTGTTCCATTTAGGAAAACTCAGAAAATACATATTCCAAGTTTTCACCAACCCTGTATATTAAAATTTAATATTTAGGTATAATAGTAATTTTAGACAATAGTAGATATATTAAAACTTTCTTTTAAAATAGGTATAAATATATTTTTAACGTCAAATCTCTACAATTGTACAGAGTGTTAATTTTGCTAAGAAATTAATAAAAAACGTAATTATTTTTTAAACTACCTCGTATAACACAAACATGTTTTATTACACTATGGTAAGACTTACGCGCATCTATACGTATTGGTTAAAAATAATGTTGAATAAAATTGCTATTGGATATATGGTGATTTAAAAGTAACAAGTATGCTTCTTGGTTAACAAGGTGGTTTTACCAAATTTAAATGTTTTTTGCGTGAATGGGATCGTAGAGCTAGGAATCGAAATTATTGCAGATAGAACTGGCCTGCCTGCCTGCCTGCACACTGCCTGTGTGGGAGTCTTTAAAATCCGGCGGGATGAACATTCTCCGCAAAAACCTTGTAGATCCTAAAAACATTATCTACGCCCTCTACATATAAAATTAGGCCTCATGAAACAGTTTGTAAAGACATTGCCTAAAGATGGACCTTATTTCAAGTATCTGTAGCAAACGTTCCCAAACATTTCAGAAGCTAAACTTAAAGAAGGTCTTTGTAGGACTCGACATTCGAAAAATGAAGTTCGAAGTAATTTTGAAACCACAATAAATAAGAAAGAAGCATAGGCATCATTTAAGCAAGTTATTAAAAAATTATTACAAAATGCAGAAAACCCATAATATAATACATACTATTGAAAAAGTTTAAAAAATTCAGATATTTGATGAGCCTAAATATTTACTTTTTAAACAGTCACCTTGATTACTTCCCGAAAAATTTGGGAGACTTTAGTAAGGGGCAGGGTGATATGTTGTAACTCAGGTTCTTCTTAACGTGTCCCATCTCTAAGGACATTGGCGATCATCATGGCCCATTTGACTCTATCTGCAGCCGTTCTGAAAAGTTCTATTGACGATTTCCCACTCCATTGTCTCAGATTCTTCAGCCAGGACGTGCGTCTTCTCCCCGGTAATCTTTTGCCTTCCACCTTCCCTTGTATGACCACCCGCATCAATTCGTATTTCTCGTTTCTTAGTATGTAACCAAAGTAGTTCATTTTTTTCTTCTTTATAGTGTTGAGTATTTCTTTATCTTTTTTCATTCTTCGTAGCGATTCCGCATTTGTTATGTGTTGTGTTCAAGATATTTTCCACATTCTTCGATAACACCACATTTCAAAGTTAATGAGTTGTTTCTCTGTCGCCTCTGTAATTGTTCAGGCCTCAAATCCATACAACAGGACAGAGAACACGTAGCATCTCAATACTCTAATTTCGATTGAGTTGAGTTTTCCATTGCATAATATTGCTTTCATCTTATTAAAAGCACTTCTAGCTATCTCATTCTATCCCATTATTCATTTAGTTCGCAACCTAAGTACTGATATCTGTATACCCTGCCTAAAAGTTTTCCTTTAGCATAAACACTGTCTTCCTCAATCTTGTTCTTGCTTACCACCATGATTTTTGTTTTATTTGTATTCAGTGCCATTCCATACCTTTCGCAGTATTGGGTAATGCGATCACCCAAGATTTGTAGTCCTTCTCTGCTGTCCGCAAGGAGTATTGTGTCATCTGCGTATCTAAGAATATTCATAAGCGCTCCGTTAATAAATATGCCTTCAGTTACGTCTTCTAATGCCTCGTTAAACAATTCTTCTGAATACATATTAAAAAGTATAGGGGAAAGCACACATCCTTGTCTTCCTCCACGATTTATAGGTATTTCTTTCGATTGTTGTTGGTCTATTCGTATTATGGCTTTCTGATATCGGTATAGATTGGCAATGATTCTCACGTCTCGTCATCTAATTCTGTGTTCTGCAGTATTTTTGCCATTCTTCTGTGTTGTACTTTGTCGAAGTCGACTGAGGTAATGTCATAATATTTTTGTTATTTAAGTTCACACTTCAATGTTATTCAGCTATAAAGGTATTCCATCTAATATTAGGAATATTATTTGTTTAAAGCCTGATTTGTCTAAATTAACATTTGTGTTTTTTGCTATTTTACTTGTTTGATTTATGTCTACCTCGCTAATTTGTCGACATTCTATAATAACTTTTACTTTGCTGATTTTTTAAGAAATAAAAATTGTTAACGAGTTGTATTTATTTATTTCTTACTCTCTCATAATCTTTCATTCTTTTGGGATATATTAAGATAATTCTGACAGGAATGCAGGGCGACCATATAAGGTCAGTGTGAGTATTTCTCTTTATGTATGTCTAAAACTTAAACCAATCTTCCCATATGTCAAGCGTTGAGTTTTCCGCGTCCCTCGCCAAAGGAGAAGGTGACG
The DNA here is from genome assembly GCF_040954645.1 of Diabrotica undecimpunctata. NCBI lineage: Eukaryota > Metazoa > Arthropoda > Insecta > Coleoptera > Chrysomelidae > Diabrotica > Diabrotica undecimpunctata. The sequence continues at coordinate 137,462,775 of NC_092805.1, forward strand.
CCACTTCCCCCCTTTCTTTTAGTACCACATTCTGTCACTTCCACTGGTACGTTTCAATTCCCAATTTTTTCTCTAAATATACCCCATCCCAGACCTATAGACCCACGTCCCAAAGCTGACCGTGGTGTGCTTCAAAACACCTGAGCGCTGATTTGCAAGGTGAACATACTTGCACCTGGAATTCTCTTTTCTCTATTTACCCCCAACATCCCTTCCAGGCAAGTTATTTAATTCGACATGCCCCTAATTCAGCACGCTCATGCTTGTTTCTGGGTGTTCATCAATACGGTCTAGAAAAGTATTCACATTTGCACGCTTTTTTGCGCGCGACCACTGTTACCACGCACTTGTTCTTATAAATAAATTGCTCAATTGATTAATTTACCTTCACGAATTATTAACTTTATATATTTTTGAAATATATTTTTTTAAAAATTAATATTGTATTATTTAGCTTGACATTTAAAAAAGTGGCTGTATCTTCTAAATTAATAATTTTACAAACAATTACTACAAGACAAAAAGTTATAAAATAGTTATTTCATTTCATTGACGTCCCCTTTCCTTTTAGTCCAATATTCGTCTTCTTATTATTGGAGTGCCTATACATTTCCGATGTTCGCGACTATCATGGCAATCTGTATTTTTCAAACTACTGCTCTGAAAAGATTTGTGGTTGTTGCGATGAACCACGAACGTAGACTTTTCAGCCAGGAAATCTTTCGCCTTCCTGGTCCACGTTTTCCTTCCACTTTGCCTTGTAAAATTCTTCTTCTTCTTCCTTCTTGAATGTAGGCTTTAAAGCCTGTTTCTTCTTCAATATTAGCCTCCGAAATTGTTTAAATTGTCGCACCAACTTTTTCTTGGTCTGCCAATACTTCTTCGTCCATTTGGTGACTTATCTCGTGCTATTCGTACTATCCTATCCTCTGCCATTTTACTGATGTGTTCGTTCCACTCCTGTTTCCGTTTTGTCACCCATCCATTTATGTCTTCTATATTGCATGCTCTTCTTATGTTTTCGCTTCTCTCCCTATCCAACAAACGTTTCTCTGATATTCGTCTGAGTATTTTCATCTCTGTTGTTTCTAGTAGTCGTCTCGTTTTAGATGTGTCAGGTCTTGTCTCCGCCGTGTATGCTAATATAGGTCTAATTGCTGCTTTATAGATTCTTGTTTTTGTGACTTGTCTTAGGTGTTTGTTCTTCCAGATTGTGTCATTAAGAGATCCCGCCGCTTTACTTGCTTTAAAGATTTGTTCTTACTTCTTCTTCAACATCTCCGTAACTAGTTATATCTATTCTCAGATATCTAAACCTTGCTTCCTGCTTTATCATTTTCCCATCAATTTCGATTTTACATCGTAGTGGGTATTTAGATGTTGTCATACATTTTTTTTTCTGCTGATATTATCATATTGTATTTCTTGGATGTTGTATTGAAGATGTGTGTTAATCTTTGGAGCTTGTCTTCTGTCTCGGCGATTAATGCCGTGTCATCTTCTTCTTCTTTATGTGCCTTGTCCGTTCCGAACGTTGGCAATCAACATGGCTATTCTGACTTTGTTTACGGCAGATCTGAATAGTTCAACAGATGACAATCCGAACCATTGCCGCAAGTTTTGGAGCCACGAGTGTCTTCTCCTCCCTGAACCCCTTCTGCTGTCTATTTTCCCTTGAACGATCAGCTGTAGTACTCTATATTTATTATGTCTCATAACGTGACCCAAGTGTCATCTGCATAACGTGACCCAAGTGTCATCTGCATAACATAATATTTGGATTTCTTTGTTCCCCATTCTGTAGCCATGACCTTTACGTACTGCTTGTATTATTTCGTCCATTATTATATTAAAGAGAAGTAGGCTTAACGATTCACCCTATCGGACTCCGCTTTGTACTGGTATATACTGTGTTATTTTTCCATTTATCTTTGCCTCTATTCGATTATGGAAGTAGATGTTTTCGTTGATTTGTATAATATTGATTTGTCTTCTTCTTCTTATAGTGCCGTGCACAAATAGTGCGTTGGCGAATTATCTTAAGGCCAGACGTCTGTCTTTTGGGGTACGCAAAAGATCGCCAGTGTTATTTATGCCTGTCCAGTTCTTTATGTTCCGTAGCCACGACATTTGTTTGCGAGCTACTCTTCTCTTGCCTTCATACTTTCCCTGGATGATTAGTTGAGGGATTGCGTATTTTTTTCCTCTCAGAATATGGCCGAGGTATCCAATTTTTCGTACCTTGATTAAATTGAGTAGTTCTCTCTCAGTATTTGCCTTTCTTAAGACTTCTTCGTTTCACACCCTATCTGTCCATGGTATGAGGAACATTCTTCGCAACGTCCACATTTCAAAGGCCTCCAACTTATTAATGAAAAGTACTCTTAACGTCCATGTTTCCATGCCGTATAGCAATATGGACCATACATAGCATTTAACCATCCTGTAGCGGAGATTGAAGGAAAGATGGTGGTTACGTAGTAACGGTTTAAATTTGATAAAAGCTTGTCTTGCTTGTTCGGTACGGCATTTTATTTCTTGTTGAGGATCCCATTGGTCATTCATCATCTTTCCCAAGTATTTAAATGTTTTCACTTGATCGATTGGAGCATTTTATCTACTTGCAGTTGTATTCTTAAAAGTGCGTTTTTTCTTATTGCCATACATTTAGTTTTTCCAGCACTTATCTTCAAGCCATATATTTTTCCTACGGTGTTTATTTTATTTAACATCAACTGCATATTATGATCGTTGTCTGTTATTATCGTGGTGTCGTCGGCGTAACGAATGTTATTTATCGGGAACCCGTTTACCTTTATTCCACACTCAGAGCCTTCCAGTGCCTCTGCAAAAATGTTCTCCACATAGAGATTGAAGAGCATAGAAGACAAAATACACCGCTGTCGTACCCCTCTTAAAATTTCAAATGCTTCTGTGTTGGTGGATTTGTTCAGTCTCACTCGTGCTTTTTGATTCCAATATTTCAGATTCTAGATAACTCTTATATCTTTCTCGCCAATGTTAGCGTTGTGTAGCATGTTTATCATTGCGTCATGTTTTTATAATTATTATTGAATTGATTATTGATTGGTATGTTTCTTTTATACAGTAGGTGTAAGACGTCTTCGACTTGGACGCGATCGACAGCCTTTGTCAGGTCTATAAAACATAGATATGCTGGTTTATTGTTCTCGATGACTTTTTCTGTGATTTGTCTTAGTACAAATACGGCGTCTACGCAGGATCTTCCGGATCTGAATCCTTCTTGTTCATCTGATAAAGTTGTCAGTTTATTGATTTTGTTGGTTAGGACTTTTGGGGTAAGTTTAAGTGCGGTGTTTAGTAGATTTCTACCTCTAGAATTGTTGGGGTCTTCTTTATCTCCTTTCTTGAACATTGCTATCATTATGCTGTTTCTCCATGCGTCTGGTATCTTGCAGTGCAATATTATTTTTTGTATAAGTTTTGTCATCTCTAGGGTTATACTTTCTCCTCGGTATTTTAGAAGCTCGTTGGTTATTCCATCTGGTCCTGGTGACTTTCTATTTTTGAGTGACTTTATGGCTATTTCTACTTCCTGAAAACTGATTTCTATTTCGTGTCTTAATTCAGGTACGTTATTGTGATGATTATTATTTTCCTTTGCTTTAAACAGTTGTCAGGTATCTTTCCCATTCGTTTGCTGGTATGTTCAGTGAAAGTCTATATCTCTGACTCACTTCTGTGATTCTATTCATTAACTCCTAGAGGAATTCATAACTGTCAGCGAATACTATCGTGTCATCCGCGTATCTGATGTTATTGATACATTCTCCGTTAATTCGAATTCTGGCTTTAACAATCTTATTTATGGCTATTTCTACTTCCTGAAAACTGATTTCTATTTCGTGTCTTAATTCAGGTACGTTATTGTGATGATTATTATTTTCCTTTGCTTTAAACAGTTGTCAGGTATCTTTCCCATTCGTTTGCTGGTATGTTCAGTGAAAGTCTATATCTCTGACTCACTTCTGTGATTCTATTCATTAACTCCTAGAGGAATTCATAACTGTCAGCGAATACTATCGTGTCATCCGCGTATCTGATGTTATTGATACATTCTCCGTTAATTCGAATTCTGGCTTTAACAATCTTATTTCCAATTTTTCCTTTTATCAGTCCAATATTATACTGCAAACATGTTGGGGAGGGGGAAGGGTGTGGAGACACCCTACAAACATCTAGAAACATCGAAAAAAAAAAATAATAAATTTCACTATTTCGGTTTTATTGGCCATGACATGCTAACACATTATTTAAATTTTCATAAAAAATTTTTAAACCGATTTGGAGCAATACCTATTAAAAAAATCGGTATGTCGTAACTTTAACTCCCCGTAACATTTTCTGAATGAACTTTTGCATATAGGTAAGTTAGACCAAATCAACTTAGTTTCACCTCTAAAAATCGTGTTGTAATATACGAAAAATCTATTTGTGACACCCTGTGTATAACATAAATATTACATTCAAAATATATCTCATACATAATTAATATATACTTACGTTCTAGGATTCGCGCAATAATCCCTCTCATAGAGTAACTCATCATCCAACTGATCATAATACAGGTCATAGTGTACTAGAACTCCATTGGGCATCGTTGGCTTCTCCCAGTCCAACTTTACACTTGTATCATTGATAGCAGTAACTTTAAGAGAATCGAACCCATCAGGATCATCGGGAAATGTTTCAAAGTGTTCTATTGTACTGTGAAATCCTAGTGCAGTAGAATTCGTTTTGGAAGAAACGTATAATATTAAGTAATAAGCATATGAGGAGTTTGGTTGTAAGCCAGTAAGAGTTGTAGAGTTCATTGTAGTAAAAGTGCTATTCCATTCGTTAACAGTACATACTTCTTCACTAGTAAAAGTTGAAGTCGATGTATTACCCTTTACTTCAATCTTGTAGAATAATGTGAATCCTACGTATATTTCGTTTTTCTCGTGTGACGTATGCCAAGTAAGAGTTGCATTTTTTGAGTATGTCTTAACGTGTACATCGACCTTTTTAACCAAACAATTAGCTTTGTCGCCGTTGGAGAACGGAGAGACGCCCACATCTGAGTATTCTACTCCAGTAGCTTTTGCGAGCTTGTCTATTTCAGACTTACAGAGGAGTGGGTTGTCGTGGAAACCAATGGTACCTGAAATAAAGACCAAATGGTAATCATAAAGAACAGAGATACACATTTAACAAGCTAAATTTTTATTGGACTTCCTACTACACAACTAGTGAAAACTACAAAAATTTCCCTCCATAAAAATTAATTAGCTCAAGGTGAACTTCTAAAAAAGCCAAAATCAAATTTTATTTCTCAGTTGCCAGTTGCTACCATCATATTGGTGTATCAATATGTATTTAGACGTGTATATTTGTAGTTAAGTTATAATCGAGAAACTCATAATTTTGTGGTAAGTTGTTCACTCTTCGTTTTTAAATAATTGCGCTATTAAGAGATCCTCTTTATTTGTATCTTTATAGAGTTCTACTGGTAAATCAATTTTGCCGCTACGCATTCACAGATCTATTTTACTATCTGATTTCTACCGACCGGGTTCACCACATTTCATTGTAGTTTGCTAGAAAAGGGATATTGACCGGGTATAATGTAATTTACTATCTGCTCGTTTGGATTTCGACATATGTGATTCTCCAGGCCGATGGCCTTGTCTTCGAGTGTCAATAAACTTTTACGTGAGTGCAATATATCATAGTGATAATATTTTTCTTTGATAAGAGACATTAACTTTTATTATTAAATTTGCTTATTGGATAAAGTTCTGTCAGAAATGTATCCAAGTGTTGCTACGCCACTGGTAGCAATTAACTTTCTTATTAAAAATTCTTCAGCAAATTCTCATAAAAGCCGAAAATCTATTCAAAAGATATTTTTACCCATAGATTAACTTTCTCCGATCAATTCCAAAAATTTTCCTGTTAGACAAGAATTTAAAAGGTAGGTTTTACCTACCTCTGTATAGAAATATCGAAGTTGTCCCCATGCAATAGTCAGGTATTGAAAATCGGAATTTTAGTGAGTATCAAATTGTATCCCAGCTGAGCTGGTCGCTTCTTGTTTTAGAGCTTTATCTCTCGCATTTTAGTTATCGTTACATAGCTTATAGTTAAAAGTTGAACGCTCATTATTATTCAAGTATATTCATATAGAAGAAAACGTCCTTAGTTGAAGTGATAATTATTAGTAAAATTTTAATCGCTAGTGTAGTATGTCGGGGACTAGTGTGGGCAGTGATCGGCTGTTTTCAATAAAAGAACTTGCGTTAAAACTTTGGCTAGATATTAATTTAGTTGTAGTACGCTCTAAATGGTAGCAAGATCGCCATCCTAATTTGTTGAACTAATGTCCGTTTAATTCTACCACTTATTTCTTATAAAAATAAGCAACTTCCTTTTTGAGAGTATTATTTTTAGTTTTTTATTGAGTATGTTACTAGAAGTAACATACTCAATTTAACGTTAATTTTAGTATAGACGAAACCCAACGCTTTACGTTTTTTTTATGAGATTATAGCTCATATTTCAAATATTTGTCATAAATTAATCTTTTCAGACAGTTTAAGGGATGATTAAATTAACTTGTGTTCATTTGAGTTTGTTTTATTTCAAGAGCTGTAATATGTTTTAATTTGAAGATTATTGATGACAATATGTGTCATCACCTGTTTTTTATTAATCTTTATTTGTTAATAAATTTATTCTTGAGTATTAATAAACAATTCTCCGTGGTTTATTATTTTATTTCTACAAAGACGATCTTTTAAAGTATTTTATTGAATATGTGAACTTTTTTTACAGCTTATGGGTATATATGGCCAACTTTAAAAGATGCTTCCAAAAAAAAAACAATCTACTTGGTTTATTAGTTGCCGAGATGCCGAAATTTTAAGTTTGCATGCATTTGCCTCCTAATAATAAGTGACAGAGGGCTCATTTTTAAACAAATATCTTTGTCTTGTTAAGTATCTTTTATATATAAAAATATGCGTAATGCGCCTCATGACAGCATGCATGAAAAAGTAAAAAAAAATCGTTTTTGCATACAAAGTCGCTTAAAGTGCATGAGAGGTAGGGTGGGGGTAGCCACTCGGCGCAGCGCGCTGAACAAAAAGTGAATCGGCCACTTCAAAACACAACGCACTAATTGAATTTTATCGGCTTTCTGTCATCCCATTTTCGTTCTTAGGAGAAAAACATTTGTTAACATCCGTTTTAGTAAAAAATCCTTTATAAATAACATTAAAAACAACAAACACATTGAGATCTATTTTATCTAAAACTAAACCTAACAATGAACAAGAAAGAACAATTATAGAGAAACAGTTCTATTTATAAAAAGACATTAAATGTTAAAATAAGTGAACATCAGTCTTATATTAAAAATAGAGAATTTGATAGATCTCAAATATGTAAACAAGTATGAGAAAATGAACATAGGGTTCAATGAACGATTCAAGTATAGTTCTAGAAGAAACAGATGGTAAAAAGAGAAACATCAAAGAAGCGGCTCTAATTATACTAAATGAGACCAATTGTGTCGCAAATTCCTCGGCAGAATGCAGTAGGATTTGGTTACCTATATTAAAAGAGGAAGTTAATAAAAGGAAAATACCACTATGTATTAGTAAGTCAGTAAGATATCGAAGATACATAATTTATGTTTTTTTAAATAACGTACATATAAAATCAGAATTTGGTGTTTATTAAGAGTAAACTAAATGTAAGACCAAATTCTTACCATGTCGCCATAGTATTATGAGGTTTTTTTCCCTGTTTTTTTCTTCATGGTTTACTATGAAATCCCTAAGAGGAGAATTTTACTGTCATCGTGACATACGGTTTTTTTTAAGACGAATCACATGCTATGACTTTTCTGACGGATACTCTCAAGTTTAGTTGATTTGTAACATGTTTTTATAATTAAAATATTAAATAATTTTTAATCCTTTTACCCCTGTTGCTGAGACGCCGATGGCCGTAATTGCAAATATATACGCGGGTGGTCGGTTTACCATTAGGAAATTTTATTGGAATCTACCGACTATCTCAAAAGACGGAAGGTCCGACTTATTATTCTCGTTAATCCTCGGTTAATTCTTTCCAGTTTTAGGCAATTTTTTTTTGATAAATTTGGTAAACATCGTCGAAGGCACGTTATAGTAATTTTCTGAGAGAACGTAATTCAGAAAGTTTTATGTTTCTCACGTTTCCAATTGCTAGTACCGTTCTTTACCTCTAACCTTTCGAACTTTTTACCTTCTTAAAAATACATACAGGCTGAGCTGTCATTTTTAAGTGGGGGATATGCCACATATTTTTGGAGAAGCTTGTGAAATTTTAAGAGAGGAAGAGCGCTTCTAGTTGGGCGATCTTAGAGGAAAGTCGCTCGTTACCTTACCGTTTCTGTGCATTTTCTGTGCTAGTTATGGAAGGATTCAACATTACTTCACGCCTGATAATGGTGTCAGTCCTAGATAATGTTTTTAAAGAAGCTCCGAAACCAGGTGTTCCGGAACAGTCCCTGAAGGCAACGACGAAGCCGACCGTTTCAATTGATAAATTTCTTCTCTTGAAACACCAATATCAAGTGCTACGGTAATTACAGAGTCACCTTTCTCAAGTAACGTAAAAGCACGAACTTTCTCCTGTTGTGTGAGTTTCTTTCGACCCGTATTTTTTACTTATATTTAGAATTTAACGATCCCAAACTTAAATGAGTAAATAAAAAGAAGAACTCGCACAATAGTGATTTATTTGGCACTGTAAAGAGTTTTTTTGACCGCACTGTACACTGGTCGATTAATATTATTAAACCCGAGAGCATCGGATTTGGGGCTGCGACACCGTCCTAAGATACCATTTTTTCGACAAATTATGTCTTCTTGGTTGTAGAATTCCTCTCTCTTTTCTGCTTCGTGAAATTTGGTTCTTTGCTTGAAGTAAAAGTAATGAATTATCCGCTTCATATCTTTTATACCACACTGAAAAATAATCATTAACTAGTTGTGCTTTGTTAAATTATATCTTTGTTTCTAGGAAATTGAATAAAATAAGGCGAAATATTTGCATGCAATCATTTTAGAGAGATGGAAAAATGTAGATTGAGTGTTATTTCCCCCGAGTAATCAATTTGCACATAATAATCTCAAATGTACCTGTTTTTCCATTCTATCAACAATTCGGCCAAATTTTCCCGGGACCGGTAAACATATGTAAACAAACGTGCGCAGAATACATAAGATACTAAAATAAATACCTACCTGTATTCACCCAATTTATTATTACCCAACATTAAAATTGAGATTTGCCAGCAACTGCGTGACTTAATTATCAATGATCGTCAGTCAGAAATAAATAATGCGAATCACACGGCTTAAAATACAATAATTTCTGTTATTTAATTATCTGTCGGCGGTGAATGCACCTGATTAAAATATGCAACGAATAATTATTCTTAGAAATATAGCAAATTAATAAAGAAAAGCTTGGCGTAAATATGAATACCATCAATTAAAATATTATTGAATAAAACAACAGCTGAATTTAAAAATACATTTATGATATATTAAATACGGGAAGACATTTTAAGTACCTACTGAAATATTACGGTTTTGATTTAACTACACAGAATATTGAATTTTGTGATATTAAGTATTCGTTTCATGGATAATTATACCATATATTTTGATAGATAGAATAAACACTGAAGGAGAACGACTGGGCTTAAAGATTAATATAGCCAAGAAGAAGGTAATGGTGGTTACCAGAACACGAAATATGCAATTAAATATAAGAGTAAACAATAAGAACATCCAAAAGGTCCCCAAGTTCAGATATCTCGGTGTTTGGATAACTGAATATCTAGATCCAGATATAGAGATACGTAGCAGGATTGAGCAAGCCAGAACAGCATGAGAACCTTGCTAAGTAACAGCAGCCTTAACTTAACGCTTCGATGTCGCTTTGTAAAATGTTACATTTACTCCATACTGCTATATGGTGTAGAAACCTGGACCATAAAGGCCAATGTGATCAACCTATTGGAGGCCTTTGATATGTGGGTATTTAGAAGACCACTTAAAATTTCCTGGACAGGTCACACAACAAATGTCGAAGTATTAAATCAAATGGGCAGATAACGAGAATTGCTGCCAATAATAAAAAGAAGAAAAACTGCTTATCTGGGTCATATATTTCGAAATTCCAAGTACCAGTTCTTAAAGCTTATTATGGAAGTGAAGATAGAAGGAAAACGGGGCATCGGAAGAAAAAAAATACTCATGGTTTAAAAACATAAGGGATTGGACAAATCTCGATGCCCATGCACTCTTCAGAGCCACACAAGACCGAGAGGAGTATGCCAGAATTGTCGCCAACATCCACTAATTGGATAGGGCACCATAAGAAGAAGATTTTGATAGTTATTCGACGGATTTGATTGTTAGTTGACAATCGACAATTACATGTTGATACGTTATGATATTTCTTGCCGCTAAAAGCTGATTTTTATTTCATTTTCGCAAATTAATTGACGAATCGGCACCAAAAATTCTGGTATATATATATATATATATATATATATATATATATATATATATATATATATATATATATAGTTTGGGCAAGCTAAATACATTGTAATCTATTATACAAATTTATGAAAATTCAAATCAATCAATCAACCAATCAAATTCATAAAAAAACGCGGGGAGTATCAGAACGTAAAGTCCTACTGCCTTAGAAGAAGAATGGTCTGATGTTGATCTCGACTCTAATGATGATGCTGAAATTTTTATACCATCCCATCTACATCTGTTTGCGATAAGTCCGATGAAGATGTTATTGATAGCAGAATTGGGCAATTGCTTGTTGAAGCTGATGATGTAAATTCCATAACTGAAAGAACATCTAAAAATGACCCATAAGAAAATCAAAGTGTCTTGGTGGAACAGAGTTCAGTGGTTACACTAACTAATTTTACTGGACAATGGACCTCTGAAACAGATGTTCTTGAAATACCAAAATTTGAGTTTTTTACAGTCATATGGTCAATTTACCCATAAAAGCCAACCAATAGTTTATTTTAAGAATTTCTTTCCTTGTGATCTAATAGATCAAATTGTTTTTCAAACGAATTTATATGCTGTACAAAAAGAGAGCAAAAATGGCAAAAATACTAGCCAAGAAGAAATAAGGGCAATGCTAGTTGTTTTTATTTTAATAGGACCGCACCCTTTACCAGAAAGAGATTTATATTGGTCAAGTGATCCTTTTTATAATAATCTTGTTGTCTCCAAAGCTTTTACAATAATCAGGTTCGAAAAAATAATAGAAAATATCCATTTACAAGGCAATTCAGCAGCTGCGGACAGAGGATCGTCTAACTTTGACATACTGTATAAGATAAGACCATTTATAGATAGACTAAATAAAATTTTCAAAGAACAAGCCAATCCTGGAAGTCAATTTTCTATTGATGAATGTATGGTGAAAATTAGAGGACGTAGTTCTATCAAACAGCATATACCCAAGAAGTCAATTAAGCGTGTTTATAAAATTTGGGCAAAGCGTGATGCTATTACTGGGTATATGTACCAGTTTATTATTTACACTGCAATGAAAAACTACATAATCCACATACACACACTACTATATAATACACAAATCTTTGGTTGTTTTTAATAACTTTTTTACAAGTTGCAAACTGTTGGAAGATTTATATGCTAAATACCTGGATGCTATAGGTACATTCAGATCTAATCGCAAAGATTTACCCGATTTTATGAGGAATAAGCAAACCAAAAATGAAAAACGCCGAAAGAATAAATTCTATTGTTTAAGAAGCAGTTTCCTATAACGGCAATACAGTAGTTGAATACCAAGGAAGTCACGGTTATTACAACTGTCAATCAACCATATGAAGTAACCATGATCAAACGTACACAAAGAGATGGTACAAAGAAAAATATAATATGTCCAAAAGTTATTGCAGATTATACATTAAACATGGGAGTTGTTGATCACTTTGACCACTTTAGGGCATCATATTTCATAAGTAGGAAGTCTATAAAATCGTAAATGAGATTGTTCTTTTTCTTTTATATGCAAGTTTGATTAATGCATATATTATGTACACAAGAATTCATGATCAAAAAAGACTTCCTACGAGAATTTTAGGCTTCGCCATGGAAGAGCTCTTATAGATGACTTTATAGGACCACATTTACCAGATGTTCAAAAAATTATACAAGACGCAGATTTTGCTCAACAAAAACAGAAAAAAAACGAACTAACATTATTTGTAGTTATTGTCAAGTAGCTTTATGCCCAAAAAATGTTTTAAATCATTTCACACTGCTGTAGTTGAGACATAAATTAGTTTTGTCACCCATATATGCATTTTTGTATTTTTTTATTAAATAAATTGTTTCACAAACTGTACAAGGGTAATTAATTTCCCACATACAAACATCTTGCAAAGAACAACGGGAAAATAGTTTCCATCAGTTTTTTTAATATTTTTTCAAATTATTTTTTATTTCAACAAAAATATGTTTTATTTACCATCTTTATATACCAAAAATATAATTATAAACAAACAAATTAATTCTCCTTATATCCCATGTCTTATTAAGGGTTAACATCCGGATTGTCATGGACTTTCAAGATTAATGGTAATATTTGGGATTTAAACTTGTCACTTAAATAAAAAGGGTTATCAATGGGAGACAAAAAATATAAAAATGAGAGTGGGATCTACACTCAATGATGAACATCCTTTACTTATATTTAGTTTACATCAAAATTTCTGACCTTTATACAAAATGAGTAACTTCTATCTAGTTTCTAGCGGTGGTGAGATATAAAGGATCCAACTTTTTTAGTCTTATAAGCAGTGATGGGCTCAGGAGGTCGTTTGATGAGAGTCTCTTAAAGTAGTTTTTGTACTGCGACATTCTATACTAGCGACAGTTGTTTCTTGAACAGCTTCAACATTCAGGTCATGATGAATTACATAGTTTGGCACATACCATGGGGCATTACAGATATCACGAAGGACTTTGGATTGGAATCTTTGTAGTCTTTGTAAATTTGTATATGTATTACTGGTAGTTCCCCAGATTTAAATCCCGTACATCCATACCGACCGTAGTATTGCTTATATAGAATAAGTTTGTTTTGGATACTTAAACCTGACTTCCGATTAGTCGTTTGGTTTTCCCGAATTTAGGTAATTATCAATGTTCATGTCCAGATATTTGACAGGGCATATAATAGTTCATTTAAATTAAAATAGTTCATTCAATAAAAAGGTCACAGGTAACTTTTAAAAGAAAATGAAAACTGTGTGGTCGACTATTTAGATGCGGAACCCATTGATGAGATAGCTTAATAATGAAGGAAAACATAGAAACCATAGTATATGAAAGGGATGCGATTAGCGGGGATTCCAATGACAATGAGAAATTGATGAAGATTAACGACCAACAAGATGTATAGTTCGGCTAAGATGAAATGTTTTGGATAAATAATCTCTTAAAAAATAGTTCAGTAAAAAAAATCAGAACTGGCGTCGGTGTTCACCATAGTGTAACAACATTCATAAGCATGACGAAAACTAATGCGGCTCGAGGTAGAAAATCGTAATCAAGTTAGATAGACGATAGTTTATAAAGACGTTGACAAAATTGAAATTTACGCATATATTGGACTGATAATCTCCGCCGGTGCCCTGAAAAGTAATCGAAAGCCTGTAGGAATGTTATTACAAGATGACCATTGTTTCAAGAGATCGCTATATTCTGCAAGAATGTCACGGATCAGGTTTCCACAAACAACCAGCTGGATGCGTTTTGATGATAAAGTTACTCGGGAACACCGTAGACAAACCGACAAACTGGTGCCTATTCGAAACGTGATTGAAATGTTCGTAATTGTCAAAAACATTATAATCCCGGTTCTCATCTTACCATTGATAAACAGTGCATTTCTTGGTAAATGTCCTTTTAGAGTCTACATGAAAAGCAAACCAGCAAAATATGGGCTGAAGATCTGGTGTCTTGCAGATGTTGATACCATTTATTGTAAGAATTTATAAGTTTATTTGAGGAAACAAGAAAATATTCCGGAATGCGACCAAGGAATAAGACTAGTTTTAGATTTGGTTTCCATTTTGGGCCATTTTTACGAAATTACCGCGGATAACTTCCATTTCTTTGGAATTAGCAGAAGATAGAAACTAACAATATGCATAATGCTACGATGAATAAAACGTGCATATCTCCCGAGTATATGCCTGCTCGAAATCGTTATATTTATTGTTCAATTTTTGGATTTCAGTCGGTAATCACATTGGTGTCCCAAAAGTAAACCGAAGTGTTACATTCTTATCTTCAGAACACCAACATTCCGCAATTTCCGAAGACAGAAAAAAAACGCACTATATGTATATATGTTAATAACGCTATATGGCGAAACAAACACATTAACACTGAGATGAAGTAAAGAATTTATAAAGCCAGTGTAAGACCAATAATGACATATGCTTCAGAAACAAGATCCGACACAGCCACAACGCAAAAGCTACTGGAAACAGCAGAGATGAGAGTACTGAGAAGAATTACAGGAAATACGCTGACAGATCGAAAGAAAAGTGATGACATTAGAAGAAAATGTAACGTACAGTGTATACATGAATGAAGAAAAATAGAAAAAAAAATGGATAAACCTCATAAGCAGAATGGAGGAGACCCGTGTCATCAAAATAGCAAGAGATAAGTCACCAATCGGCAGAAAAAGTATCGGACGATCGCGCAAAAGATGGAGTGACAACCATAGAGGTAATAATCCGCCAATGAAAAAGCAGAATTGCTTAAAAAGAGGAAGAAGAAAAAGAAGAAGAAAAAAACCCGATATAATAACACATTATATTGCCACAAAGGGTTCCGTATATACATTTAACATTTATGTACCTACATACTTCTTTGTGAACATTATTGATATTCTGGCAGTAAATGCTATCAACATAATATTAATATAAGTGTTATATACAAACATAAACACACAGATCAGATGTTGCTAACGTGCTTTCCGATTCTAGGAATTAATGAGAAAACTGTTTCTATTCAATCACCGATAAAATATTTTTAATCCACTTTAAACCCGCTGTAAATGTCTTTAGAAAATAAAACAAAATTATTTATATTTTGATTTTTATATTTTGAAACTGCTTCTTTTTAGTGTGTGCTCATAACGAGGCCCCGAACCTCGCCCGAACCATAGGATGGTATCATAATTATCATCGCCACGTAAAATAAATGCATTATTTTAAAACTGCCAGCGTTCACCCTCAACGCGCAGCTCCCAGGCTCAAGCCAGCTATCGGACTTGGGTCATGGGCTTAACTGTCCCAATGAAAATTGTACCACATAAAATAATTTTTATTTACCAAATATTTATCGGTTTATTTTTTTATAACATTGAGAAAACAGAATAACAAGAAATTTGGATATTCGTAAAATAATTACACTTCCTATGAAGATTTTGAAATATTGGAATCTTTTTTCATATGTTTTTGTACTCAAAAAAAAAATAAAATTCTGAATATTATAAAAAGAAACTTTTTAAATTTATTAAACTATCCTTTGACGTTAAAAAACTTTAATTAATTTTTTTTTAATTTTTATAAAATTTATGGTATTTTAAAATAGCGATAGTTTTTGATCTTCTGATAGTATAGAGTCTTTTATTTGAAACATACAAAAAATTTCTGTCACAAAAATTATTGACTGACCTTTTAATTCACACACGACGATGTCTCCTTTCGACCAAAACAGCTCCCCCTTGTTGATTATGTTAGGCTACCAATCAAAGCCTTCTCCGTTCTAAGTATCAACCTATCAGCATACCAGCAACTCTTTCTCCAAAACACGAGCAGGCCTTTTTACCAGTACTCGTTCAACAAACTCCAAAATTCTCTCCTTTCTTTCATATACTAACAATCTCCTCACACCCAGATATTTTTTTTACTTGCTGTCGCAATATTTTTAATAGTTATAGTTCTTGTGACTAACTCACTTGGACTTTATAGAATCAAGGAGGTATTCGACTTCTCAACTTTGACATATCTCTCGTTCCTTTTAGCCACCCACTTCTAACTATTAACACCACTGGCACTTGCTTCTTAACTGACTACACAAAACTTCCACTGCTTCTTTCGGATGACCATCACATAATAATCTGTTCTACTCCAAACTTTCAAAACATTCATCCCCATTCCAAATTTGCTAACCAATCAGAAAATTCCTATATCCCTCCTCTTATTTTACATCAGAAAAACCCAAGCATCGCTTCTAAACAACTTTCTTTGAAAATGATAACGGTTTTATCTTATACTTTCTAAATACAGTAACTACCTGGTGGCTTTGGCCTTTCCAGCGAAACAAAACCAAAGGCTTTTAAAATATAACATCTACAAATACCAGGAAACTCTCGACAACAAAAAATTTTCTCTTGTTATCATTTTATCCTAATCTAATTCTTTTATCATTATTTCCTGCCAATTTAATAAATTTCTTCGGGTGACAAAAAATTCCTGTTTGTTTTTTTAATCTAGTGAGCGCCTTCGTGAAAAGACGTCTCTTCTGTGCTCCTTCTTTCGCCGCTCTCTCTTTCGTCCTCATATTCTTCTATTTACGTGTTGTGTATCTCTCTTCTATTTTCTCTTGGTCTGTCGGACCCGTACCGATTTCCACAATTTTCCTGTTCATTTCGTCTACTATTATTTCTGTTATCTTAATAATATGTGCGAGTGTTATTTCTATTCTGGTTTTCTCGATATCTGTCTTCGTTCCATTGCCGATTTGTTTGTTCATAATTTCCTCTTTTGTTGTCTCTATTTTCGTTTTCCCTTCTGCGAATAAATTCTCTTTTTGTGTCATCTCTCCTAAAGTTTTGTCCTCTATGGTCTTGATTTTCGCGTTGTCTATTATTTTCTTGTGATCTTCGTATTTTTCTTTCTCTCATTTTTGCTTCTCGTATTTGTAGGAATTGGCATAAACTGTCGATATTTTGTAGTTTTGAAAAGTTATGTGATCTTCTCTAGGGTATCTTCAAAATGTCTGGCTATCAGTTCTACTAGCTGTTCCCAAGAATAATTGTATTACAGGTGTTTTGCATTGTTGTATGATTGTATTTTGTGAAATATGTTTTTTCTGAAATACCCATTCTATCATGGTATCTCCCATTTTGCAATTCTTTGTTTATTTCTAGCTGTTGTATTTTCCCCCAGAAATAACTCAAAACTTTTGTTCGAATTTATGCCAATTGTCAAATTCTTCTTCTTTGCTGTCAAACCATAAACTCGCCTCATCTTTAAGATGGTTCCTTATCGTTTCTTTCGCTGTTTCGAAGTTACTTTTCGAAGTTTCGATTATGAATATTATTGGGTATACCTTTTTTTCGTCCCCGCCAAACTGTATTTTTATATCACCGGAACTTTGGATGAGTATTTCCCTCCCGTCTCCCGTCTCTCGTTGTTTTCTGATATCATCAATTAGTTTTTCATTATTTCGTCATCTTTCTTCTATCTCTTTCTTGTCTTCTTGAAAAGCATTTTCAAATTTTGTTTCTAATTCCTTCATTAATTTCTTATCTTGTTCTGTCATTATTTTTCTGTTATTTTCTTGCTGATTTTCGTCCAATTTCTGCATTATTATTTGTAAAAAAATTTCCATACCTGATAGGTCCTGTTTTTCCGTTTCCATGATTTTTGTTGTTAAATTTTCTTTGCTTTTGCTGTAGAGAGACGAAAATTTTTCTCTCCCCAAATACAATAAATTTATCACACAAATTTTTTAAAAATATATCCTAGTATAGATATATAAACCATATATTTTCACATCACAGATGAGCTATATGTATAATGTGTATATATTTTCTTTTATTAGCTATACTATTTTTATGTCCAAAACTTAACTGCCAAAACTTTAAATTTGTAGCAACGTATAAAATATTCTCTTATCGTGATTACTGTTTATGACATCAACTAAATTGCAAATGTTAAAATATAAAAGAGCATTCCAAGTTTTGATATTCAAGAGTTTTTCCACCTGCCCTGGGGGTTTAAACATATTCTGTGTACGAGCTTTAATTAAACTGTGGAAAACAAGATTCAAATCTGATCGATATTCGTAGTCAAACGCATTTATATAGCATAAGTATCCTAATTATATACTAATTATATATATATATATATATATATATATATATATATATATATATATATATATATAATTATATGTATATATAATTATATATATATATAATTATATATATATATATATATATATATATATATATATATATATAATATATTATTTATAAGATAAAAATTAAAAATTTAAACTTTTTCAAAAACATGAAAATTTGAGACCTTATAAAGAGAATTAGATCAAAAAACTATATAAAAGTATTTATTGACAAAGCACCTGTACAGCCTTTGAAAATAACCTTTTTACTCTCAAATGGGATAAACAAATAGAATTGTTTAAAAACTACTTGGACCCAACGGGCCCATCTTTCACAAATATAGTGAAAGAAAGAAAATAAATTGCATAAAAACTCACATTATGAAATATATTTTAAATGTTATTGTTTATTTAAATAATTATAAACAATTTAAAAAATGCTGGCTTTCGGGATTAATTTGCAATAACTTTTTTATTTATAAACATTTTCTAATTTAGAAATCTCATTATAAAGACCAAGTATTTTCAAGAAAGTCGTCTGTTGAACGTTTTTATCTAGAACGTGTAGTTTTTTCATAATATTGAAATGAACAAGAAAGTCAGTTTTTTTGATTAAATGTTAATAAAAACCATGACGTAGTAAAAATTTTCATACTTACGTGATAGTACGCTTTTTTATTGGCTTCCCCCAGATATTCCAGTTAAAAAATAACGCCGTGATTTTTCGATTTTTGAATAAAAAAAAAAACAAAAACTAGTATTAATTGTTGACCAAAACTGATAGGTTTATGGGCCGAAAATAATCACAAATTGTAGTAGAATATCAGGTAAGCAGTCTGTTATTTGGAAATAAAACTCTTTGGCTTTATTGCTCAGTATTTTGCTAATTATTTGTTAGCATCCTCAGAAAAAAACTGCAATATAATTATAATTATAAAATGGCTTTATATTAAGGATTAATGAATGACAAATTATGCTGACAAGTTGACGCTGAACTTTCTTTTATAGCCCTATATTAAGCCGTAGAGAAAAAAAAAAATGCAATAATTAGTGAATTTTTGAAAATAGCACAGCAAACGAAGGACAATGTCTAGTGTAACCACCAAGTGTTTGCAACTCCAAACTGTTATTACTGTAATCCTACATTTTATTGCACTTTTAATGCGTATAAGCGGTGTTTTTTTATTATTTTTATTTTTATTGTATCAAATCAATATTTTATGGTAAAATGAGTACAATAGTGTCAAAGCACATATAAAAAGCTTTAATTTGAGTTATACTACATTAAATTTGGCCCAATGGTTTATGCAAAATTAATAATTAAAAGTCGAAAAATGTAAATTTTTCGACATTTTTTATTTTCGGAATAACTTTTGCAAACATTCTTTTTTTTTTACAAAAAGCATTATATTCTAGGTCTTTTAATTACAAATGGAATGAGACTTCGGACAATCCGATCGGTCAATTATTTTTCCAGATACATTGAATTGTTTATAAAAATACTTAAATGGTTATACATTTTGCGGGGCAAGAACTTTAACGTTTACGCACGTTGGTGCAGTTGAGACCTCGGAAGCCCTGAAGAAGACATCAGAGAAGATGTCTAAAACTCGGCGCAGTGATAATCGACGCGATTCAACCCGAAAGCCTGTAGGATTATATATATATATATATATATATATATATATATATATATATATATATATACTGCAAAAAAACACAACGGAGAAAATTTTGGTCAAATTCAAAGTATTTGTTTTTTTTATTTTTAGCCCTATTTTGATGATTTTTTAGCACACCATGTAAAAATTTATAAATTTTAATTAAGTATAGTGAGTTTTTTAATACAATTTTGTATTTGACTTATTATACAGGGTTAATCGAAATGTGGTTTTTATCCTAAATTTGAAACATCCTGTGGAATAATTCCGTCAGCGGATTTTTCTTAAACTTTGTTTTTCGATTACAACCATGTCTTCTAAGTATTATGTTTTTTGTTTCATGTAAAAATATGGATTGGTTCATTTTTAAGAGCGATATGACTTTGCCACCTACAATTTACGAGTTTTCCTATTATTACCATTATCTTTTGTATTAATTTGGAATACGACGATGGGAGCTTTAGAGACTGATATCGAAGGAATGCTTAGGAGACATGATTGCCGACAACCGAAAAATAAAGTTTTACGAAAATTCGCAAAACGGAATTATTCCACAGGATGTTTCAAAGTCAAGATAATAAAATCATGTTTTGATTAACCCCGCATAATAAATCAAATATAAAATTTTATCAAACAATTGACTATAGCAAATTAAAATTTATAAATTTATACACAGTGCGCAAAAAATCATCAAAATAGGGTTAAAAATAAAAAAAATGAAATACTTTGAATTTGACCAAAATTTTCTCCGTTGCGTTTTTTT
Source organism: Diabrotica undecimpunctata (assembly GCF_040954645.1). Taxonomy (NCBI): domain Eukaryota; kingdom Metazoa; phylum Arthropoda; class Insecta; order Coleoptera; family Chrysomelidae; genus Diabrotica; species Diabrotica undecimpunctata. The sequence goes on from NC_092805.1 coordinate 137,483,507, forward strand.
TGCATCTTTTATATATATATATATATATATATATATATATATATATATATATATATATATATATATATATATATATATATATATATATATATATATATATATATATATATATATATATATATATATATATATTGTTATGCTTGTTTATTTTGACTTTAATCTTAGTTTATTGAGCCAATAAAAAAAGAATTATAACTTATTTGTTATCAAAAGTAAAATAATCCTTATATTACCTGTGTTCGATGGATTCAAAAGATTTTCTAGTTGTCTTTTATCGGGATAGAGAAGAAAGGATAAGAATACAAATATATTATATTACAAAGATTTACGTTTCTTTATTTTATATGAACGAATAAAACAATTATTAAATTCTGTCGTTATCTTATCAATCAGCATACAAGAAAATAAATCAAATTTTTATAATAATAAGATTATAAAACTACATACATGTATATTACGTGAAAAACCAAATTTACTTAAAATTTTCTTTACTTGAAACAAGAAACAACAAAACTTTAAACTTTTGATTAGCCTAACAAAACCTCAGTTCTTAAATTTGAATGCTAATGACCATGATGTCGAAACCATCCTTCACAGATATAAAATTCAATTGTACAAACACTTACAGCTTATTTTCTTCTTGAGTTGTATGTTGGAAAATACCCAGAAAAGTCCAGTCTCCTCAACGATGTGATCTCTCCTCTTTGGCACCTCGGCTCCTTCTTAACGTCTCTGCAAACCTCCTGCAGACTACACAAAAAACACCTGATTCACTTCTCCAAACTCAGCTACTTATTTATGACACCAGGACCTCCTTTTGTCAACTTGATGCCGTAAGAATACTTTCACATATAATTTATAAAATGCTCACGGTAGATACAAGGACCTCTTTTAATCTACTTGTTATCTCCTTCTGCAAACTATTCACTTCATTTCGTTACGCCGGTATCCAAACTCACTAACCACACCCTATCTTGAGACAAACGACTGTTTCTTTCGATGACCAAATTATAACTAAATTCTCCTGTCTCATGATCGACTCACAAATTCCCATTTAAAAACGACCGTCCAATCAAAAGCTCAAATTGTGTTTACCATGATTTTGGAAAAGCCTAATTTCGGTTTCAGAGAAAAACTAAATAGCTTCCTTTAAAATTGGTTTTGTCAATACACAATAATTTATACATATTTCAAAAGATTAGAATATGGTCATTTAATACTCGATGATACAAATAATGAAAAGATTAACTTACAGGTAAAATGTCCTCTAATTCTAAACAAAGGTTTTTTTGATAATTTTGTTTGAAACGGAAAAAGCCAAACAAATTTCTATTCTTATCTTTCTATCTTATCTTAAATTACTATATACAATTTGGTTATATTGATATCTTGAAATTTTATTTCGATGGATTTTTGTTTTATTTATCTTTGGTTGGGAAAGAAGAAACATAACAATATATATATATATATATATATATATATATATATATATATATATATATATATATATATATATATATATATAAAAGACGTAATTATTGATATTATTTTCTGTACAAAGAGATTGAGTACTGGCTTATTATTGTATGATATTGAAGCTTTATTTATTCCTTCCTCGTACATTCAATGTTTCAGTTGAGAATTTCCTACCTTTTCCATCTTGTTTATATTGTGGTTGGGTATTGATAAGGCCGCTTGATAAGGTCGATAAAAATGAAAATAGTACAATTTTTTTTGCATTTTTATAAGTCACATTATAAATTATTTCTCGATTGTAACCGACTTTCGGATTTTTGTAAACAAATTAGCCACCTGTTTTTCAGACTAAACAAATACTACAATTTCTCAAGCCTCTCTGGTCATAAATATTGCGATTATATATAATTTTATAACTTTCTGAAATTAATCCTCCTGAGCTGATTGTATAAGAGGGAAAACGAAAATAAACGTTAAATTTTAAACGGAAACTGTTGCGAATTGTTGGCTATAAACAACATATAGTGCTTATGCGTGATTCATTCTCTGTGCGAGTTTTCTTTGTGTAGTAAACATAGTTTTTTGTGTTTCGAGGACGAACGTGCCTTTAGAAAATTACAAGAGCAATAATATTATAGCATAATACATATAACTATAATAACTATGCAAGTAATAAAATACGATCGTTAACATTTATAGTTTAGCTATTTCGAAAGTATGTCTCCTTCCGGCACAAATTATGGTATGTATAGAAATGTTTATTGTACTTTTACCTAAACAAATATAAATAAGAAGGTATAAATTTACCCACAATAATTACTTCTTCTTTTGTACAATAAATTTTAAAATTTACAGCAAACTATCTCCCACAAACATTAAAACGAAAAGAGTTTACATTTATACCGGTTCAACGTTATAACGTTATAACGACCAAGTTAAAGGCTTATAGGCTTTCGCCTCTTCAAGGTATGGCTGCCCTCCTTTTTTTGTTACGTAGGGTGTGAGTAAAAGATGAAGAGTAATGTTTGAGGCTGGAAGACGTGGTACAAGCTGGGTTTTGGTTGATAGTTTGCACGAAGTTTTTGTTCAGATGGGTGGTTTTTGATATTATTTTATGTTTTTCTAGTTTTTTATGTTTGTACATATGTTTATTGGAGAAGGAAAAGTTGCTGTTAACCATTCAATGACTATTCTATACAGTTACTAATTAGACAGTTCTAAGGGTTATTAGGAATGGTTTTTTCAGCTTTTTTGGCAAGTATAGGCTAATGTTTGTGATATTTTATTGGAATGGTTTCTAATATGTTCCAGTACTCATCAAGAAGTTCGTTACCTGCTATATTTAGAAGTTTAGCAGGAACGAATGAAACTTTAGTTTTTGGAATTCTGTTAAGTAATGTAAATGTCGGTGGTAGGTTTTTTTGAGAACCTTCTGTGTTCTGTTGTTCGAGCCATTTATAGTGGAGAGAACGTGTTTAATGTGTTTCTAAGGTCAGCGTTCCAATTGAGTGTCTTTGTGAATTCGATATTTAAATAGGACACTGAAGGTCTGAAATCGAGCCTTTCTCTGTTGAACATTATGTGGTCTCTCTCGTTGTCTCAGCTCTAATCGGGAGCATTTGGGATTTCTAAATAGCGTAAATTGAGTTTTTGAAGGATTTCATATTACTCTCCATTAATTTTTTACAACAGCAGGATACTCTTAGAGGAGTTGTGGGGAGTTGGAAGGTTTTTATTATAGACTGTAATAGAGTTAGTATGTTAATCTAGACTACATATAATACTATATGGTATTAACGCAATTATTGATCCCTGAGGTACTTCTGCAAGAGGAGTGAATGCGGTGGATAATTGGTTTTCGACTTTGACTCGCATAGTCGAGGAGTTAAATAGAATTGGATTATTCTCAGGAATGAAATGGACACGGCGCGGCAGCTTGGTGAAGTTTTTCAATACATGCCAGACCTGATCAAATACCCTTTGCACATCTAGGAAGATGCATTTTATAAGGAGTGACCAGATCTGAATCCAAATTGGAAATTTGGCATGATATTGAATGTTTCTAGTTGTTGTTTAGGAGCCTCTCGTAGATGTTTGTTTAGAGTATTAAGTAGAGAAATAGGTCTATATTGTGCTGAAAGATTTCCAAGGGATAGGAAAGTATTCCAGCTGGAGGCAGACATTGATAGTTCCGGCAAGCAGCGGGATTATGGCTTCTGGAAGTTCCTTGAGGGATCTCCTGCGTATGCCATCAGGGCCAGGGGCTATGTTTTTTGCCTAGACTACACAGTCTCCTGACGGTTTTAGGCTCTATTAAAGCCAATATTTCGTGATAGTTGGGCCTTCTTTGGGGTTCTAGTCTGGTTGATTGTTGTGTTTGAGATATGAATGATGCTGAGTTTTTTGTTTGCTTAGGATTTTGAATTTTTAACATAATTTGTGTCCATCTCGGTAGTCCATTTCAGCGCTAACAGGTGTTCATTGTTGCTGTTTCAACAGGTTAACCTCTAGTCTTATTGCTGCCGATAGTCGGTTATATTCTGTGTTTTGGAATCTTTTATACGATTTGCATTTAAGCGATGATTCTTTGTAGTAAAATGAGAATATATTTGTTATATTTTGTTAACGAAATTGCTGGATTTGAAGCTTCTTGTAGAAGACTTTAAATTTTTGAAATACCTATGTCAACTTCGTTTGTTGACAAGAAATTACCTAACTCTGGAGGACTAAAAGTGATGTATTTTTGGAATAGTTCCCAATTGGCCTCTGTAATCGCTTTTATATAAGAATGAAGTGTTTTGTTTAGGGGTCTATAGTACAGTATTGACTAGGAGTGGAAGGTGGTCTGACCTTATTAAGTCACCTATGATACATCTATCCTCGAATTGGTTCATGATGCTTTCAGTGCATGGGATATGACCGTTAATAGACATACCATTATAGCCAAAGAACGTAGCTTCCGTATTGGTAATTTTGTCGATAGGCAGATATAGAAGAAGATGTGACAGGTGTCTACTGCTAGGATAAGTGGTGGAGTCACTAAATTGCGTGTGTATAGCGTTGAAGTGACCCATTCGATTGGCTCTGTTGAGTGTGGAAAAATACTCAATCAGTTGGATGTCTGTAGTAAGCGATTACAGTGGTGATGTTATTCCTACGGAGCAGGTCTACTGCGAGGTAGTCAATGTTTGGAAATTGAATATGTGGAGGGAGCGTGTGAGGTGTTGTAGGGATGTCTTTGTGTATGAGGATGCCAATCCCAAGCGATTTGGCTTTTAGGGCTGTGATACGTGATGTATCCGGAGAAATTAGGGGACGATTTTGATAAGGTCTCACGTAAGGTGTGGATTTGTACATCGTACTTGGATAATAGGTTTTTGATACGATTCACTAATTTTGAGCAACTTTCCCCAAATATCCGGTCATATATCAGAACCGGCACTAAATATTTAAACTCGACTGAAATATGGGTGGATTAATATCGAATAATCTATCGCTTGTACTATTTCGGTGATTTTAAAACAGTACTTCCGGTTGTAACTCTGGAACTGAAAGTTCGAGAGCAAATTTTTTACGTTTAGTACCATCCTTGGATTATAAGCTTTCATTCGACACCTCATTCTGATTGTTCTAATACCGGAGGAGTTGTGTTTACGGACGGACAGACAAGTATGGATAGATAATTCACGGTTTTCACATTTTAATGTTGAAAAATGGGTGAAAACAACAAAGGATTGCGTACGATAATTTGACAGAAGCTGTGAATATTGGATCTAGCGGAATTTACTTCCTTGATGCTCCGAAAGGGTCAAAAAAACATCCCTAATTGGGGTCAAATCGCTAAATCAAGTATATAGCATTAGCTTTATTTGGAATAGCTGTAACTTTATTGGAAGGCTGACGAACTACACCACATGGTGTCTTGAAATTACCGTTAAATATACAAATCAATGAAACAAAATCGTATGCAAATTATTCTTTTGAGACGAATGTACGATGGCCCCAAAAGATCATTATACAAAACTTTAAAAGGTACTTGTGACAACCAATACATTTTTGGTGGAGCCAGGATTCTATTGCCAGGTGATTTTCGTTAAACTCTTCCAATTATTTCCCGATCAATTGCTGCGAACGAACTAAACGCATGCCTAAAATTATCCAATTTGTGCCGGTACGTCAAGAAGCTCCAATTGACAACTAACGTACCAGTGTTTTTGCAACAAGATCCAAGTGCAATTGTGTTTTCGAAGCAGTTAAATAACTATAATTGGCTGAGTGAATGAGCAATATTTGGCGGTAGAAAGTACAGATATCGATGATCTTAATGCGACAATTCAGAATTTTCTTCCACGAAAGTTCTTTTCGTTCAAATCAGTTGACACAGTTATAAAGAGGGTCAACTATCCTATGGAGTTTTTGAATTCATTTGAATTGTGTTGACTTCCACTAGGCTATGGATTATGTATTTGAAAGTGTATGATGTTCCATTTGTATGAAAGGAACTACAACGTTAAAGGGAATTTATTGTTTCATATGGTCAATGGACCCTTGGACCCCCAAATATGAAAAAAACCTGGAGTGCCACCATATAAAGCTGTGAGTTTTTGAGAAGGGAGCACATTAGTCCCTATGCACTAGGGTGCATTTGGGTGAATTCTATGCACTTTTCGTACAAATACATCTACAGAAAAGTTGTTTAAAATTAAATTTCCTATTAAAATTTGACCTTTTAAAGCCAAACATAGTTTTTTTTGACAAACATATATTCAAAAAACGAAGCAAAAAAGTAGTTGGTCAAAATATCTTATCCCTTTCAGTGCGGCCGACGGATTAATCCGTCAGTTAAAGAATGTACCCACCGGCCGGCTGACGTATATATCCGACATTGTTTAATCGTGTCCATTGGCATACTGCCTTATCGATGCGACACCTTCAGAAACTTTCGTTTCATCACAGACGATCGCCGTAATTTTAAGTCAACGTTAGGTTGACCGCATAGCCGGACGGCGGAATATTTCGGCGATGCCGAAAATATACGACGACCGGCGGCAGATTGTCTGCATCATGCTTGCATTTGTTTTGTTTGCTAGTGCTGGTGTTAGTCTTACTCGAAATGTCGGCGGAAGAGCGTGCCGGTCCCTCTAAAAGGCCAATACGTGGCCAAAAGCGTAAGCAAAAAGATTCCAGTTATTGTGGCTTAGACGAACTTGACATTGGACACATTTTTAACGCTACGGATGAGGATGATTTGTATCTTAGTGAAGAAGAGCCATTTCAGGACAGCAGCAGTAAATACCACCCTGATTCCGAAAGTGAAAGTGTTATTTCTGAAGTCTCTTCAAGCGACGAAAACGACGAGGCCGAACAAGTAACACAAAATGAGGAACTAGAGGATGTGGAAGCTATATTGCAGCGAAGCGAACAGGAATTAATTTGGACCAAGAACGAATTTGTTCCTCGAATACACGAATTTGACCAAAGTGAAAGTGGTTTGAAGAGTAATAGCCTAACTCCAGAGTCAAAAGAAGTAGATTTTTTTGTGAGCCTGTTCTCGAAAGAAATAGTAAATATAATTGTGATGGAAACTAACAGGTACGCTACCCAACAGAATGCTAAAAAGTGGAAAAATGTTAATCTTCCAGAAATGTATATTTTTCTTGCACTAACTATGTTGATGTCACGCGTCAAGAAATTAGAAATGAAGGAGTACTGGTCTCAGGATAATTTATTGCATAAGGCAATTTTTCGTTAAAGGATGTCAAGAGACAGATATTTTCTAATTCGCCATTATTTGCACTTTTGTAATAACGAGGAAGTGCAAGTAAATAATCGTTTGTATTATATTGACCACGTAATGCAAAAATTAAAAATAAACTTTCAAAACCATTTTTATCCATACCAGAATTTAATTATAGATGAGAGCCATGGTCTTGTTCAAAGGAAGGTTGTGTTTTAAACAATAGATAAAAAACTAAAAGGCATCGGTTTCGAATAAAATTATACGTTCTTTGTGATTGCGAAACCGGCATCGTTTTAGATTTTATAATATATGCAGGTAAAGCAACAAATATACAAGGCCAAAAAAATCAGAATCTGGGTGTTACGGGAGCCATTGTTGCTAAACTATTAAGCCCTAATTTAAATAAAGGGCATTCGTTGTTTACTGATAACTTTTATACCAGTCCGTCTCTGTCAAATTATCTGTTCCAAAACACAACGAACTCTTGCGTCACGGTACGACGAAACCGAAAACAGATGCCATTGTTTGAAAAGAAGCTAAAAACTGGTGAAGTCGACTCGAGAAGCAGCGATACTATGTTGGCCCTGAAATGGAAAGACCGCCGCGATGTTGTTATGCTGACAATAATGTACGAAAATCAAATTGTAACACTTCCTAAGATAAGCAGAATTACAAAGGAAAACATAAAGAAACCTCTATGCGTTGTAGAGTATAACAAGCATATGAGTGCCGTCGACAGATCGGACATGATGATTAGTAGTATTGAGTGCACTCGTAAGTCAATCAAATGGTCTTCTTCTTCTTCTAATGGCGCTACAACCCTTTGTGAGTCTTGGCCTGCTTAACAATGTTCTTCTATTCTGCCCTGTCGGATACTTTCCTTCGCCACTGCCTGATGTTCATGGTTTTAAGATCCCTCTCTACGTCGTCTATCCATCTTTTAGGGGCCTTCCTCTTGTTCTGTTTCCTTGGGGCTTCCATCTCTGGACTACTTTTACAGCTCGATTATCTGGCATTCTTTCTAGGTGACCAAGCCAGTTTAGTCTTTGTGATTTTACAAATCTGACAATATCTGCGCTCTGCATTAGTTCATCCAGCTCGTGGTTCATTTTAATTCTCCACGAAATAAGTCGTAAGTCAATCAAATGGTATGTCAAGTTATTCTTTCATTCGTTAGATGTTAGCTTACTAAATGCCCACGCAATGTTTTTGACGCAACATGCAGAAAAGGTTCCAGTTGCAAAGTTCCACTTACAAGTTATTCGGCAGTTGTTGGAAAGGTATTTTAAAGCAAAGTTTGGTAATCAACGTTTCTAATAAAAATATTTGTTTCAGATATGCAGCAATTGAGGCACAACCAGTTCATTTTGATCAACGGAATTCAAGAATGACAGAACGGCATTTTCCAGAATTGGTTCCAAGGAAAGAGGGAAAGAAAAGCGCCACTAAGAGATGCAATGTTTGCTCCCAGACAAAGGCAGGACCAAAGAAGAGAACGAAAAGCAGCTATATGTGTAGAGAATGTGATGTTGGGCTATGTGTAGTGCCCTGTTTTAAGATTTATCACCAATTAGCTGATTTTTAAAAGTTAACTTTTAAATTTTTTTAAGTTTTTGAGTTTTTGAGTTTTTTATTATGTATTTAGAATTTAAATCTTTGGTTTTTCTTATGTAATAAAATTTTTTCACTGTATGAGTTCCTTTTTACTGTTTCTTAAACTTTTATTACGGTGACGGTCATACACGTCATCCGGCGCAGAGACAATCCAAAATATGTCGGCGGTAAGGAAAGTACAATAACAAAAGGCCCCGTACTGAAAGGGTTATACTGCCAATCAAATTAAATACATTTCTTTTAAGTTTATTCTTCCTGCTAAAGGCCCCACTACTACACGTAAAAGTGAGCCCTATAAGCTGTCAGCCTTGAGATGTAAAGACTGTCAACAGCCATGACTGAATTTTATTAATTCTGCATAAATCACATTAAAATACATTATTATTGGGTCTTCTGATTTTTGTGAGTATCACTATATTATGTAGAAAAATAAAGTCTAAATGTTAATAATGGTAATAAACTGTTTTATGCTCTCATTTTCATTGAAATAACGTTCTAAAAACATCAATAAATTGGAGCAGACGTTAATAAATAAAATAAACAATAATATAAGTAAACCAAGATCAGATTTTATTGTTTTTAAATTAGTCGTTAATAGAAAAACGAACCGTGAACATGTTTTTATTTTCCGCTAAATATAAATAAAAAGTTTTCGTTCCTGTCAAATCTCCGGAACAAATCTATTAAACGTGAATCCAAAGAGCACTCTCCTCTTCTGAATAGGAATTGGCGAGGAAAAGCCATTTGATATCGAGCCCTTTTAAAAAGGATCCTCGATACAAAACCACCCCAGAGGAAAGAGAAAAGTCGAAAGAATTTACTGTTACTTTTTGTGCGATTTACAAAACAGTCGGTGAGTGCTTTTCTATGCATGAATAGAGTTATTAGCAATGCAGCAAAAGGAACATCATTATTAATTTGTTTGAATAATACTTTAACGATGACTGGAAAAACTTTTAAAGATACAAATACACAAATAAGATACAAGACCGTTTTTTCCCGGTAGGAAAATTAGAATAAAAAAAATAAGCTTGTTAAATGTCATATAGTTTGTATCTTTAGAGTACATCAATATATATATATATATATATATATATATATATATATATATATATATATATATATATATATATATATATATCTATATATCGCAATGTTAGTGCAAGACTGCAGTAACTCAAAATTTTATGAAAATGAAGTAATCATGGAATTCGATTGTAAACATGCATATAAACAGTTTTGCACGGAACATTGCAATGGTTTCGATAACAAGCAATGAAAGGCACGAAAAAAGTAAGATATTTGTTATTTTAATATCTATATCTGTGGTGTTTAATTTTAATATACAGCGTGTCTACGTAATCCATTAACGGCCGAGACAATAAATAAAGATTTACGAGTTCATGTAAGTTTTATATCCTTTGTGTGACATTATATTTTCCATAAAATGTGTGCGATGTCGTTTGACCATTTATTTATTAGATTAGATTAAAAACACATAAATTAAGACTAATTATTTACAGCCAAAAAGTATTTTTTCTTATGAACGGAAAAACAGTTATCTTAAAACTTGTGTATTAACAATACTGACAGGTTAAAAATATATATTCTCAGAAAACTTGTTCTATAAAAACTAAATCCCAAATTGTATTAAATCTTCATGTAACCTTCCGGGCCAATTGATCAAAATAAAGAAAATGTGAAGTGGACAGATATAAAAATTCTGTAATGTCGAAAAGATAGTCCGCACACAATTTTCTTTAAGTATAACTATGATGACGACATATTGAATTCTTTTAATCTAAAAAAATCATCACGGACTACACATAATATACGAGAAGTGCTACTTAAACCTGCCTACAAAACAGCCAAAAATTCAAATGTCCAAAAAAATAGATTTGGTATACTTATGCCATTCGGGTATGATACCAGAAGCCCACCATAGTTTTTATAAAAATATTTTGGCCCAAGATGATATACGAGAAGAGGACAACAACTAACAGAAAATGGGTCTACACTTTTTACAATTTTCTCAGTGCAAAAGTGTTGTAACTGTGAATTTCCTAATTTTTTAGCATTAATATTATTTTATTTAAATTTCTATTTTTGGTTAATGTAATATAGGCTGAAAAGCATGCAAAATCATAATTAAATGTTAATTTTTCTTAAAACTTGTGTCTTATTTCACCGATATTAGCACGAAAATAAACAAAATCGTCTTTATCTCGAAACTTACTTATTCTGACTTACTGCAGTCTTGCACTGAGGGTGCGATATATATTAAAAATATATTTAATAGTTGAATTTCAGATGTTTGATCGGTCAATAATTGGCAAATGACAGTCGTCAACTACTTCATTAATTTAATAGAATACGTTTGGCTTTTATTATTTTTTTATAATCATCATCAGTTCTAAAAACAATTTGTAGGTTTTTATGATGTAATAAAAACTCTACGATACTTCAACATTAAAACTTAACTAACTAAACGAGAAAAAGAAACAAAAAACACAAGAAAAACTGTATAAGAGCACTATTGTTCATTTACTTTATTTTTTGGTGATTTTTTTATTTTAACCAATGGCTTCATTTGAATGTTAGTCAAAGCTCTTTCAAGGGTCAAACCACACTGAGTGCCTGTTTTCTATTTGTGAAGTATGATCTAAATACATTAAGAGTGTTTCCTTTAATACCGTATTTATGCAATTTTTTTAACAGTAATTCATGCGAAACACAGCCAAAAGCTTTGGATCAGACACACAATGTCAAAGGTACAAAATGACCTACCTTCAAGCCATCAACTGTATCTTTTACAATTTTCTGTATAGCTAGTGTAGTGTTACACTTTTTTATAAAGCCATATTGATTACAGTAAAGTATTTTGTGTTTTTCTAGATATTCTATCAAACAAGCATTTAGAATACTTTCAAAAATTTTGCCGAAAATGGGAATGATTGAGATGGGACGATAATTTCAAATTTCATCTAAAGCTCCTTTTTTGAACACTGGTAGCACTTTTGTTACTTTTAATACATCTGGGAAAATCCCTCTGATACATAGAGGAAAGAAAGAAAAAACAATGTGATTAAAATGTAATTAGTTGTTCTTGATATATTTTAATTATTAAACTATTACATTTATTATTATATACTTGAAAAACATCAAAAATAAAATAAATATTCTACCTATACATATTCTTGTATGCATAACTGGTTGCATACTATTAAGACAGGTTTAATAGTTTAATAATTAAAAATAAAAATCTACCCAATATGGGCGTCTTGGCTCTTGAAAATAAATACAATATCAAGAACAACTAATTCGATTTTAATCACATTGTTTTTTCATTCTTTTCTCTATGTATCAGAGTTAAAACACACTATCAAAAGATGTCATGAAATGAACTATCCTACCCAAGAAATTTTTAGAATGTATTGTCCATTATTATATTTTATAACTGTGTTGTTAAAGTTGAGTGTCAAAGTTTATTTTAAATAATCTCAACGACTAGTAAGTTGCACTGACAAATTGTGATATTTGTAAACATTTGCACATTTTTTTATCTATATTACAGTGTCTTGAAAAAGGAATAAAACAATTCCGAAAGCTTGACAAAAAGAGTGGTTCTCTAACATCTCGGCCAACCTGACTGCAGCCCTAATAAACTGGTGGTTTTGTTTATATCGACAGTCACGAATATCCTGTATTTCTTATATATATATATATATATATATATATATATATATATAAATATATATTTAATATATATATATATATATATATATATATATATATATATATATTTAATGTCTCGAATTTCCCAAACTTATTGTCCGATTTAAGTGATTTTTTTTAAGTTAGATACTTTAACAACTAGCCATGTTTTTCATCAATAAATCCTCATTTTCTGCTTAGTTTAATAAACATGCGTAAAGTAGGTTATGAGAAATTAACAATTTGATAGATGTCAAATTGTTAACAGTCAAAAAGTGTCTGGTATGTTGTGAAAATTAGTAGAGTTATTATTTAAAGTTTCAATTAAGTCCGTAATTCTTTTTGTTGTTTGGTAGAAATGGAACGCCCGACAAGGAATTTGATCCGTGATGAGTTTGTCCAAGCAGCGAAGGACTTAGCTATCATGCTATCGGTCGGAGGTTGGTAGTTTCACATATTTCTCGTATTGTTCAACGCTTTAAAGAAATCAACGACTACAGCAGACGTCCTGGACAAGGTAGACCTCGAGTTACTACAGTGGTCCAAGACCGTTTTATTAGATTATGCGCTTTAAGAGAACGATTTACCACGTCAATGAATCTTTTAACGGAACTTGGTGCGGTTAATAATGTTCAATCCAGCATTGATACCGCGAGGAGACGTCTTGTAAAACATGACTTACGTAATTGAAGACCCGCTACAACATTAACTGCAAACCGCCGCAGAGCTAGATTGCAATTTGCCAGATAACACTTAAACTGGATTAATGACGACTGAGAAAGCGTTCTGTTTACAGATGAATTCAGATTTTGGCTCTATAGTTCCGATCAATTTTTATATCTAAGCATGTTCACTGCTTATATTGGTAACAATTTTTTGCTAAGGCACGATAATGCAAGACCTCACGTTGCACAAACTGAACCCGAATATTTACAACAGGTAAATCTTCGGACTTTGAATTTGCCACCGTATAGTTTAGATCTTAACCCGATCGAACATTTGTGGGACATAATTGGCAGAAGAATACGACAGCGTTTGCCACGTCCTAGAACCTTACAAGAGATACAAATATTAGCTCTCGAAATTTTTCGAATGATATTGATTAAGACCAAACAGCAAACCTTATTTCGAGTATGTCGCAACGATGTGAAGCCGCCATTAGAAGTAGAGGCGAAAAAAAGTTTTGTATTATAAAAGTACATAACTATCTCTTTTATTATCAAACATAATTGAATTAATTAAGAAATAAAACGTTAAGAAAGCCTAAGGCTACAATTTAATTTTACTCTATAATGCTAGAATATTTCACAAGGTGTTCCGAACTTATTCCGAGAAATAAACACAGTATGATTGTTGCACCTGATATAGAATGATATTTACTTATATACTCGTACTTTTAAAGAATTAGGCAGAGAGATAGACAACATTGGGAGAGAATGTGCAGAGACATAGACAACACGGTAGGGTATAACAGATCAACGGAAGCATGGAAAAAAATAAAAAAACATCAGAAGTAATAAACGAAGTAAAAATACCATACAGATAATTACATCAAAAGAGTGGACAAAGCATTACACAAAATTATTGCAGGAGAATAGGTCGGACGGCTCATACGACCCTGTGACAATAATAACTGAGGAAGCAGAAATCACAGAGGAAGATATAAATAAAGGAACTCTTTATTTATATGATATGCAATTATGATAGAAACTCTTTATTAATATGATATTATATGCAATGAGAACAATGCGCGTTAGAGAGAAATGGGTGAATATAACACAAATATTGTATAAAGAAACACAAGTGCAAATAAAGTTAGGTAATGAAATAACAAAAACAATCACCGCAACAAAAGGCCTCAAACAGGGATGTGGTCTCTCACCTACACTTTTTAACATTTATATATAGATCAGGCTTTGAAAAGATGGTATAGAAAATGCGGAACAATGGGCATACCAGTACAAGAGAATATATTACATTCACTACTTTTCGCAGATGATCAAGTCATTTTTGCACAAGACAGGGAGGATATGGAATATATGATAAATTAAAGGAAGAATTTGGGAAAACAAGATAAATATGTGCAAGACCGAATACTTATGTATTGGACCCGAGGTTGCAGATTTGAACTTAAGTTTAGAAGAAGAGACTATTAAGAGTTGTAAGGCTTTTAAGTATTTAGGGTCAATGATTAGCCGAGATGGTACTTGTATGAAAGATATAGAAATGAAAATAGCATGGGGAAAACAAGCCACAAGAGCACTTCTTGGAGTGATATGGAACAACACTCTAACCAAAGAAAACAAAAAGAGGATCTTTCAAAGCATAGTGATGAATATTACCCTATATGGAGCGGAAGTATGGCCAATGACAACAACAATACGAAATAAAATAAGAACAGTTGAACTGGACTTTATGAAAAGATGTCTACAAATCACAAGAGCGGATAGAGTAAGAACGGAGGAAATATGGAACAGAATGGAAGTAAAATGCTCAATTACAAAAAAGTTGGAAAACAGAGCCCTGCAGTGGTACGGGCATGTACAAAGAATGCCAGAGCATAGGTGGCCGAAAAGAATATTAACCTGGGACCCGCCGGGAAGAAGACGGAGAGGAAGACCTGCTACAAGATGGAAAACATACGTCGGAAATGCTATGATAGATAGAGACCTCAGAGAAGGTGACTGGGAGAATAGAGTGCTGTGGAGGACGAAAACGGCGAACTCATAATGGGAAAAGCCGAAGAAGAAGAAGAAGAAGAAGAAGAAGAAGAAGAAGAATTAGGCTATAACATATTAAAAAAATCACTCAAATCGTATTTCACACATATAACATTATTTTCTGTAAACAAAAATCCTAACTTTTTGTTGGGAAGAATATATGTATATGATAGATATACAGAGTGAAAAAAAAACTAGTCAACAGAAAAAGAGCTGAAACATCGTTTATAAAAAGATTGATAAAAACAACATAAATGAAAGCGTTAGGAACCATCAGAGGAATTTCCCTCTGACATACATTAAGAAACTGGAATTTAGGATGTGGTGAGATGGATACGAGGACCATGCCGCAAATGGAGAGATCATATAATCATCCAGGGAGAATCGCAAAATGAGCAAAAACGCAAACCCAATGCAAAAAGACCACTAGGAAGACCCCCGAAAATGTGGTATCACAGGAACAAGGTAACTTACTGGAGGCACATTAAAAAACAGGTAGGGTCACGTCTACATAAAAAGAAAAAGAAGAAGAAGACAGCTGGGCATCAACATCACAAGAGCTGGGATAATAGAATAAACAGGACAATATCCTACAAGAACAAGAAGAAGAACAGGAAGAAGATATCTTTATTACCTTTCCCATCTTCATTTATTATAAATTTTATGTATTCATACTGCCCAACATTTTTTATTATTCGGCTTTCTGTTTCGAGATCTTCCCCTCTATCTCCGATAGTCATGTATTGTGTCTTTTGTATATTGTCCATTAGCTGTTGCATGATAAAATGACTTTAATAATACATTTTTTCGACAATGGCTTGGTAGAGGAAGTTAAATAGCCACCAAGAAGTCCTGAGTGTAATCAAAACCTTTGTATTTTTAGGGTCATATAAAGTCCTTAATTTATGCGAGTGGAATAAATTCAGGAACGAGCTCTGCGGAAAAATGCTGGTAATTTTATAAGGGGACAGAATAATATTTGTTTAACGTCCGAAAGACCTTTATGAAAGTAATTATGAAATGCATAATAGTCGGAGAGAGCATGCTGAATAAACAGGTTTTGAATCCGTTTTCTTGTGGCACGCCAAGTTAAATACTATATTTATACGGGAGTAAGCCACAATTTATTGTAATGAAAATTACATTTTTAACTGCTTGTTTACTAAGTTCTGATTTTACTCCGATAATCGTTTTCAAAAAATATTTCTATTTTTTTACTGCAATTTATGAATGTCCCCTTTTCACTTCCATGCCTAAATAATAATGGTCTGCCATTTGGCATCTATTGATTTTGTGTTTTGTTTATATTTTCTTTCTCTAATCTCTCTAAAGATGAGAGATATGGTGTTTATATAAACGCCCTCTCTTATAATTACCTACTGTATCTAAAAGCAGTTGCCAGCACTCACATTACAAGATCGTTAAGATCTTTTAACAGCCCTTAAGACTTAAGAACTTAAGAAAAATAAATCCACACTGAAAGCAGAACAACAGCGACAACAAACAGCGCACAGAAATTAAATCAAAAGTTTCCTATTATACTACTACAAGACATAATTGGACGACAGGTCTTCCGTAAATCTAAGAAACTTTAATAGTATAAACACGTATATATACTACGGGACTTATGACCAAAAATAATAAGAGAAAACAATCGACGAATCTATACCAGACTAGAACACAAACTAAATATATATGACGCCCTAAACTTACACCCAATATAAATGTCGATTTTTATTTAAATGTTTTCATTCATTTCTTGTCAAAAATAGCACTTATGAAATAGATAGAACTAAAGACCAAAAACTAAAGTAACCAATTTTTATGTGTGCTCAAAAATGGCGAATGCGCCAAGCCTGTGAAAATTTATAACCCATGCATCAATATGCTTTAATAAATACATATTAATTAAAATAATATGTATTACAATGTTACAACCAGAAATCCAGCAGAAAAAAAGATCAAACGTTATGGACTTTATGGAATTGTTTAGGATATTGGAACATAACAATGTGAAAAAATCAGAATCATATGTAAAATAAATATTATGTGTATAGTACCTTTTCCAAATTTTTCTAAACAGATTATTTACTAATATTAAAGCAAAATCGCAGAAAAACAAAGGCAACTCACATAAAACGCATATATTGCTTGACTGTAACCTGAAATTCTTGTTTTGCAGACATATCTGTGTGCATCTTCAGGGATCACATTGTTCAACTCCTAATAGTCTCTAGGGCTAGATGTCCTGTCAAGTCGCCGAGTTTTAGATGCCGAGCCCGTGTTAGACTAAAGCGCTTTCTTAAGCGATCATATACAAGTATATGCAGCGGAGAAAGAATATGATTGATAGGCTTGGACTGGAGAAGAGAGAAGATGTAGACGTATCGTCAAGAAAATAGCAGTAAGTGATTCGAATGTAATTTTTTGTCCTAGGCCTACAAGACCTCTTACGCACTGTAAATAAATAAATACTGTTAGGCAGCACTGGCGCAATATAAAATATGTAGTATCGACAATCCGGCGAAGTAAAGTATCCGATAGGGCAGAAAAGAAGAACGTTGATAAGCAGGCTAAGATTCACAATGGATTGTAGCACCATTAGATGACGAATAAGAAGTATCGGCAATCCAAAATATCTCCCTTTCTATCTCAGTATTCTGTTTAATATGTACAGTTTTAGTACGTTTTTAATTCAGATTGTTTATATATTATTAACAGTTAGATATCCTATTAGATATAACTAAACACATATACCAAAGCGCCACAGCTAGTATTAGGTGATTGCCAAACTCAGGTGATTGGGTGATTGCCAAATTTCTTAATACAACGTCAGGGTGAATATAGGTGAAAGGATAAATCTGACCGAAAATGGCATAAGTATAAACGGACACACGCTTACCCATCTGAGGTTTGCATATGATATTGTGCTAATAGCTAATAATGAGGATAAATGAGGCCAAGGAACTTCTAAATCAGCTCTACCTTTCATCTTTATAATGAGGATTGAAAACCAATATATCTAAAACCCACTGACGACAAATCTTTAATCAATCAATCAATCAATAATCAATCAATAAGTCTTAAAAGAAAAACCTTTAACTTGTGTGTGTATACAGAGTAGAAACGTTGACCATGACAAGGAGAACAGCGCAAAAGATCCATGCGGCTCAAAGGGCGATAAAGCGTGCTATGTTGGGTCTTTCTCTACCAGGCAGGAACTCAAAGTTACAGCGAGAATCAGGAGTGGTTGATGCCATAGAGATAATAGCAACAATAAAATGGAATTGGATAGGTCACTTGGCTTGAATGACAGATAACAGATGGATAAAACGGATACTGGAAAGGAGATCGAGAGATGATACCTACCGAAATAGAGGTCGTCCACTAACACGATGACCTGACGATCTAAAACGTTGCCACAAAAACTCGATGCAAGGGGAACAATCAAAACAGATAGAACATTATGAGGGAAATCTACGTCTAGCTGTGGAACCAATAGTTCTATCATCTACTGAAAATATTTTTAAAAAACATCACTTCATTGCATTGTCCTTGTTTTAGATTGAAATATTAAAGAACCACATTTTTAAAACTAAATCAATTTCAGTATGTGTTATTATTAGATGTTGTCTCTTACCGGCAGGAACCTTTAATCCCGTAGATAATCTTTCTAAAAAATACTGTGAATTTTAAACGTTTATGTCCTGTCACATTTTACCAGCTGTGTAACCCCCATTCACCCAAGTTTCGTCTAAATAAAATATTGGTTTACCTTCTGCACGTAATTTAAAAAAGAGATGCTTTTTGCCCACTTGAACTTCACTTATACTCAAATTCAACTATGGTAAATAATTTTGTACATCTTTTACTTTGCGTTTAGTGTATCTATTGTACTAGTTACGTACTAGTGTACTTTGCACACGGTAGTAGAAAGAATATATTCGCATCAATGTTTCAAAACGGTACCCGTTTTGAAACATTCATTGAATTCATCAATTCATCTGAACAAATTTACCTAAATTTTCTCAGCGCCAAGAGTACTAGACAAAGGAAATTAAAAAATGACGCCAGACAACCTTTAGGAACTGTCTGACATTAATAATTATACAAAAATCATGCGAAATTTAGAAAAAAAATCAAATGTATAACACACTGTTATGAAATAAAGTGAGGTCATTTTTATAATTTCATCGATTTCTAGAACAAATTGTATAAAAAAAGTAATAAAATATTCGAAACATTATAATTATATATTTATTTAGGTATACTTCCCTTTTTTTACTTATTAATAATTTTTTTTTGATAACGAACAACAATTACGATCCACCAAAACAACAAATATTAGATAACTGCAGACGTTCAGAGGCATATTTTCGACCACTTGAAGCAGGCGAGGTAGGAGTGGAGTAGGACACTATAAAGCGCGCCAGATTTACCTACTAGTTAATACACCCGTTCTGGAGTCGGTTGCAACCACATAAACTGCTGCAGGAACAATGGTTACTAGAGAACACGGTTTTAGTTGCTGTCGAGTCAGACTCGCACACTATACACTAAACACAATCCACACAACACTCACACACAAATCCAACAGTGAAAGGGGTCCTCTTTCTGCTACCGAAACATCCTCATCACCGGGACCCCCGACCGCATGCAGCCCCAGTTACTTTACACGGAGTCTGTGGGCGACCGGGGAAAATTTAAGTGATTGGACGGATTCTGTAACATCGAAATGGTAGCGTCCGTCACTGTTGGACTTACACACACACACACATTCACACTGAGCGAAATGCGGCAGGTCGACTCTCAATACACTGGTTTTGGGGCCGAGTTAAGCTCGAGACTGCACAGGACCAATGGTCACTAGAGACCCGGCCTTGTCGCATCTAGCTCTAAAACACACACAATCGACAATCAAACTGGAAAGAACATCCATCCAGTCAATCTTTCACCCCTGGCTCACTGGCTCGATAGTGACTCCAACAACCCCCAGGAGAAGACGAAGAAATGCTAACACACCGGCGGTTTTTCGGGCCTGTTTTTGCTTGTCCGCCATCACTCACAATTCAACGCCAGCCTGAAGAGTGTCAACCGACCCTAAACGGACACAAAACATATTCTCATCCTTTTCGTAATAAAAATTACCCTTACCTATCCTATGAGAAGAACATTGATTGATTAATTAACTACTAGTTAATATTTCACCTGAAAACGTTGCCGGCAAGCGCCTCGACGATATCTGGTTTATTTTTAGACTACGAACTCAATCCGATACGGAGAAAAAATAAGTGGTTAAAAAATCAACCAGTGGCCGCTAAAGCTAACTATTTATCCTTAGATTATAGATTTCTAAATTCTAATGATTTATCCAATTTAAGTTTATTTTAATGCAATAGGCATATTAGTCAATTGTATAGATTGGCAAGAAACAACTGAAAAAACGTGTAAAGTAGATACCAAAATAATACTAAAAATTATCTATTCGAAACAAATATTTTTGAATGCCCATTTTATGTACTCTGTAAATAATAATATAAACACCCACACCTAAAAATGCCTGCTTCTAGAATTGTATAACCCCATGGCGATTCCGAAAACAGTATAACAAACTTTGATCAGCCTTCATCAACAACCACCTCCGCAATTTTGGATGCTACATTTTATTCTGCCCAGCTCTATTTATTTTTAACAGTATTTTTAAAAACACGAACAAAAGTATTTACCTTAAAAGAATCCTTTTGTATTTCATTTACCACCCAATTAATTAATTTAATGATTGTTTTATATTGTCGAATAAAATAAGTTACGACTCATTTATCTTTTTTACTTTAACCATGTAAACAATGACAGTTAAAAATACAATAGCATGCAAAGTTACTTTGAAAAAAATTTGTCTTATCCAGTACTTTTTACTGTTTTTTAAATATTCTTAAACATTTTTGGAAAACAACTCAATAGTCTTTCTAAATAAACGAATACGACGTTCTGGTTTAATCTGCACCCCTCGAGCATTCGATTTTTTTTCTATTTCTTACGATTGATTCTCGCAATTCGAGCATTCGATTTTTTTTCTATTTCTTAAGATTGATTCTCGCAATTTCCTGGACGCGAACCTTATTAAGGTCGCTGCAGGTATATTGTTATCATTTTTGTTTTTGTTTGGTATACACTGGCATTTTATTATCTTGTTTTTTTTCAACATTACCTTTGTCTCAGATTTAAATATACTATTTCGAGCGCTGTTTATTTTTTGTTTTCTAGCCAATTTTTGATGATAGTCCTCCAAATATAGAAGTTATATTATATGTTATATTTTGCTACCCCATCCAAAATGTTTATTAAGAATCTTCCCAAGCTTGCAGTGAACAAATTGAACCACTTTTTCTGCGATTCCTTGAAAACATTTTTTATTGAAAATATTTGTAATTGCTCTTTTAATTTCACGCATGTTCGGTAGTGTTAGAACCATAATTTAACGTAAATAAAATGAATAAATAAATTTATGATTCGTATTGTATTTGTTGCTTTTCTCGGTAAAGCTGACATATTGTCAACGTGCAAGTCAATAAGACGTTAACCTATTCAATATTTTTAACCCACATTTTTTATTTATAAATTAAAATTTCGTGATTTACACAGTCGAAATCCCTGCTGAGATCACAAAATATCCCAACAGGACTTTTTCCCGCATCTAGTAAAGAGCTTGTGAGAATATCAGAAAAAGACAATTTCACTAGACTATTTTTAACTGATACGTCATAGCAACGCCACGTTTCCTACTGACAAAACTCCTTCCTGTCCGTGATTTCTCAGCGACAAAATTATGACAGATACGTCACGAAGGTGTCTGGTAATTCTATTGTTGTGAGTTTGACAAACTTCATTGAGGCGTAATCAATTTTGTACAGATGAATCCAGACGAAAAATAAAGATTTTGATGCCAGTGAAAATGTCCAATTGAACAGGCAGAGGTCTTGAAGCTCTATTTGGACCCCATTTTCAGAATTCCTACGGGTGAGAAATTTTACGCTTGAAAGATCTACTACCATAACGGAACTAGCAAAAATTCTCGAGGATTATGCCTTCAACATGAAAAAAGGCAATGGCGAAGACTATAGAAAGTCGCCTGTAAAGTCAATGTGCAATACTACAGAAAAAATGGTACAAGAAAAATATTTTATGGAGTACAGCACAAAAATCAACCCTTTCACAGATATATCTATCAAATGTGCAAGACTGGCCAGAGATACCAAGAGGAGGCAGCTTCAAGGTATTCAAAAAAAAAAAAAGAAAACTCACTTCAAAAGCATTATCCACCGAAGAACTATTAAAAATCGTCCAAAGCTACGACGAGGACACCCCCTATGGAGCACAAAAAAGTTTTTTCACCTTTGCTCATTTGAACTTGCTTGGAGAGGCAATGAGGCCGTAAACTTCAAGATTAACTTTTTTCAGAAGGAATTTGATGTTATGGGAGAATTTACGGGCCGAATTGAATACAACAGCATTTTTTGCAAAACAAATCAACCATATCTGCAGCTGGATTCCAGTCACCGCCAGAAGTTGATCGAAAATCTCAGAACAACAAATGAAGCTGGACGTTCGAGTTCCTAAATACTACAAAATCATGCTTTGGTAGAAAAGAATGGGCAAACTACTATAGCTTATAATAATTGTACATTTACTATTGTTAACAAATAAATAAAGATTATGTTTCGTTGATATGGTGCATTAATTGTTTCGTGAAATAGTCTTGTAACCTCGGAAACCTTTTTTGGATGGTGCTAGAAAGGTCACCAATGGAGACACTGCGGACGGCAGCCAGATGGTTGGTGGAGAGCGAGTCGTGGGTTCGAAACTAGCTTTTGGAACCGGGAATGGGTCCAACGGACGAAATAAGTAAAGATAGGATAAGAGATATTGGAAAAGATACAGAAATAAACAAAAAGATAGATGGGTAAAATTACCAAAGATAAGATAAGATAGGGAACAGGGCGCCACTTAATCTTTTGGGGTTTAAGGAGAAAATTAAGAAACCTTAGAGAAGAAAAGAAATAAGGAAAAATAATTTGGTTCTGAGACCAAATCGAAGGAAAGATCTCAACAGTTAACTATTGAATAAAATTTGGTCAACACTCTACATAAACAAATAATAAATATATTAGGTGGACTCCGTCCATCTACTTACCTACGAAACTTAATCGGCCTGATCTTTCTACTGGTCAAAGGTATAGTAATATTTAAAGGTAAAAAGCAAATATTTAGTTATGGTTATATCAGGAAACCTTGTTAGGAGTCGACAAATAAAATACATACATCAAACAAAAACAATATATTCAACAACACAATGATATCGGTAGCTAAATGTACATACAAGTAATAAAAATACACCATCAACTATTAAATGGTGGTGTACACATAAAAATAAGCAGTAATATGAATAATAAGTACCTTTACAAATACAACAATATAATAATGCACAGGTTCAATTATCAGCGAAGAGAGCCTGATAGTGAGTAAGAAACAAATTCAACCAAGGTTGATTAAAGGTCTGTCTCTCTTTGCTGTTTAATGGCATATCTCGAGACACTGGGTTAAAAATGCATAACAATTATAGCAAATAACAAAAATTAATCAAACATAAATTTATAAGAATACAAAAAGGTTACCGAAATAAAAATTTAACCAAACCTCACTTGGTTATGTTGATTATCTATCTCGCACTGTTATTTAATGATGGAGAACTAAATGTTCGTAATTATGTTTATTGAAATTTCTTACTTTCAGATAAGTGGAGATACTAAGATTATGGTAACTTACAGTAATTCCTGATGACTGCTGCACTATTTCACTGAAGTTAATTTACTTTACTATAATACTTTATTGTTTCAAGTACTGAAGATAATTAAAATTAAAGGTACTCTATAACTATATTTAATCTAATATAGTAATATAGAAGTGTATAATATAGAAGTATAGTAATATAGAACTTAGAAAGAAAATGCACAGATAACGCGACACAGAGACGATAATGAGCAAAGCACCTTTACCCGACGAATGCCCACCGGGAAGTCGTTCTTTTCTCAACGAGTGCCTACCGAGAAGTAACTTGGTTCCTCTAAAATTTTACCAAACTACTCAAGAAAAGGTGAGGGTATCTCCCCCCCAAAAATGATAGGCCAGCCTAGATGGGTTTCTAAGAAGGTAAAAAGATTCTGATGATCACCGAAACTAACGGTACCCTTCTAGCTAGGAACGTGATGAAATATAAAATCCCTTGCATTAGGTTATTATAGAAAAACATTTCTACGTGCCCCGACGATATCTAACAACTTTATCATAAAGGAACCCGGCCTTAAAGCCGGAAGGAATTACCCGAGGATTACCTAAACCGTCGTTTTTAAATAAGTAGGTAGATTGTTCCCCTTAATATTTCGGTAATTTTCAATAAACTTTCCTAATGGTCAACCGACTAACCGCGCATATATTATTTGCAAATATGGCCATCGGCGTCTCAGCAACGGGGTAAAAGGATTAGAAATAATTTAATATATTATTTATAAAAAAAATTTTACAGTCTTGTTTTGGTTTTATACAAATTTGTTGCCTTTTGGCAATTTTCGCTTATGAATTGTTGACTCGACTGACGTCTCGTGATTTAACTGTCAAAATTTAATTCGCGAAAATTGCCAATCAACAAACTTTCATACCAGTTGAAAATATTGTCGGCAAAATTTTCTCTCTTATGATATTATATACGAATAAATAGCTGTATGGGTAAATTTTTTAGACTGGAAACCATGTTGGTTACTAACAATTACATTACTTATCTGTAAAAATGAATTAAAAATACCAAAGAAAGTGTTATTGGACGGTAATTATTCACTTGTTTAGGGTCACTTTTTTTTTAATTGGTAGCATCTTTCCAGTGTTTATATAATCTCGATGGTTGAAAATGATAAATTAACTTAACACGTTAATGGCGATATTATAAAGGAAAAAACCATTTTTAGTAAAAACTCAGGGATTTCATCAAAGCTTTGAGACTTTTTGTTTATTAGTTTTTGTTTTAATAATAATTTGTTCAACTCTAATGAAATGTACTGATGAAGAATAAGTTGGTCATCCAAAACAGGGTTGTTACAATAAATGTAAGTATTATCAGCTTTTTTGGGATGCTCGCAATTGCTTCTAATAGAGAATTTTTAGAAAAAGAGGTTAGAAGTATTTGGTAATTCTAATGAATCTATAATTATGTTACTCCGTTTGATAGCGTTATGCTACTTTGGTTTTGTTACATTTTGAAAAATCAGATATAATTTTCTAAGCACTTTTAGAAGGATTATCAGATGTGTTTATTATATTTGGGTAGTGGAATTTTTTGATTGAATTTAGAAGCTTTTGATGATTTTTTTTAATAATCACGCAACACAGGAAAGGCTCTAGATAATGCAAGCAATTTGTTTAATTTATAACTTGATTGCCGCACCTCATTATTAACCAATTTATTACTATTTGGTTTAGAGTTTTTATTTATAACAGTGAAGTTTATTTCAAAATGATACATAAAATACCATATATTTGATTCCAGTCCTCTCTTGAGATGTCATTTCTAAAATGTATTAATAGTAATGTCATTAAAATTTCTTTTTTGATAGAAAACACATGACTCACCTGTCCCAAAATCAAACTCAATCAGTACTGTTTGATGGTAGGACAAATTATTGTCTTTTGCACAAGTACCACAAGAGTTTGAAAAGATTACAAAAATATTATCAATTGTCGTAATGCTCGTATCCGTGACCCTAGTGGGCCATTTTACGAAATTAAAGTTTTTTTTCTTTATTGAAATTAACGTGTCTTTACATCTATGGCAATGGACACGGGTACAAAAACGTCTGGAGTATTACATTATACATATAAGATTATTACATTATATAAGATAAATACAGTAAGTTACATTAGATTTGGAAAAATATAGTGTTACAAACTTTGTTTTTTTTAACGAACAATGTTACCATATTTTTTATATATGATAATATAATCTGCAATCTTTTAAAAAGTAAATTAGAGCACTGTACACATTTGGCGAACTGAGTATCTGTTTCAGGTTACCGTTTACACTATGCGTTAGTCTATATAGTCTATAATAACTGCACTCAACGAGTAAGTGTTCTACTGTAAGGCGGTGGGAATCACAATGTTCAACAGCAGGTGGGTTTTCGGAAGTCATCATGTAGCGTGTCCTATTCGGAGTCTTCGAATGATGAGTTTGTCCCTCCTAGTCATTGTAGATATCTTAAATGAGTATACAGTGGGATTGATTATGTGCAGTTTTGTGTTTTGTCCATTGAAATGAGTTTGCCATGTTTTACGAGTGTTTTGTTTTATGGTTGCTGCTAGATCTTGATGAAGTTGAATTTTTTTTAGGCGTAGGTCAGAACAACTTGCTTTTCTTGCTGCGATATCTGCAGACTCATTTCCACTGATCCCCACATGAGATAGGTTCAAAGAATGGTTACTGATGTTCCTCTGCTCTGGTTTTAATGACAGATGTGTTGAATTTTTTGGACTATCGGATTTAACGAGTATATGTTGACAATGGACTGAATTGAAGAAAGAGAATAGGTAAAATTAAAGTTTACATTAAATGAAGAAAGGACATTTTGTAGTTTGATAACAACAGAATTCGAATATCTTGTATCAATAAATTAGTTTAATATTATAACTATAATCTCTAATCGATATTCCTACATCTAGTAAAGTTGCCACGGGATAGTTACTTACTAGGTTATAAGATAACCTTCGAGGTAAACGTAATTTACCGAGTAAATTATCTCCCATAATTCTGCCAAATAAATTATATTTATATTCTCAAAGTTTTTAATATCTTAAGTAATTTCACAAGCTTTTTTAACACTAATACGTTGAGTAGCATCAGCTCAGGGTTAAAAATTACCTCTGAAATGAATGGATCCATAGCCTATTTAAAATTTTCTTGATATATTTTTACCTTGAAAGACGCATATTGGATTGTACTATGTAGAAGATGGATTGATGATGTGAAAGAAGACCTTAACATTCTAAGGGTCAGAAAATGGAGGGAAGTTGCCAAGAATCGATGGGAGTGATGACTTTTTTGCAGCAGGCCAAGATATATAAAGAATTGTTCAGACGATATGATAAACGACCAAAATAAATCAAGTAATTTTTATCAATTCAACTTCAGTTCAATATTTTCCTCTCAGTCTATTAATCATTTTGTGATTATTACTTTAAACCTCCCTTGAATACGTAGTTAGTGTATTTGGCGCAAATAGGTAGACAGAGTTACTGTACAAATTGTTTTAAACATTACACAGTAATAAATTGTGTTTGTGACCTATTGATTAAAATTAAGCCAAGTAATGCGGTTTCATAATTACCATATTGAAACAAACGACAAACTTGTTCACAACAGTTCAAACACAAAGTTTTATTACCACTCTATTTTCAAACAAATCCAATTAAAACTAGAGATGTTACAACTCATCTCCCTTGACAATTTAACCCGCATCAATGTGGTCTCCTCAATAATACTCTTTTTCAATTTGTTTTATTGACAATCCGATAACTAGCTTAATTTTGTCAACAAAGTACATTAAAAGAGAGAGAAAAACTTTTAAAAAGGTGGTTTAATAGAAGATCGTGTAAAAGATATGTTATAGTGTACATATTTAAAAAAAAATCTGGATGAAAATTAAATTCTTAAAAAATTCTTTAACCAATGTATTTATTTATTTTATTTATTACCTATCCCTTTTAATTTATAATCACAACAATAGTAAATAACTATAGACCAGGGAAGCAACGATTTTGGCAAGACACTTTTTGATACAGGTATCTAACAACTGTTTTTGAAAAATTTGGCGATAAAAAGATGTAATAAACGAAATATGCAAAAGATTCAACGTTTAAAAAAGAGTTTAAAAGCAAAGCGATTTGCTCCCTCTCCATTTTACTATTTCAAAAATTGAATTAATAACTTTTATAACTAAATTTTATAAAAGTAGTAATATCTCCGGTTTTAATCAATGAAAATTGATGTTTTTTTTTATTAATTTGGGGTATCTGGTTGCATAAATTACAAAAATGCAATTTGTGAGCTGTTTATTTAACCGAGTAATTTGTTTAAAACAAATATTTATTTTGGAAAATTTTACTTTTTTCTTATTATTCTTAGTATGAAAGATTAAGAAATGATAGGTACCTTAAATATTTATGTCTTATAGTTACAAATAACATCATTTAACAAAAAATTTTACAAAAAATTAATGTTTCATTTGAAAATTAAATTTATACATGCTAATTGTTCTAGAATTATGATTATTATTTTGTTTACTATTGTTCTGAAGCTATTTTCTTGTGGCATTTCAAATTAATTGCTATTTAAATGGGAATAAGCCACAATTAAAGGTTAAAGTAAGTTTATTGACGTTTCAATTTCCACTTCAAAAATCGTTCTCAAAATACAAACATTAGTAAATCAAACAAATTTTGTTTTTTTGTTACTTGTTAAAAAATTCTTCTAATAATGTAATTTTATCTGACTCATTTATATTGACAATTCAGACATTCATTATACGGTTTAAAGTAGACGACTTTAAAATGATATTGCTAATATTGTTGAGTTGCGTTCCTGGAACTACTTTACTTATAAGATAGTTCATTCGATTACATGAAATCAACTTTAACTTGAGAATATCCGTCAGAAAAAATCATAGCATGTAATGCGTCTTTAAAAAGACAACCACATGCCATGATGACAGTAAAATTCTCCTGTTAGTGATTCCATAGTAAATTATGAGGGAAAAACCAGGAAAAAATCCTCATAATACTATCCCGACATGGTAAGTATTTGGTCGTACTTTTAGTTTACTTTCAACAAACACCAAATTCTGATTTTATATGTTTGTTATTTAAAAATAAATGATCCTCGATATGTTACTGACTTACTAATACTGGTATTTTCCTTTTAATAACTTCCTATTTTAATATGGGTAACCAGATCCTACTACATTCTGCCGAGGAAGTTGCGACACAATTGGTCTCATTTAGCATAATTAGAGCCGCTTCTTTGATTTTTTGATTTTTATGGTAAAAAGAAAACGCCATAGTAGAGTTGACATATCTTTATATCTTCATAAATACCTCGTTTAGATTAAGATATATTCCCAAGATAAGGAAAGTAGAATCATCATAACATATTCCTAAAACTGGAGAGCAACCAAATACAGTATCATAGTATAGGCCGATTTTCTTACTACCTATAATTTTGAAGTTATACGAAAAGGTATTGCTGAAAAGGCTAAAACCTTTCATAAACCCTAAGGCTCTGATATTGTCAAAGCGAGGGAAGATTTTACCATCTTTTTAGGACTTTTAAGTTTGTAAATGCGAAGGTAATAAAATATTTTACGACCGGCTATTGAACACTTTTAGTGAGAATATAATAACAAAAAATGCAGGTGTGTACATAAAGGTTCGCTTTTAGAGGTGCTAGATTACGGAAGTCTAGATTTGTCCTCATAGATATTATGCAAATAATATATACAAAAAGATATGATTTATATGATAGTAAAACTTAAAATTAATTTAACGAAAGCTTGAATTTTTCGGCAAAAATATATTGCAAAGAAATATCGTACAGAGGCGTACTTTGTGCAAGAACGTGTGGCTAGCATGACAGGCAATTTGGTAATAATCTAATTATAATAAATAATCTGTGAGATTTTTAGGTTGGATTTTAAGGAGTTTACTTGTGAAGCATCAAAATTAGTGCAAAAGAGGAATATGGAATTGAAGATGGAAATATACAGAAGGTGGAAATCTTCAAAAATAAAATTCCAAACAGTTCAACAAGGTCTGTTTTTTTCATATAACTCAAAAACAAGTAGCCACTGTAAATAAAACTCATAAAAGATTTGTTGAAAATATTAAGAAAAAAAAAATAAAGTATGCGTTTAGAAAAAAGTATTTACGAAACTGGTACAGCTTGTGTCCCCCTTCATGAAGATACCAAGAAGTTTCGAATAGAACGTGGAATTACGACAGGGTAATACTATCTCCCCTAAATTGTTTACAGCTGTTCCTGAATATATGTTCAAGCAAATGGAACGAGAGGATAACATGGAAATTAATATAAATGGGGAAGATCTGAACCAACTAAGATCTGCCGATGACATCGTTTTAATATCTGATAGAGTTGATAAAGCTACAAAAATGCTGCACACGCTCTATAAAGTATCAAAAACAATTGGTCTTAAAATTAAAACCTTAAAGACAACATTTATGACCAACCTTGTAGTCAGTGGTAAAATTCTGATTGGGAGCCAAAGCATCGACCAAGTAATAGCTTACAAATATCTCGGGCATGAGAGTTGCTTAGGCCGAAGGTTTCTGCTTTCTGCTGCTTTCAGCAGTGGACGAATATAGGCTAATTGATGATGATGCTTAAAAATTAGAAATCTCGGATTCTGTTGGAAAAAAACAACAAATAATCGAAAATTTAATGAAAAAACATAATATGATACCTACGATTACAGTATTTAAGACAGATTGGAACAACTTGGAAATAAAAAAAGATTTATTGTGTTTACTGATGA
The DNA here is from genome assembly GCF_040954645.1 of Diabrotica undecimpunctata. NCBI lineage: Eukaryota > Metazoa > Arthropoda > Insecta > Coleoptera > Chrysomelidae > Diabrotica > Diabrotica undecimpunctata. The sequence goes on from NC_092805.1 coordinate 137,514,418, forward strand.
AACGTACATACTTTCAAGTCACAGTCGCAGTAATAGTTGGACTAATGTACATACATATCATCAAAATTTAAAACCAATAGAGCTTGTTTGGACAGCACTAAAAAATTATATTGGAACACGAAATGTAGATTTCACTTTTAATTCTATTCAAAAATTGTCGGATGAGTTCTTTGAAACATTTGCCTTAGAAAAGTGGGAACAATTGTAGACAAAGTGTAAACGATTTAGGATGATTTTATTTCAAAAGAGTACTTTATGTGAAGATTCTGATAACGAAGACATATTCTCAGACATAGATACTGATGACAGCGAAGAAGATATGATTTAATTCCAACTTCCATTTTTTATTAGAAGTCTGACCTTTTTAAAAGTTATAATATTGTTTACGGCAGACGATGAAAATACCGCAGAGTACCGTACTTGTAATTGGTTTTAAACCATCACAATAAATTTATTTTATCATTACAGAACAGTTTAAAGCCATTTAAAATTTACAAATTTTATATAATTAAAAGCGACTCATTATACAGTTATTATTTTGCAAAACAGTAATTCATGTAAATAACATTTCTGTACATACAAAGAAATCGGTCAATATTTATAGGATCCAAAAATCAATAAAGTCAATATATTTATAAAAAATCAACAATGGATTTCACAAGAAACAAAAACGTTCATGGAAGAACGAAGAAAACTTGTTCAACAAAACAAGAGATTGACAATAGAATATTCGGAAAAAAACAAAACTATCAAGAAAAACATAAAAGAGGACAAGAGACAAGAGAACAAGTAGAACGAATAATTCAACAAAACAAAAATATGAGGTCCACACGGAATCTAAGTTCCTGTAGTTGGCTGTATACCATATACAGGGTGGTCCTTAAGTAATTGTACAAACGAAAACCGTAAATTCTACACTTTAAAATATTACGATTTAAGCCAACTTGCTTTAATAAAATGTTGATATTAAGAAAGATACAGGGTGTTAAAGTGGAAATTTAAAATTTTATTTTTCGCTATAACTTTTACGTTTGTAAATATTTTTGGACAAAAATTTATAATTGGATGCTTTAAAGTGGGATAAATTATAATTTTATACAAACTTTAATGTAGCTGATAGAGGGCGCCACATATACCACATGTGTGACATAGATTTGCGCTTAACTTTTTTGCTCTTAAAGTTAGCTCTATTTGTGTTAAAAAATAATAAAGATACATTATTTTTACAATGAAAAGGTATACTTGTTGATAACCTCAAAATTTAACCGTTTTCGAGATATTCGCATTTTATAAGTCAGCTGCATAATAATTCTTAGTTGTAATATTTGTGCGGTGAAGCACTGAATACCTGTAGATAAGCATAATTCACAGTTTATTCTTATTACAACAACTCAAAGATGATAATGTAACATTACAAAATTTTTGTTATAGCTGCTAAATGTCTTATTGAAGAAAATATTCTTCATCTTCTTCTTTAGGTGCCGTGTCCGTATTCAGACGTTGGCCGTCATCATGTTTACAATTTCCCTTTTCTATCGCTTCTTAAGTTTCTATACCTACTGGAGTTGTATTACTTTTTCCCTATTGCAAAATGCTGAAAACACAAAATATGTGGTTTATGTAAGATGGTGGTACACCACCACATTCTAGAGAGAAGGCAGTGAGAACATACTTAAATATAACTGTTCTGAACGTTGGAATCATCGTGGCACTTATATTCCTTTGCAATGTGGTGAGATATTGATATAATTATTTAATTTATCAAAAATTCCAAGAATACTTATATTCATTAAGTAAATTATTTAACTATTTTTATAAGGACAATTAGAAACTAAAGCCAGAGATTTAATAACATATATGTGTCTTGTTTCATAATACTTTTTCTACCAATCTAACCTTAAAGACTCAGCATTTTTACAAAAACATCATCGTTGGCCTAATAACCGATATTGTTATAAATATAGTAAACACACAGGTAATTTAGTTCAGCATAATATTAGTTCGTTAGTTAATCATAACAGACCATTTGTTCGAGATGTAATTATAGTTACTCGTAAGCTGTAACGTAATCATATAAATAAGTAATGACATCGATAGGTTATTCCGTGTTTATATAAGTAACCCATGAATCAAATACATCACAGTTTAACACATTATTTAACCTCTGCCACAAATAAGATGTAGTTCCATAATATATCATAAGGTTTGGATATGTATCCAAAAGAATATATTCATCCATTATAGATTATAGCCACCACGTAGCCCAGAATTTAATCCGCTTGATTTTGGTGTATGGGGCGTATTAAAACAACGTGTCTATAAGAATCCCATAAACATTCTCAACCAACTATGGGAAGAAATAAATACTGCAGCAGTTTCTTTAGAACCAATGATGCTATTTAACATGAGATGATCTTTTATGTAATATATTGACAAATGAATTAAAGAAAATGGTGGACATATGGAACACTTACTTTGACAAAAAGTTATGTTATTTAGTTTAACTATTTCTTAATTTGGTTTGTAAACAAAATGTTTTAATTATGACTTTAATTTAACATAAAACGTAAAATTTTTGATGTAAAATCCTATTATTCTGTTTTTGTCAAATCCTATTATTAATTATCCTGCTGATATATTTATTTTATTTAATATTTCGTTAACTATTAACTTTAGTTAAAGGTATTTTATACCAAAATTTAGATTTATTAATGTTTTTGTCTATTTTTCCTTCGTTGCCTGGAGTAATTGCCTTAAATCAGAATTATGCAGCTGATTTGTAAAATGCGATTATCACGAAAACTGTCAAGTTTTAAAGTTATTAAGAAGTATACCTTTTTTTGTTGAAATATTGTATCTTTAAGATTTTTTATCAAAAATACAGGTAACTCAAACAGCAAAAAAGTTAAGTGCAAATTTATGCCACATATGTGGCGCCCTCTATCAGCTACATCAAAGTGTGCATCAAATTATAATTTCTCATATTTAAAAGTACCCAGTTGTAAATTTTTATGCATAAATCTTTACAAACATGAAAGTTATAGCGAAAAATAGAATTTTAAATTTGCAGTTTAACACCCTGTATCTTTCTTAATATCAACATTTTATTAAAGCAATTTGGCTTAAATCGTAATATTTTAAAGTGTAGAATTTACGGTTTTCGTTTGTACAATTACTTAAGGTCCACCCTGTATAACAAAAAAATTTATTAAAAATCCTTTATAAAAGGTATATAATTTAAAAAACCCAATCGGGCTATATCACAACACGTTTTCGGAATCCATATTCCATCATCAGTGCACTAAGTGGGTATACGTGTATTGAGCCACTAAATGTATGGGTAAAAACCCGTTATAAGTGGTTTTTTACATTTAGTTTACATTATATGGTGGTAAATATTATGATGTTAAAGTTACCAGTGGATTTGGTAACATGGAGACGTATGACTCCACGTGAAGTTGCTGGTCCTGAGACGATGTGTCTACGAGGACTTGATGAAAGCAACTGATTGATCATGCATGATATATTGTAGATGATGTCAGACTTCATTTAATTCGTTATTGTTAGCATGTTCCTGTTGTTAAGTTATTCTGTTAGAATTTGTAACCAAAACCTGCTTCATTCTGCTGATGGGTTTGCTGCACATTGTTCTTTATTATGTAGGATGAGAGCTGATTCTTTGATTTTTCATCTTTTTATTTCGTGATTATTAATACATATTTCCACTGCACTCTGTTTTTGATGTATGTTTCATGCTCGTTTATGCTGACACTTAGTGGTCGTGCAGTTTTTCCCACATAGAAATTGTTGCATTCACAGGGTATTCTATAGATTTGGATTTATTTATTTTATTTATTTTTATTCACTTTTTAGTGTTAGTAGCTATTATGGAGCTACTAACACTTAATGATTTCCGTTGATGAACATAATATTCCGTTTTCATGTTATGCCAAGCACTCCACGTTCTTTCTCATTGTGCGCAAAACATCAGAATTCGTCACGTTTGATTAAAGAATTTGGTCCATCCGTTTTACATATTCCTGACCTATACTGGTAAAAATACAAAAAACCTTGTTTTAACAACAAATGTGGAATTGTTGTTAGTAAATAAACACATAAAATTGTTTACGCTGGTAGTTTTTATGAGAACCCATTACCGATTTCAATCAGTCATAAATAATTTCTATTAAACATTACACAATAAACTCGTAATCTACGGCTATATAATTTTAATATTCCCTTGTTCCCCGTTTGATTAAATATCGCCATAAACAGTAACGTAAAAAAGCTTTTACGATATGTTCTGCAATTATTAATTGTCCTAGTACTCGTTTTGAATCACCTTTGAGGTGCGGACCCTATAATAGCTAATTGCTGTAATGTTTTATTGTCGTTATTTTGGTTTTATTGCTTTTAAGCTAAAAAGGAAAATAATAAGTTGTATATAAGTGTTAATTGTTGTACTATACTGACAATGATAAATGCAGTCTTCAATCCCAATCTTCGAGATTTATCGGCCTGAACCACTCTCTAGGGCTGCTATAAATACCCGATTGATTACAAGAGATTGCTAGTTAGGTCTTAAGAGAGACAAGTTACGAGATTTGTAATAGAAAATAGATTTATTGTTTATCAGAATACTATAGAGGTCGATATAATTTTACATTCACGCTTCGGAAAAGTCTAGGGATATTATCGTATATACTCGACTGACGTCTCGTGATTTAACTGTCAAAATTTAATTCGCGAAAATTGCGAGGCAACAAACTTTCATACCAGTCGAAAATATTGCCGGCAAATTTTTCTCCCTTATGGTATTATACAGGGTGAGTCATGAGGAACTTTACATACTTCTACCATATGTAGAGTCCCTCAGGGAGCATATCATGTGGCCACTAAAAAATGTCAACTCCTCTTCTTTATTAATTAACAGGGTGATTTGTGTAATTGACCATTTATTTCATTTTACTGTAGTGTTTATACGGCTGATTTGATTTTTTTAATTTTGCATGATACAGTACACTACTATCAAGCATTCGACTGGTGGTAGCTAAACTAAAAAATTCCAGGACTGGCTTTGGAAAAATTAATTTAGGGATTCGTATTAAATATTACACCCTGTATATATATTTTTTTAAAATGCAATAAGTGATTTTCAAACTACATAAATAGCCAATGAAAACGACATATGCGACAATGTTGTCGCACTTTTATTAAATTTTTAGTGAACGATCAAATCTTACCCAAAATAGAACAACCATAATGAAGTATCAAATTATAAGGTAATTAATTTAAACAAATGTTATAAATTTCAAACATTTTAATTGAAATGATAAACTGAGTCACTGCACAACAAAAAACAGTAACTACTAACAATAACGAAGAACAATTTAAAAAAAAAAACTAAAAATATGTACATAGTTATGATAAACCCATAAATTAGAACTGGAAAAGATACAATAATGGTAACAAAATAAAAATAATTCAAAATAGATTTTCGAAATGGAACCCTGCAGCCTGTACACATTTTTGTTGCCGAATTGTTAATTGACGTATTGAATTACGGATACTCTGGGGATCGTTTCTAATAGTATTACAACAATGAATAATTCTATCAATTAATTGTTGTCGGTTATTAATATTCACTGCGTAAACTAGTTGCTTCAATCGTCCCCAAATATGGTAATCAACGGGATTGAAATCAGGGGATCTTGAAGGCCACGAAATAGGACCTGCACGTCCTATCCACCTGTTGCCATAAACATTATTGAGATGTTGTCTCACTGCCAGTAAAAAGTGCGGGGGTGCCCCATGATGCTGAAAATACATCCCTCGGATAGCAACGTTCGCGTTGACAAGCAAATTCGGCAAAATATTTTGTAGAAAGTTCAAATAGACCTGCCCTGTTAAAGGACCATCAAAAAAGTGAGGACCTACTAATTGGTTATTTATGACACCAATCCACACGTTAACCGAAAACCTTAACTGAGAACGACGTTCTCGAATAGCATGGGGATTTTCTTCTGCCCACACATGTGAATTTCGTGAATTATTTATCCCGTCTCTGGTAAATTGGGCTTCATCTGTAAATAGTGTCCTGTATAGCGTTGGTCGATTATTGTTAATCCATCTACAAAATTCCAACCTATCGATCTCATCTCCAGCATGTAGTCGCTGAACCATTTGAATGTGATATGGGTATAGATTATTTTTTTGTAAGACTCTACTTACTTTTGATTGAGTATCATTGAGTTCTCGACTTACTTGTCTAGTGCTTATTGTAGGGTTCATAGTAACGGCGTCCATAATGTCATCTTCCTGCGCTTCATCTACATGTCGCTCTGTTGTTCCACTAGGAAAAGTGCCATTTTCTCGCAAATAATTAAAAACTGACCCAAATGTTGGATGACTGGGAGTTCGACGATTAGGAAATCTCCTGCGATATTCTCTACTAGCAGCCCTACCATTCCCATTACAGAATCCATAAACAAATATTATGTCTGCATATTCTGTGGTCGAAAACTGATGTGGCATTTTGAACGAAAGTAACAAAAGCTCTACCAAAACTAACACAATGTACTTAACGTAGATATGACAGAAGAAATATGTATTCTTGTACACATAAATAACAATTGATAATGACAATAATGACAATGGGTATAAAATATCAAGAAACGTCAAACGGTCAACGCCAACCTTCATTTTAAACTTTTTTAGATTTATTTTTATTTAGTACAGTTGATGCAATGTATTATTATTTGACATAAAATTTTAATCATTTACAATCAACAAAAACTAACACATACAAGAGGTTTGACTTTTTAATCAATTTAATTTATTATTTATCGAAAATAATGCCCCAATACGATCTATGAGTAAAAATTTAAAATTGAAAAACAATTGATTCTATCGTAGAGATAATACAAAGTGACAGTAAAGATGTTAATTTTCTACGTATTAGATTATGTTGTAGGAACTCATTTTAATTAAAATGTTTGAAATTTATAACATTTGTTTAAATTATTACCTTATAATTTGATACTTCATTATGGTTGTTCTATTTTTGGTAAGATTTGATCGTTCACTAAAAATTTAATAAAAGTGCGACAACATTGTCGCATATGTCGTTTTCATTGGCTATTTATGTAGTTTGAAAATCACTTATTGCATTTTAAAAAAAATTTATACAGGGTGTAATATTTAATACGAATCCCAAAATTAATTTTTCCAAAGCCAGTCCTGGAATTTTTTAGTTTAGCTACCACCAGTCGAATGCTTGATAGTAGTGTACTGTATCATGCAAAAATTAAAAAAATCAAATCAGCCGTATAAACACTACAGTAAAATGAAATAAATGGTCAATTACACAAATCACCCTGTTAATTAATAAAGAAGAGGAGTTGACATTTTTTAGTGGCCACATGATATGCTCCCTGAGGGACTCTACATATGGTAGAAGTATGTAAAGTTCCTCATGACTCACCCTGTATAATACCATAAGGGAGAAAAATTTGCCGGCAATACTTTCGACTGGTATGAAAGTTTGTTGCCTCGCAATTTTCGCGAATTAAATTTTGACAGTTAAATCACGAGACGTCAGTCGAGTGATTTTGTCAAAATTTCATAAGCGAAAATTGCCAAAAGGCCACAAACTTAAACAAAACCAGAAGAAAAGTTTGCCGGTAAATAATTTTCTCTCGAATGATATTCGACAAGACTATTTCACGAGACAATTAATGCACCATATTAACGAAAGATAATTTTTATTTATTTGTTAATAATATTAAATGTATAATTATTATAAGCTATAGTAGGTTGCCCGTTCTTTTCTACCTAAGCATGATTTTATGTATTATTAAATTGTAGCATTTGGGAACTCGGGAACTTGGGAGCTTCATTTGTTGTTCTGAGATTTTCGACCAACTTCTGGTGGTGACTGAAATCCAGCTGCAGATATGGTTTTAGAGAGCTTGCATTTGAGTGACCCGTTAATTTAATTAACTTCTGTTCAGAAACACCTTGCTTGAACAAGGCTGACACAGCTGAAGATCAACGAGAATGGTTTATTATTTTAAGTTTCTTTTTTCAGCTGACATTTTTGTCCACTTAGGTACGGTGTTGATTCCAAGTGGACAGTTTTTGAACCAAGATCGATCCCTTCAGTTGGGTTTTTTTTTATATTAAACACTGGTATATTAAACAATTGAATCTGGTCAAAGCTGACCAATTATCAATTTTTATCTGTCTTAAGTTACTAAAGGAAGCATTCTAAGAGCTTACCCTATGGCGTCCTCTTATTTTATATTTAACAGCTATGCACTAATACCTAACATGCAAATTCACAACACAGCACTATGCTCTGCTTTTACACTAATTACACTTTACACTAACTCAAATGGTTTTGTTCGTTTGAGTCTTCTTTCTAACCCAGTATTATCGAGGAGCTGGATGGTCTCGATGTTTACGTGTTTATGGAGCCGATATTCGTGACTACCTGCCATCTTCTTGATAATTTTATTTACATCTTCCATCTCAAGGCCCTTGTGGAAGTCGACATTTCTGATGTACCAAGGAGCATTAACGATGTTCCTTAGTACTTTATTCTGGAATCTCTGGATGATCTGCATATTACTTTTATTAGCACAGCCCCAGAGTTGGCAACCATACATCCATACTGGTCTCAGTATTTGCTTGTATATCAGTTGTTTATTATGTGTGGACAAAACTGAATTTCTTCCCATCAGTCAATACATTTTCTTGTAACGGATACCTAGTTCCTCCCTTTTCTTTTTGATATGGGCTTTCCAGCGAAGCTTTGCATCAAGTGTGATACCCAAGTATTTTGTAGTAGATGCGTGCGGTATTTGGGATTCATTTATTCTAATTGGAATGTTTTGGATTTTTTTTGTTTGTTTTGTTTAAAGAAATGCATTATGAACACAAAAGTGATGATAATAAACCATCACCCTAAACAGTAAGAGTTCTTTTAATGAATTAAACAATACAATTTATTAATAAAATTTCAGTTTCAGTAATGTAGTAAAATACTTAGTAAAAATATTAAGTTTAAAAATATTAATTAAAAGACTTACCCTTTAGGGTCAGATTGAAATTGGTGTAATTCCATAACTGTTGAAGGTTTTGATTTTCATACATAAATATACTATAGTTCGAATACATATCCATTTCTGGGGTAATATCACTTCCGATGTACGTTATATTTTTTAGAAATTCCATAGAACTTAATTTTCTTGTTCTTCCAATCATTAACATTCCGGAAATATTTCTGACACTTCCTATAACAAATAGTTTTTATAAAAATAAGTACAGTAACAGTAGTAATAAGTAGATATATGAATACATTCTGATTACAAGCGAGTGGTGTATTGTGTTACATAAAGATTCCAATGAAACTGAAACGAAAAATCAATTAAATTGTTGCGTGTCTGTGTAGGGGAAAGGGATGGCCTTAGACATACTCGTAGTCTATTAGCATTTATTTTTAATTATAGTTAAATTGTTATAAGACCAGATAATAATAAGAGAGTGGGTAGATACTCTTTTACGTTCTCGGTAGAAGATAGATCTACTTCAGGGATGCAATCCAGCCCACGTGAGCCATAATTATCTCCCGATCTCCTGGTACCTGGGAGAAATTATGTCCTAGACGCATTTTCCCATCTAATTACCAAAGTTTCCCTTCCGATATCCTATTCTGATATCGGGCAGTACCGGTATAAGTAATCAACTAATCAACTTGTTGGTCAAAAGCTACGGGTGAAAGAGCCAACACGTTGTAGGGCACTTCATTGCTCTGGAGCTAAGAAATTAACGCCGAAGGCGGAAGAGCTACTTAACGGCATTGAGATGTGAAAAGCCTCGGGATGACTACCACATTAAAGATCCGCATGAATATCCTTAGTAAAAATCATCATTGACCCACTAGTCGATATTTTACCTAATGATCATGGAGTTCGGTATCACCCAAGATCCAAGCAGAGGAGGAAAATCAGATTTTGATGACAGGACCTCTCAGGTCGTCATCAAGGTCAAACAAATAAGAATAACTCTATAGCCTTAAAAATTGAAACATAAAACGTGAGTAGTTAATAACAAGCAGGCAAACTAGAAATGAAAAAGAACTGCTCTAATCATGGCAAGAATATTTCAAGACTTTACTAATCCAGGACCCCAAAATACATGAAACATTGCAAGCAATTAACAAATTGAAGAAAGGAAAAGCTCCAGGCTCTGACAATATACTGGTTGAATTCCTTAAGTACGGAGGAGAAACTCTACGTTGGACAAATACACAAACTAATAACACTTATACGGAACGAAGAGAAAATACCAACAAAATGGCAGGAAAGTGTAATAATCCCATCAATAAAAAGAGAGACAAAACCAAGTGCTCTAATTATAGAGGCATCTCCCTACTGAATAGGGCATATTAAATCTTATCGAACATCCTATTAAGTAGGCTGACACCGTTTGTAGAAAATTTCATGGGGGAATACCAAGCCGGTTTCAGAAAATATAGATCTACCATAGATTAGATCTTTACTCTAAGACAGCTGCTTGAAAAAGGATGGGAATTCAATAGAACTATCCATAATCTCTTCATAGATTTCCGGCAAGCGTACGACAGCATTAAAAGGGATCAGATGTGGAATGCCATGGCAGAACTTTCAGTTCCAAAAAAAACTTATCCAGCTTGTACTCCAGCAGTTTTGTACTACTGTACAAAATTGCTGTGTCATCTGCAAAGCATCATATGACACCTTCAGTTTGACAAGAGAGGATATTATTTATATACAGTATTAATATTATGTGTTCTAATACAGTCCCTTGTGGTATACCAAAATTAATTCTTCTTTATTAGTTCCAAAAAACTGCTAAACAAAATTTGATTGACAACAATCCCAGATGTATTTCACTGTAACATCCAACATCCGACTCGATGGTTAATAAGCATCCCAAATTGCAACACCTCTCTAATAGAGTTCTTCAAAAAATGCAGTAACAACATTCTAATCAAAAACAAACTAAACTAAATTCTTGAACGAGACTACCTTAACTGCACAAACATCTTTATCTATGCCTCTAAATCTAATGATGGCATTTGTTGTGCATTTGTTACTCCAACGTCTACTTTCAAATTTAAACTACCGCCTAGCTCAAGTGTTTTCACCGCTGAACTGTTTCCTTTGTACCGTGCCCTAAAACATACAAACCTCTGTTTCAAAACCTCTGTTTCTCACCGACTCGCTCAGCTCACTTCTTGCAATACAGCATCTGCATCCTAAACAGCCCTTGGAGCAACTAATAAAAACAGAACTACAAATCGCCCAAGAGAACCACATTCTTCTTCTTTTTCTTCAGCCTTAAGTAATCCAACTTTTTACATAGGCCTCCCCCAAAATCAATCCAGTGTCCTCCGATCTTCTTAGTGTCATCAGCTCATCTCATTTGTGGTCTTCCTCTGCTTCTCTTATCTAACCATGGCCTCCACTGTTGTATTTCGTGGATCCATCTCTTATCCTTCAGTCGGGCATTGTATCCTGCGAAGCTTCATTTTAATTTGGCAGCATGTTCCCCTGCGTCTTTTACTTTGGTATTGCTTCTAATCCATTTGTTTGTTTTTTTGTCTATAAGTCTCACCCTGAGAATTGATCTTTCCATCGCTCTTTGTGCTTTTACTATTTTATCCATATTGGACTTGGTGAGTGTCCACGTCTGTGAACCATACGTGAGTATAGGGAGGATACACCGATCGTAAATTCTGGTTTTAAAATACTGTTCTATTTTAGTGCTTTTCAAGATCCAACTCAGTTTTGCAAATCCTGCCCACGCTAACCTTATTCTTCTGGTAATTTCGGCAGTTTGATTTTCTTTGTTAATTTTTATTATCTCTCCCAGGTAGATGTATTTACTTACTGTTTCTAAATTTATGTCGTTCAATGTTATTTCTGGAATGTTCGTGGTATTTGTCATTATTTTTATTTTCTTCCAAAGTTCATCTTAAGACCTAAAGTTCTATGGAGTCGAATGCCTTTTCATAATCAACGAAACCAAGTTCAAGTGATATTCATTGGCTTTCTCTATTAGAGTTCTGACTGTAAGAAGATGATCCGCTGTACTGTAACCTTTTCGGAATCCTGTCTGCTCTACCGGTTGATAGCTATCGAGCTTCGACGTTAACCTGTTAGTTATTACTCTTATAAACAATTTGTACATTTGGGACAGCAGGGAGATTGGCCTATAGTTCTTGAGATCTCTCCTGTCTCCCTTTTTGAAGAGAAGTATTGTCAAACTTTCATTCCAATCATCTGGAACTTCTCCTCTGTGAAGACATTCGTTGAAAAGTTTTTTGAATTCTTCGAGAATAATTTCATTCCCCTCCTTCAACATTTCTACAAGTATTCTATCTGGACCCGGAGCCTTATCGTTCTTTAGTTGTGCTATAGCTTGTTTCATTTCGAAGGATTCTATGTTAGGGAGTATTTCTGAGTTGACATTCGTTATCTTTCTCTTAAGGTCGTCCTTTGCAGTGTTATCTGGGTTCTTGTTTGAGGAATATAAATGAGGGTAAAATGTCTAAGTAACTTTTAGGATTCTAATCCTAAAGAGAACCACATAACTCCTAAATTTATATGGTTCCCATCGCATATAGGAATTACCGGCAATGAAGAGGCAGACAGTAGTGCTCGTGATGCAGCAACAAGTGCGGAATCTGAATTAGTGCGTGAGAGTGTATGTAAAGATCTCAAAACGTTTTTTAAACAAAAAAGGATTGCTCAGTGGCAGCGCGAATGGTTTCTATCGCAATCTAAATTAAGATCGCTAAAACCAGATACACGACAATGGAAAACTAGTGCTAGTACACGGTTTATTCAAACGGTTCTAACACGCCTACGTATAGGACACACTAAGATCACACACTCTTATTTACTTTCGACCAGTGAACGCCCCATGTGCGTCCTATGTGCTACGCCTCTTACCCTCGTCCATTTGTTAATTGAGTGTCCAAAATACCATAGAGAACGTTCAATAAACAATATACCAAATACTCTACCAGATTTATTAGGAGAAAACTGTCACGTATAAAACTTATTACATTACCTAAGGTCAATCAATATTTTGTATCAGATTTAAAGTTTTGTTTACTGAGTAACGCCGCTAATAACCTGTTGGTGGATGCGGAAATGTTTCCTTTTAATAATCAAAAAAAAATTTGATTAACAAATAAGTAAAAGAAAAGTCGATCGAAGTCAATGAGCAAATAATAGTAAAGAATGACTAGAACAGTAGACTACAGCAATAATTATTTAATGATGCTCCCATAATACTTACCCAAATATTTTTTTAGGTCATCCATTTCCGCATCAGCCATTTTAATAATCAAGGAACCGTTAATATGGGTGCACCCTTTAAGCCTTTTTAATTCACTTTTGGCATCAATTACATTCTGAGTATTAAGTAAGTCAGTTGAATTGCAGTGCTTTATACACTTATATCCACAATAATGGCAACTGATTGTGTAATTATTTGAGTTAGGCTTTGGCGTTTTGATTATTTCATGCAAATTCGGACATTCGTTAACGCATTCTCCGTTATGAGTCCACCAGACATCTCGTAATAGAGTTTCACATTCATCTTTGGTTACACATTGGTTGACTAATGTATGGGTGTATCTGCAACAAAAAATATTTATATTAAAATCGAATATCGAATACGAAATAATCGAAAATCGAATAATTCCTATATTATTGAATAGGCAATGTCTTCATCATCATCTTGGTGCTACAGCCCTTAGAGGGCCTCGACCTTCTCAAGCTTTCTACGCCATTCTATTCTATCCCTCGCTTGCATTTTCCAGTTGCCGACTCCGATCTTCTCGGCATCTTGTGTTACCCCGTCCATCCACCTCAGCTTTGGTCTACCTCGTCTTCTCATTCCCACGGATTGCGCTGTTAGAATCTTTTTTATCATGTTTGACTCAGGGGCCCGGGCTACATGTCCTGCCCACTGCAGGCGGTTTCGCTTAATTATAGTGGTAATATCTTTACCACCAAACGTATGCTTGTAGATATTCTGCAGTTCAAAGTTATATCTACGCCTCCATATTCCGTTCTCACAGACCGCTCCGAATATCTTGCGTAGCACCTTTCTTTCAAAAATAGATAGAGCGGATTCCTCTGTTTTCGTTAGCGTCCATGCCCCTGATCCATATGTGAGAACGGGGACTGTCAGTGTTCTATACAGCCTTATACGAGTTTTTTGAGACAGACGTTTGTTAGCTAAGTACTTTGACAGACCATGATAACACCTATTTGCAATTATTATTCGCCTTTTTATTTCGCCAGATGTGTTATTATTGGGGTTAACCGATGTCCCTAGATATATGAACTCTTTGATTGCTTCGAAGTTTTGGCCATTGATGATTAAATTTGTGTCAACATTTCCAGCTCTTGTGTTTGTGTTAGTCGTCATGAATTTGGTTTTATTTTGATTTATCTGTAACCCCATTCGTTCTGCTGCTGCTACTAGCTCGGTTAGGATTTCCGCAGTTCTCGCCCTAGTTCTTGTTATAATGTACACGTCGTCTGCATATGCTAGAATTTGGACTGATCTATTAAATATTGTTTATAAGGCTATAGGCAATGTCTAAAGACTTTAAAAGACTTCAACAAGTTATAGTCTAAGCTGCAGAGACAAAAATGAATGATTTCGAGCACTAATTAATGAATTTTTGAAACCAGCATAGCGTCATGAAGGGCAATGCTTAGAAATGCGCTTAACTCCAATCTGTTGGTTATAATTTTTTTCTGGCAGAATAAAATTGGTGCCGTTCAATAGTTAAAACCCTATATTTTATGAGGATATTTTATTTATTAAAAAAAAACTGCTATCCATAGTCAAAAAACATCAGTAGAGTTGGCTGTTTTTCGAGTAGCCGAATCAGCTCGGTTTTCACTGGTTTTATCACATCTTCGGTAAATATGGACCCATTTTTTTATCTGGCATAGCGGAAAAGTTTGTGAATATTGTCAATATTTTTTTTTGGCTGCGATTTGCACTTTAGTGACTATTTTTTACTAACATTTTAAATTACTCTTAATCATCTGTTATGGTTTTTTTATATTAAATAGTAAATATTATATTATGATAAATTTATTTTACATGTATTTAGTGCTTGCAATATTCAATATTTTTTAATTAAAGAATGAAATGCTCTATTAAAGGATGGGGTGTAAGATAATGTAAAATACACTCAAAAAAGTTTATTCTTTAATTTATTATTAATATTATAATTAATATTAACACTATTCATTAAGTTATAATTAATATTAATATTATTCATTAATCTTTCGTTTTTTATTTATATTATTTATAATTTGACTGTCGTCATCGTTTAATATTACATCCAAACTATCAATGGCATTACTATCATTCAGATCATCATTTTTCATCACGATTAAAAATCGGAGAATTATCGCAGCTATCTTCGTTACAATTTTCGCATATTCGCGTACATTTTAGACCATGTTTGGAACAACCACACTGTTTTTTGCACGCAGATTTTAATGTACATTTACATGATATACTCTCTGACACCTAAGAGGGAACCATTTTTTCGTTAGATAATTCGGTGCTAATCCGGATTCATCCTTTTGCCAAACAAAATGCAACGGGTCAAAATTATTTGAGAGCCAAACTTGTATTTGATAATAAACTCTTAAACAATGCTCATCGGCAGCATTTTATATTTTCGGTAAATATATCAACCAAAAAGAGTGCCCGTTTAGAATTAGATCTCTATCTTTATAAAAAAAAAGTTCTGCGCTTGCAAAATTTATAAAAATTTGAAATTTCAAGAATTTTTAAACGTTTCTCGAATAGAAATTGACCGATTAAATCTTACGCAGTCTCATTCAATGTGTAATTAAAAGAGCTACAATTTAAAGCTTTTGCATAAAAAAGAATTTAAAGTTATTTCAAAATTTAAAATTCCGAAAAATTCACATTTTTGTACTTTTAATCACTAAATTTTGCATAGACTATTGGGTCAAATTTTATTTAGCACAAATCAAATTAAAGCTTTATTTATGTACTTTTATATGTTTCTGCTCATTCTACCCTAAAATATTGATTTTATACAATAAAAATAATCAAAAAACACCGTTTTTTGCACCTTAGCCTAACTGCCAAAGTTCCCAATTTCCCAACACCTATCAAAACATTTTTTTAGGATTGTTTATGCAATTATTTTTGAAAATCGCAATACATATGTTTTGTAAAGGTAAGGGGCTTGCTAATTTATCAAATAATTAAACTTAGATTTGGGTTCATTTCCTTAAAAAAAGTAAAAAGAACAAAAATTCAATGTTTTGATTCGTTTTATGGTTTTTGTCATCAAGTCCGCAAAAATTATTCTATTGCTATTTGTTCAACTTTTTCACATGCGAAAAATCATGTCATTTTTTCGCTGTATTACTAACTATCATTCTACCACAATTTTACAATCATTACCCTACTCCAACCCTTCCTATTCCACATTTCAACCCCCCTCCTTTAGAAATACAGACAGTTAAGATTAGTACTTCTCTTGCCTGTTGCCTGTCGTTATGAACAGTCGCTCTCTCTTGCCTGTTGCCTGTCGTTAGGAACAGTCGATCTCTATTGCCTGTTGTCTATCGCTGAGAACAGACGATCTCTCTACCCAGTTGACTATCGTTAGTAACAGAGCATACTCTCTACTGTTGACTGCCGCTAACAACAGACATTCTCTCTCTCTCTCTCTCCCGCTTATAGTTACGCGAAAAATACCGCAAATACCGCGAGACACGTGTTCAGAAACCGGCACCCATACAGCTTCCCCGTATGAAGAACAACGGCGAGTGAAAGCCTGTAAATACCGCGAGTGTGTGTGCAGCAGAAGAATTGGTAAGACTTTGTATAAACTTAATTTGCTATAATCTGTGTAACCCTTTACTACACATCCTAATTTATTTGAACCAGCCCTATGTAATACAGTCCTCATGCACTGAAATTATAGTCATAATTTCACATATGTCCACCCTTTTTGTACATTTTGTGTATTTTTTCAAGAGGGGTAGTCAATTGACTACCTTAGTAAATAGTTTATACTGCGCTGGAATTCTTCAATTACTTTTTGAAAAAAATTGTCGGAATTAACCATGTCCCAAAATGGGAACGTTGGCATCATTGAGTACCTAATATACCCTAATAAATTATAATGTTGTTTCTGTTAGCTCGTAAATTTTCAAGGGCACTATGTTCAATCGCCTTTCAAGTGATAAAAGGAATTTAGGAATAACAATCAGTCGATTAGAGCTGTTCAAAAAGAACACATGTGCACTTGGTTTTTTGTCTGTCTGCATTGTTTACACTGACAAAATTAGAGTAGATACAGAAACATTTTATGGGTAAGTTTAAAAAATAATTTTTCAATTAGAGTCTAATTCATCAGTTTTTCTTAAGTCTATCTTCTTTGTTGAAGTAAGTCATTAACTAAAAAATCTATTAGTTCGGTTTCTTTTGATACATATATTTTCAAATTTTTTACTAAGAGCTCCGAGGGCTTTTTAGAAAAAAACAAAATATTATGTAAAATAAGACAGTCTTATTTTACATGTACCGTTCTCTTGAACCATGTTTCTTAGATATTTCATTGTATAAAGAAATCAGTACGCCGACACAGACCATTACGGGATGTTTTGGAAGATGTGGAAACCTCAGTATCCTCTAACATTAATGTTGTAATACTTCCTCCCAGTTCAGGAGACCGAGATATTGATAGTGACGAGGACACTCTTGGGGACCAGATTTTGGACGTGGTTGACATGCCAATAGAGGTTCCTGGAGAGAAATTCATGATGGTGATGTCAAATCAGATGACGAAGGAGAATCAGTTGAAAGTCAAGCACCACAAAAATTGAGGAAATCTGAAAAAGTCGCAATCCAGCAAGAAGCCCAAGATCCACCTAAAGTAGGAAAAGTTTCTTTTCGAAGCATATGGGTAAAACGGAGTTTGAAATATTCTCTTTGTTTTTTACTCCAGAAATTATTAGTTTTACACATAATCAAAGCGAAACTTACGGTCGAATGGATCAAAATTTTCATAATTTTACAGTTTCTGATGAAGATATTTACCAAGTTATTGGCTTGCTCCTGATTAGCGGATATCATAATCTACCCGGCGAAAATGACTACTGGTCAACGGCGGATGACATGCAGGCTCCGATCTATGCGAAAACAATGAGCTGTGAAAAATTCAGAACAATAAAAAGATATTTTCACGTTTGTGACAATTCTAATTTAGCTAACTCAAGAGTAGCAAAAGCTTTACCATTTTTCAAAAAATTAAAAATTAATATTCAGCAGTTTGGAGTTTTTCATAAAGATGTAAGCATTGATGAATCAATAGTTCCATATCATGGCCATCAATCAGTTAAAATGTTTATAAAAAATAAACCAATTAGATTCGGATTCAAACTACGGATGCTCTGTGTAAATTATGTATATCCATTAAAACATTGATATTCACTGCGGAAAATCGGGAAATGCTCAAACTCAGTTAGGAACTCGAGTTGTAAATAATATGTTAAAAATTCTGTCCTAAAAAAACGAACAGCCATGTTGTATATTTGATCATTTTTTCACCAGCTATTCCCTTCTGCCAACCATCAAAAAACAAGACCGAGGGATCTATGATTACAAATCAGATGGCGATGTTATTTGTGTCAAATGGAATGACAATGCTCCTGTAATAGTCGCAAGTACTCATTTTGTAGTAACCCCTGTTCAAAATACTACTAGAGGAGTGAAATCTGAACATAAAAAATATGTAACTCAACCAAATTTGATAAGACAATATAACATTGGAATGGGTGGTGTTGACCTTTTTGATCGTTTAGCTGCTTCTTATCGTCCCCGACAAAAAAATGGTGGTGGAACTTGTTTGCTCATGCATTGAATTCGGCGGTTGTGGCAGCTTTTTGCTTTTTTCAATATGTGAATGCAGGAACAAATATAACACACCCTGAGTTTCGCAGAAACGTTGCACTAGTACCTGTAAAAGCAGGATCAGGTCAAAGAAAAAGAAAAGGCAGTCCATCTGCCCCTGTTCTAAGCGACATAAAATTTGACGGGATAAATCATACAGTAAGCGTAAAAAGCGACTTCATAAAAATGAATGTTTCGACCAATTTCATACATCTAATAAATAGTTGTTTTATATTTTATCTTATTTTTACTTATTTTAGACATTTGTGCTAATACTAAACCTTTTTTCAAGCAGTTAAGTATTTCACTTTTAGAAAATACATAATACCTTACATGCCAACGTTCCCAAAATGGGAACAACATGGTGAAAACAAAATACAGCAGCAATATTTTTTTAACTTCAAAATCTATTAAAATATGTCAAAATCAAAAGACCTTTTACACATTTTCTTGTTATCCCAAATATTCCATAAAGGTTAAAAGTGCTATAAGAAATTATAACAATTTGGAGTTGCACGGACTTGGAGGTTACTCCAGGCATTGCCCTTCATAACGCAGTGCTGGTTTTAAAAATTCACTAACTAATGCTCAAAATCATTCATTTTGTCTTTACAGCTCAAAACCAAGTCTGTTCTGCTCCTCGAAAAAATATTCAACTTTACTCATGTTTTTAACTATAAATAGCGGTTTCTGAAGCGAAGCTTCCATACAGGCGTTATATTACATTTTTTCTCTCTATAGTCGCCAACTAGCGCCACAAGATGGCGTCGTCACGGATAGTGTCATAGAATAGCGGTTCTTGACATCGATTCACATCATATATACTCAGTGACATTAGAAGTGTTACACCCAGAAGGAATAATTTCTTGAACTTAATTTTGTGGCAACATAATGACTATATTTAAAACATGCTATGATAACAATACCAATGTTTTACCTTTTCTACTTTTTGTAAAAATAAAGTTTTATCTTTAAATTTTTTTGTGAAGAGACCGATTTGTAAAAACCGGTTCGTATAGAAATTTTTAATTATTATTCCTCAGACTAATTGTATTCAGTGTAAAAAAATGCCTCGAGTTCGAAGACACCAAAATTACCACCATGTTAGCGATTTTGACAGGGGTAGAATTATTGCGTATATAGATATGGGTTTGTCATATCGTAAAGTTGACTGTCGTGTTAATTGTACGGCAATGACGGTTGTGCGTGTCTGCTTTGTGTGGACAAACGAAGGTAGAGGAACACGAAGAAGACCAACTAGTCAACCGAGGCGTACCACAGAGCGTTAAGATAGGCGCTTTAGATTACTGGCTCTGCGATACCGTTTTGCTACTACGCGTCAAATGGCTGACCAATGGTTTGGAGTAGTAGGTAGACCTGTTAGTATGCGTACATTATACCGTCGCATTCGAGCCTTTGGACTGGTTTCATTCCGCCCACGACTAGTGCTTCCTTTGACTGTGGACCACTGTCATCAACGTTTGAATTGGTGCAGAGAACGGCAGCATTGGGTGACAGAATGGCGTAATATAGCATTCAGTGATGAATCACGATTCTGTTTAGGAATGATAATGGTTAGCATGGTAAGACGCCGCCGTTGAGAACGGCAAGATACCGGGTTTGCTGTTAAGAGGCATGTACACAGAACAGTTGGAGTAATGGTTTGGGGGCCTATTGCCTATGGTAGCCGATCACCACTTGTATTTATTCGAGGCAATATGACAGCTACGCGTTATGATGATGACATCTTACAAACCAGTTTACTGCCTTATCTCGACGGCCGTCAAGACAACGCGCGTCCCCATATTGCTCGTCAAACTATAGACTTTCTCCAAGAAGCTGGCGTTATTGTTTTGTCGTAGCCGCCCCGTGCTTCGAATATAAATCCTATCGAACATGTATGGGATATGATGGGAAGGAGACTGTCCACTTTGCACCTTCCTCTACAGATTCTGGCAAAGTTAATACATGAAGTTCAAGTTGTTTGGAACGATGTGCCACAAGCAGACATCGATCATCTCATTTTGTCAATGCTTAGACGTATACAGGAGTGTATTCAGCTGCGTTGTCGCCAAACACATTATTACTATTTTTTTGATTACTTGTTAAAAAAAATTCTTGACAACGTTATCGTTTCATTCTTGATGTAAATCTACCATGTTGCCAAAAAATTAAGTTCAAGAAATTATTCCTTCTGGGTGTAACACTTCTAATGTCACTGAGTAGATTTACTTTAAGCACGTTTAAATTAAAGACATTAAATGAGAAGTAAAAAATTAAAAGAATATCTGTCACTAAAAGATTCAATTCGTAACGATTGTCAAAATTAATTAAAACTCATAAATGTCATCCGATTAATAAAAACATTGAATCATCTGTTTAAATTTTTACAATAATTCTCGTTTTGAAATAATTACATTTACTAATAAAATAAATGTTATGAAATTCCGTTAAATACAAATCTGGAAGCAGTAGCAGTTTCGGTAATACATCATTTTAAAATCAACATATGCAACGTATATTTACCACATCCTGACGAAACTACTCTATTAGAACTTCAAAATGTAATTAAACAAATTCCATCTCCAAAATTAATTTTGGGTGACACAAACTGTCACAACATCGCATGGGGATCACAAAGAACAGATAAAAATGGACGAATATTATTAGAAGCAATTAATAACATAAAACTAGTTTTATTAAACACAGGAGCACCTACTAGATTCAATGCACATAATGGCACTTTTTCCTCCATAGACTTATCTATCAGTGATTCAACTTTAGCTCCATTTTTACAGTGGAAAACATTGGACCACCTATACGACAGTGATCATTTTCCGATAATAATTACTCATGACAAAGATGAAAAAACCTGTACAACACCATATGAAACTTGGAAATTAAAGTCAGCCGATTGGGAAAAATACTCGAACTTAGTAAGCATACGTATACCAAATCTCGTTATATCAGATAATATAGACACTACTCTATCATCTTTCAATGGTATAATTTTAGACGCAGCCAGAGATTCTATAGGAAAAACCAAAAATATCACAAAAGCTCCTCTTCCTTGGTGGAACACTGAAATCGCATCCGCTTTAAAGCAAACAAAACATGCTTTTAATATATACAAAAAGTTTAACACACCTAATAACTTAAACAATTTTAGATCTTTAAGGGCCAGATCTAGATTTTTAATAAAACAAGCAAAAAAAGAGAGCTGGACCAATTACGTGTCGTCAATTGACTCGTCTACGCCCATAAGGGATATATGGCAAAAAATAAGGAAAATAAAAGGTTCAAAAACATTTAACCATATTGACACAATCACTACAAATGATCTAACAACTTCAGACAAACACGAAATCTCAGAAATTTTAGTAGAACACTATCAGTTGTATTCAAGCAATCAGCAGTACCACCCAAATTTCTTAGAACACAAAGAAAGAACAGAAGCATCAAAAATTAATATAGAAGATACTGCTGATCCACTAAACACTTCCATAACACTTGATGAATTAAATGAAAGTCTTAATAACCTCAAAAATACCTCACCTGGACCTGATGACATACCACCAGTTTTCATAGAAAAACTACCTATAAGCGCGAAGGTTACTCTAGTAGAGATCTACAACAAAATTTATTCGACCCATAAATTTCCATCTCTCTGGCGCGAAGCAATTATAATACCATTTTTAAAAGACAATAAACCAAAAAACTTATCTTCTTCGTATCGACCAATATCTCTTACCTGTAGCATCTGTAAAATAATGGAAAAAATTCTAAGCAAAAGATTAAAATGGTACTTAGAAAAGAAAAATCTCCTTACATCCATCCAAAGTGGGTATCGATCAGAACGGTCTACAATAGATAACATTATAGCATTAGAATCTGAAATACACAAAGCTTTTATACATAAACAAAAATTAATAGCAATTTTTTTTGACATCACAAAAGCATTTGACACCACGTGGACATATCACATCTTAAAAACAATGAAGAGCTGGAAAATAGATGGTAAATTCCTAGCCTTCGCCAAAAACTTCCTGGAGAACAGAAGTATAAAAGTTAAAACAAACGGTGTCATGTCAACTAAGAAATCACTGGAAAATGGTATCCCTCAAGGATCTGTATTAAGCCCCCTGCTATTCTTAATAGCAATCAACAACGTATCTAACCATTTTATGCTTCCAGTAAAAGCAAACCTTTACGCCGATGATCTTGTAATATATATGAGAAGTAAAAACCTAAAATCAGCTGCATCAATATTACAAAATACACTAAATAAATTAGAAGGGTGGTCTTTAGATATAGGCTTGAGATTTTCAACCGAAAAAACTAAAGTAATAATATTTGACAAAAGAAAAACACAACACCACTTAAATTTAAAACTTAACGGAAATACTCTTATAACAATTAACGAAATCAAATTTTTGGGAATGACATTCGACTCTCAACTAAAATGGACATCGCACATAAATGAACTAATTAAATCATGCCAACAGAGAATAAATCTTCTAAAAGTTCTTTCCAATCACAAATGGGGCGCAGACACAACTATTCTTCTGCGATTATATCAAGCTCTAATTAGAAGCAAACTAGATTATGGATGTATATGCTACGAAACTGCTACTAAAACTCAAATGAACAAACTGGACATCATCCAATCCACAGCATTACGCATAGTTTTCGGAGCTTTCAGAACCACGCCAATTAGCAGCCTTCAAGTCCTAGCAGGAGAACCGCCATTAACTCTCAGAAGACAATATTTTTCAATGTGTTGTGCTACTAAATATCTCAGTGCAAAGGAAAACCCGTTTATAACAAGCCTAATAAGGAGCAACCCTCCAAATCTGTACTCAAATTATTGCCCTAGAAACTTACCTTTCAATGAACGAATAAATCGATTTGAATTCGATATACATCAATTGAGAGCCACTTCTACAAACAGATGCCAGTCTCCTCCCTGGAAAGTTCAAATACCAAAAGTAGATTTTACCTTACTTAACTATCCCAAACATTCACACAATCCTTCTGAAATACAACAACAATTCCGGTCTACCATTTTCAAATACCCTGATTTCAAACTAATTTTTACTGATGCCTCTAAAAGCAGTAATGGTGTAGCTGCTGCAGCTATTTTTGAAGACAACACCTCTGTCAGCCGTCTAGCCAAGGAGTGTAGCATATATACTGGAGAACTGCAGGCAATCTTCAACGCACTGAACCAATGTACCAGCATTGATACAAACTTTCTTATTATATCAGATTCTCTAAGTGCCTTAAATGGTGTCAAGCAGATGTATCCTACTCATGCCAATTTAGCATTAATAAAAGACATGCTATACAATGCCCAAACATGTGGTAAAAACATAACATTTTTATGGGTACCATCCCATGTTGGGATAAAGGGTAATGAAGCAGCTGATAAAGCAGCAACAGAAACTATCAATAACATGACAATTCCTATTATGCAAAACATACCAATTTCAGACCAAAAAACATTAATAAAAACTTACATGAACAAAATCTGGCAAGTAAAATGGAACCAAACAGAAGCAAAATTAAAAAGTATTAAACCAGATGTTACTTCTGCTTTACTACCGCTCCCAGCTAAAAGACATGACCAAGTAGTTATTAACAGACTGCGGCTAGGTCATACAAAATTTACACATGGATACATCATCTCCAAGGACCCTCAGCCGATTTGCCACATCTGTCAAATACCATTTTCAGTGCAACATATAATGATAGACTGTCCAGTGTACTCAACAGCAAGATCGACAGCAAAACTAAAACACAATTTGAAAGAAACTCTAAAAGAAGACATCAGCAATACAATAAATTTTATCAAAAATTGTAAACTGTATAACAAACTGTAACATAACATAAAATGTTTGTATTTTACAAAACTGTTATGTAAATTTTAATAATATACTAAATGTAACTTTTCTAAAATAAAGATATACCACCCGCTAATAACCCTAGGGGTTGATGCGGTACAAAAAAAAAAAAAAAAAAAAAAAAAAAAAAAAAAAAATGTTATTTTATTTATATTTTATTATAAATATTTGGTCTGAATTTTATAGGTTTGTCAGAAGTAAACAATGTATGCTTTGTTAATACGTTAACAAGTGGCTTTAAGAGCAAACATTATTTTATTGAATTTGTTTAAAATATAAAAAATAAATAAATAATAAAATTACTTTATTTAATTTTTAATATATTATTTAAATTTTAAAAATACAGAATAAAAAAGGGTGAAGCTTCGCGCTAGTCTAGAGTACCGAATAATGTTCCACTTGTTTAAAAATTAAAAATTATATCCTCATGAAATATAGGCCTGTATCTATTGAAAGACGCCAATTTTAATGGACTACCTAAGTCTGACGTCAAAATGGGCCGAGATTTTAAAAACTTTTCTAAACATTTCTAATTTATGTGTAGTTGTCCCATAAGAAGTTGGAAATATGGGTTTTTTAACTGTTTGAAGAATAAATAAAGACTTTTGGTTATCAACGTTCATTCTGTGCGATTGTTATTATTTGTTGTTTGTGAATTTATGAGGTGAGAATATCAATGTATTAAGATATTTACTCTCAATGTTCATGTTTTAATTATGTTATTGATTGAATAAAACTTTACTTATTTTTTTAAGACATTTCAAGGTATTTTTTTTGTTGTTTTTATCAAGGTTATTTCAAAATAAATCAACGAACAAATCATTGAATTTATTTACGAAGTTAAAAAATATTTAAATTCATGTTTTATTTTTTTTTTCGTTGCCAGCAATTTTATCCTGTGAAAGACTAAAGAAATTCGTTTTCTCGTAGTTTAAGTTGTAATTTAACATTCTGTGGAAACCTTTCTATCAAATTGCCATAAGAGTGGCAAATAAAACATTTAAAAAATGTTTTTTGAATTTTTACTTTGATATTCTTAACTCACGACTAACAAATTCACGAACAACAAATTACCTCAGACAATTAAAAAAATTAATATTTCCAACTTCTCATGGGACAAATACACACAAATTAGAAATGTTTGGAAAGGTTTTTAAAAACCCTGCACATTGTGACGCCCATTGAGCTTAGATAGTCCATTCTGAATTGTTATAAACACAGCAGCTGTGATTTTTTAAACAAATTAAGCTAACTTTACTTCTATTTGTCGTAGAAAACTAACTTTTTTTAATTCGTTGTCTTGACTTCAGCTATAAGAATAATAAAATAAAAATGTGTGTACTGTATAGGTAGGCTTACCATAATTATGAAACTCTTAACCGGGACAGTAAATGGTGGATAGGGTAAAGGATAAAAAAAAACGATTAAGCTGCTGCCAAAAATTTTTATTAATAAAATACCTATTTTTTGTACCATTCATACTTCTCGCTTGTATGTATTTTTTTTAATAAAATGTTATTTTTTTTTATTTTTTCGTAAAAATCGTTACATGTCATATTAAAGCTTAATTTACAGTATAGTAATGCTTGTACGGTAGACTCCAACATACGGCTTCTATCGTCCGACCAAATATGTTTCATCATCGAGAAGACACGCTCTAAAGGAGCGGAGGTGCCTGGTAAGCACAAAATATATTGCACCATTTTTACCAGGTTGGGTGTATCGATGTGTTGTCCATGAAAATGTTTTAAATAGTAGAACCCATTTGTCAACATAATCAATTTGTATCGTCGTGGAATTCCATTCATCATTCTTTGATGCTATAAAAACTTTCGTAAGTGACAGCTCGTCAAAAAGGTTGTCAGTATTAATATTTTGTCGATCATCCGAACCGTGGATTTTGTTTATAATACCAGCAGATCCTTCGATTTCGTCCCATTTCAATACGTGATTCAGTCCAATCCATTGAAAATGTCGGCTCCTCCGAAACTGTCTTCCCACAATTCAATGTATGAAATGCATCGTCGGTGAAAATCAGTTACTTCTGTTTGAAATTTATCAATATCCTGGCTACTACCAAGATTCTTTAATAAATAATATTAATAATAATTAATAATAATTGTTTCGCTCTTTGTGGTAAAAAATTGCTGTCCATGCGTTCTTGAAGATTAGATTTCAATCTTCTTAATTCCAAAATAATGTCAGTCGCACTTGCTTCACTTTTTTCCATGAGTAGTACAGTCTTGTTAAAATTGTTTAATTGTCCCTGCACAAACCAAAAATATAACTCACCCGTTTCACTTTCAAAAAAATCTCGCATTGCACGTGGACAGTTATCTTGGGAAAGGAAATATGCTTTTAGTCCTTCGAATATATTTAGAATTTTCTCAATTGTCGGCAAAAGAGAGAGAAATCTGGTACTTCCATGTTGGATTAGGTTTTTATATTCCACATCTACATCTACACATTCACAGAATTCCTTCAAATGAGTTACTCGAACTGTGTAGATATGAAAAGGTTTATATATTTTGACAACTAGTTCAATTTCGATCGGTAAACCATCCACAGCATTTTGAAGTGCATTGTGTACAATATGTGCGCCACATCCAATTCCTACAATATGTACAACGAGTTCTTGTTTAAGTCTTCAGTAAACATTATTTTGTCATCTTCTATGCACACCTCCAAAATTTGTATTACAATTGTCGCCACAAAATGCAGCTACTTTTTTTGTAATGTCATGACGATGTAATGTTGAAATTATATTTTGAGTCAATATTTCCGATGTCTCACCCTGAACGGACTCAAAATTCAATAGTTTCACATGTACACCTTCTAATGGTAAAAAGTATTTAACAATAATCGTTGCCAGTTTGATGTGCTTTTTATTTGAGGTGTCGTTAGTAACACTTACGAAAAAAGCCTTCTATAAGTCGGTGTGTAACTCTGACAAAGACAAAGGTGCCAACACATTTAAAATGATCGCTTCACATTTGGTTCTCGCAACCCCAAATTTTGATTCAAAAAATTTTGAAATCAATTTCAACGTACAATCAGATGTTTTGAAGCTTATATCATGCATTGCCGTGTGATAAGCAAATGTGGCCTCCTTAGCTGCAATAACTAAATCGTTTTGAATGGGATCATCATTTAAAAAAAAAATTGATAGAAGAAGTACTTGCAATCGCAGTTACACCAGTCTTTTGTTTTGAACACTTTAAGTGATCTTTAATATCTGCTCGCCCACCGTGTGCAATTGAAAACTCTGAAAAACATTGCTGGCATTTCACCCTGCTATTGTCAGTACAAAGTTTTTTATAAAAGGATAATTTTTTCAAGTTCGCTTGTGAATTTGCAATTTCTTTTCGGCATTTTAAATCAAACACAGCAGTTAAATTAAACACAAAGTGTTTTCGTATTTTAACAAAAAAACGAAATGTAATCGCACTGCAAATGATTAGAGTAAACTGAGATCTGTTTTTTTTTTTTAATTCATCAATTCTTGATTTTTTTAATGATTATATTCGTTCACGTCTCACTGAAATAATTTGTTTAAGAAATGTGATAAGGTGAATTGCTGAATTGGTCATTCTGATGATTTCGAGAACTAAGCACGTCTTCTGTGAGAACCCTATTAAAATATCTTATCAATCAGATGTGCAGTCATCATTATTAGAATTGTTTATATAATACGAAGGTGAATAATCTTATTTATTATCAGTAAATATGAATTCAGGAGGAAAAAAATCATTCGTGTGAAATCACTTAACAAAAATTCAAAATTACGACAGTTTTGTCAAACCGGGACAAAATGACAAACCGGCCGGGAATCCGGGACCGATGTCTAAAACCGGGACAATCCCGGTTAAACCGGGACGTATGGTAAGCCTGTATAAGTAGCTCTGTAGCTTAATTAGTTTATAACGCAAAAATCGTCCCTACTTCAAAAAAATCAATAAGAGGTTAAATGACTTTTTGGAAATTATTTTTATTCCTACATAAAAATATAATTGACCAACAAGATAATCCGTTTGAAATTAGATCGCTATTTTCCTGTAAACTTTATGAAAATTTAAGAATTTCTATATACGATTAAACGTATCTCGAAGACGAATTGATCGATCGTACCTTAGGAAGTCTCATTAGATTTAAAGGATTAAAAGAACTATAAGATAATGCTTTTTGCACAAAAAAGAATATTTACAAAAGTTATTTCAAAAATTAAAAATGGAAAATTTCACACTTTTTAGGTCAAATTTAATGTAGCATAGTTCAAATTAAAGCTTTTTTTATGTACTTTCATTCAATATCCTACTCATTTTACCCTAAACTATTGATTTCACGAAATAAAAATAAAAATAATCAAAAAACACCGTTCTTTGCACCCAAGTGCCAGTTGGAGGTTACTCTAGGCATTGTCCTTTATAACGGTATTCTGTTTTCAAAAATTCACTAATTAATGCACGTTTTTTCTCTCTACAGCTTGGACTATTGATATAAATTCAACACCCAAGAACTACCAGACAGCCAGAATATTACAAATAGAACATTAGATCAGATCTACTACCAGAACTTTTGCATTACAGAAACGAGTGCTTTTCTTTTCGTCCTACGCTATATCATCCAATAGAATATTACCTTTAAAACAATGTTAATCCCCAAAAACAAAATAGCAATTCACAATTTTTTTAAGGAAAACTAATCTGGTAAAAGCCGCTTTATTGTGCGCATTAATTTCTATCCTACGGGGACATTTTTAGTGCTCATAAAGAAAGTCAATGTATTGCTGCATTTTCGAGTAGAAAGTATAGAATTGTAACATTGTATTCAAACGAAATCGCGTGTAGGTAACTTTACGAGTAACCCAGAAAAACATGCACAAATGAATTTTATATCCACATTTTAGGATTTATAATCAGTTAAAGTTAGTTAAAAAGTATTAGTTATTATATATAATAAACATAAACATGTAATCTACCGAAGTTTACTTAAAGAAATCTCATTAAGTATGAGGTTTTAAATCCAAAAACGTTCCACCATAAGTTATAATCAAAACGTATAAAGTGTAGAGTTATAAAAATAAATGAATGATACAGTTGATACGGATTCTTCTTCTTCTTGATGTGCCTATCCGTTACGAATGTTGGCGATCATCATGACAATCTTATATCATCTTATCTGCAGCAGCGCGGAAGAGCTGCACAGATGTTGTATTGAACCAGATTCTGAGGTTGTTTAACAAACAAATGTTCTTCTTCTTCCTGGACCTCGTTTTCCAATTATTTTAAAGTGGAGATTGAAACGTCTATAAACGTACTTTAACCTTTAATTGTGGCTTATTACCATTTAAATAGTAATTACTTTAACATGCCACAAGAAAATAGCTTCAGAACAATGCTAAATACATGTCCCGAATACGGTTCGAATTGCTTTTGCGCATGTTTCATCTAGCAAACTGTAACGATTATTTTGCCTACCACATAGGGTATTACTATAAGGGGTTGAAAATTGGGGACAGAAATTACTGGAGTGGAGATAGGGTAAGCAAAACAAACCAGAACTTTTGCGAACGGCTACTCAGGGCTTGTTAGAGAGCTGGGTCATGGATAAGTGAATGAAACAATGGGGTTGGATTGGGGCAACTACAAAAAGTAAAGCAAAAGGGGTACTTACATAAATCTCCTGGACAAACACAATACAAGAAGGTTATTAAGCTATTTGCAATGAACGCCGCTTAGAACAATCTTCCTGCTGGATGAAAGAGAGGCTCTTCCTTCCTGAATTTCACTAAATGTTATTTTTTTTCTTTAAAAAATCTGGGGTTGGAACTGCATTTAGATTCAATGCCACGCAAAAAACTGCATCTCATACTGCGAAATAGCCTGGAATGGCTTTGGATAGGCAAAATGAGGATGGAAGCTGTTCACTAGGACGCAAACTTTCGACTTCTTAAAAACTGGAACACAACTGTAACGCAACTAGACACAATGGAACCGTGTGGTTATCCTTCAAATTTGTTGGAAACGCCGTTTTACAAATTTCTTAGATGAGAGACGGCTCGAGACAAAACAGTGCCGGTTCCTTCAAACTAAACACGCCGCGTCTGCTCTCAATAAAATCTCTCCCAAACCTGAATTTGACTTTCCTCAGTTTATCTACCGATTTCCACCATTTCCTCTTACCCCCCTACAAGTCGAAGGGACTAGCTAATGGGAATTCTTTTTAAACACGCGTTCACAGAGTATCGTATCTGATCTTGATCACTCCTAGCTTTTAAAATTGCTGAACTAATATATACAAATATAAACCAAATATAACCATATCTTTACTTCGAAGTTGAATTCTTTCTTGTGAAATGTGGAATATAAACAGACACACACCAAATTTTATACATGGCCCAGAGGCATACCAAAAAATTTTATACCTTAAATATTCGATAGTTATAAGGAATATATACATGCTACAAAACAATGACGAGTGTTCTGAAAATGATAGATTTCAAAAAATTCAATGTCTTGTCAATGAAATGAACGCTAATTTTCATCGATGTATGATTGTAGGCTCAACTGTTTGCTGATAAAACGATAATTCAATTTAGTGGCAAGTTATCTTTTCATTATGTATTCAAACGGAAGCTGAGAATTTTTAGCTTCCGAATGAGATAATCGGCATACCGTTATTGCTGTATATTTTGCCTGGCATATCGAGAGATGCTATGACACAGTCAGTGTCGGTTACCTTCGCTCGTTTAGCTCATCTTTACACCGTTATTATATATCAGCCAATGAGATTGTCATTGGCACAGTGTAACGGTTTAGTTTGCCTACCACATTGGGTATCACTTATAGGGGGTTGAAAGTGGGGACTAAACAATTACCTGGCTAGAGATAGGGTAAGCAAATAAACCGAAACGTTTGCGAACGGCCACTCTTGATTTGCTTGAATGGCTGGGTCGTAATTAAGTAAAAAAAGGAGGGACTGAAAGGGGTAACTACAAGAAAAGAAATCAAGAAAATACTTACATAGATTTCCTGGGCAACAAAACGTCAATAAACGTATTTTAACCTTTAATTGTGGCTTATTCCCATTTAAATAGTAATTAATTTAAAATGCCACAAGAAAATAGCTTCAGAACAATATTAAAACACAAGAAGGTTCCTAAACTATTTGAATTTGGACGCCGTTTAAAAGAATCCTCTTGCTGGATAAAAAGAAAGGCTTTGTCCAGGTGGCACCTGGACGAACTGAATTTGTATCAATTTTCCATACAACCCTAGAAGACGAGGCCCGTCTTGAGCACTAAGTGCCTCAGAGACTAACACCGACATAATTGTGTAGGTTCACTTCTCGCCTACTTCATTGTCTCCCCTATAAAGAGACTTTTCTCCCACGCTTTAATTTTTGCTTTTTTAATAGTAAATAAATTTTTTGTTATTCTTTTGAAGTAATTTTGTTGAAGTAGTTTATATGATATTTAATTTGTTCTAAAAAAACGTTTTATAAACATGTAACTAAAGTATTATGAATATAATGTGAGAATATAATGTTAACAGAGACAAAGACATGAAACTTACTTATCGGGTGGACACTTCTTGACACAACGTCCATGATCCTCATAATTTCGGCAAACTTTGCAGTGATTGGGGGAATAATTTTCGGTGCAGCCTAAACATTCCTTGTGGCAGAGGTCGCCTGTATGCTGGCAATCAGTAGCGTTCCAGCAACCACCTGAAATAAATTGAAAAATAATTAATATTTTTATGCATATAAATTATTCGATCTGAAATATAAATATTACCATTTAATTTATATACCTATGAGTTAAAAATCTAATTGCTCTCGAAGTGATTTTGCAACTGTACTAATTGAATATTTCCGTAATATAAATTTGAAAAAAAAATCAGCAGAACAAATTTATAGAAGGCACATTATAAATCATTATCTTTTCATTGTGCAATAATTCTAAGATTGGCTTTTCAATTTTCTGAATTTTGATCATCATATTTCTCAAAAATTATGCAACCTAGTTAAGTATAAAAAAATTAGTTATTCTAGTAGTTAGGTACTTTGAACACGTAAGGTATCATAACTACATTGTGCAAACTGTAACAGTTTAACCGAGTAAAGTGTAAGGTTGTACTTAATTTACAAACGAAGATGGTGGAGTTAAAATTGCATACACTTCAAATCACATCAAATCCCCTTGGCCACTGTTACATGTGCATATTACTATCTCGTATAAATCTCTGAAAAAGTCAACTGAAAGAAAATCACGAAAGACTGACAAACGCGTTCTTACACGAATTTACGTTCGAACGTAAGCTAAATATAAGACGAAAAGTCTTCTTCTTGATGTGCCTATCCGTTACGAATATTGGCGATCACCATGGCAATCTTTATCTTGTCTGCAGCAGCGCGGAAAAGCTGCACAGATGTTGTATTGAACCAGATTCTGAGGTTCTTTAACCAAAATGTTCTTCTTCTTCCTGGACCTTGTTTTCCAAACATTTTTCCTTGCAGGATGTCTTAAAGGAGAGCCATGAAGGACGAAAAGTAGATGGCTTTTATTTTGAACTATGTAATATCTCATCTCATCTCATCTCATCTCATCTCATCTCAATAATCTATGTATATCTCATCAGTCAAGAACATCCATCTTTGGACATAAGGGTTCTCCCGTTTCTTCAATCAATTTTTGGTCTGGGATATCTGCATTAAACTCGATCGAGCATGTTATTTTATGTCATCTAAACAAGTAAATTGTGACCTTTTACTTTTTATTTTGTAATTTCATGCTATTGTTCTGAAGCTATTTTCCTGTGGAATTTTAAAGTAGATACTATTTTATTGGAAATAAGCCACAATTAAAGGTTAAAAAAAGTTTATTGACGTTTCAATTTCCACTTCGGAGATCGTTCAAAAATACAAACATTAATAAATTAAAAAATTTTCTTTGGTGGAAAATTCTTCTAACAATTTAATTTTATCTCACTCATTTATATTGACAATTCTGATGAGTTGCGTTCCTGCGACGAATTTATTGTAAGGCCGGCTCTACACATGGGATCCAACGTTGGTGCCAACGTTGGGTTGAAAAAATATAAACAAAATTAAAAAGTGGTGCAGAAAATATAGTAGCACAAAATTACACAATGATTTAACGCCATTTTGGCTACAGTTTTACTTAAAGCTACTAGATCTGTCAAGATGCCGTACAACTTTTTGTACAACAACTACGAATCCTTTTCTTTCAAATGCCGAAAATTCCGGTTCTTAATTGTTGTAAACAAATTAACTGTGAATTATTAAAAAAAAACTAACTTTGCCCCAAATTATCTTAGAACAACTTTTTTCTTCTAAATTCGTGTAAAAATGGAAGCTTTTCGAATATTTAAAAAGATTTTATCTACGAGCCATACTATAAAAGTTCTTTTAAATGTTTATAAATCAAAAATAACCGTAATTTTACAAAAGGATTTTGGGTTGTAAAATATTATTTTTTTTCAATTTTTTTCATGTATATTGATAGTTTAACTCTTAAGCTTCCATTTGCTATGCGTGGAATTATTGTGTTATCACTCTTTTCTGACTAATATTACTGCAAAAAAAAGATCTCTGGGATAAACAAATAGAATAACTATTAAACTAATTAATGGATCGATCTGAAATTTTGAGGGTTTGTTAAGGACCACAATACCCAACTTTGGGTAGAATAACAAATGCCGAGTTTGATTTTTACAATAGTTATAAACAAATTACGTTTTTGCCTTATTTTGCAGTTTTATTAAAACATATCTGTAGGTTCCTTTTATATAAGCCTACAATAACTAAAAAAATTGTCAGATATCTGGATTAGTCACTGTCCCGAACAGGGTCTCGTTTTTGCTTATTTCCCTGCAGTATATTCCCATTAAAATAGTAATTGTAGACTAAATCACTAATAAAAAGAAAGACGTAATTATTAAAACGTCTCAAACGCGTATTTCAATACATAATATGTTATTTTATTTTCCCTGAAAGCGCTGACAGTCAAAATATGACCTTATATCTCTGTAAGTCTAGACATTATGAAGCAAAATACTACAGATATAGAAAATTAAACTTTTACACGTATTCTTACTATTCATTTAAACTAGAACATCTTGTAACGTTATTTACGTAGTTAAAAAGGAAAATATTTAAATTGTTTAAATATTTTGTACTGTGTATATAGTCTAGGGGCCAGCTAGCCCACCGCGGCCTTTTCAATTCTGGCCAAACAATTTTTATAAACAATTTAATTGTTTATAAGGCTCTAGCTCGTAAACTAAAAAAAAAAAATAAAATAATTTTCAAATAAAAATTTGTTTCTTAAAAAAAATCAAAGAAAATGGCGTTTACTAAACTTTAATCCTATAATTAGAACTCCAGATATTGTAAAATTAGTGCAAAATGGTTGCAAAATAAGTATTTTGCGATCGTAAGTCAGCTTTTACGCACGAAAATAAGCTTTATAAAGTTATTTTAGATTAATTTAAATTCTTTCAAACAAAATTTGTTAAATTCCTTTATCCATATTTGTATTAAAGTTATACCCGTTTGTAGTAATTTTTTTTTTTTTTAAATTTGTATATTAATTTGTTTATAATGGTTTTAAGCAATTTTGAGCAATAAACATTTATACTTGAATTAACAATAATGATAGAAGAACTCAAAAGGAACATTTTGAGCTTGGGATAAGGTTCGTAGGGTTATATTTTTCCGAGATATCGATATTTCAATAGCACGCTCTGAGGCTCAAGATCGGCTCACAACGAAAAGGTACACACGCTTACTACCGCGAACTTTAAACAGCAGACAATTTACCATTCAGTTTTACATTAAAAATAGTTAACTTTTATTTAAAAAAAATATTATTTTCTTAAAAGTATAATACTTTTCCATAGTTTTATTGATGTGACGTCATCATCAAGCGCTAATAAAAAATGCGACAGAGTGGCAGATCGATAATTTTTTGACATTTCTAAATTGTTGAATTTCTGCTTCCCTAATTATTTTACACCAAAAACCATGGGAAACTATTTGTAGACGACTGAAATCTGTATTGAAAACAAATGTTAAAATTGTTCTACGAATTAAACGTATTCCAAAATTTTACAAAAATATTATACATTTTTCAGGCCACCCCTAAAAGTCTGGCCACACGCAGTGCAAGAATGTGTATGACGTGTTGCGTTTGGTCATATTGATGTTTCTGATATTTGACAAGATTTGAAGATTTGACAAGAATTGCCAAAATTTTTATTTTGTGATTTATTGTTTAAAAAAGAATAAAGTTAATTAAAAAAATGTACTCAGTTGAGAAGAAAGTAGCAACAATAAAAATATTTTATTCAGGCAATAGAGCGCAAAGTGTCAGTTCTTTATTTATGGTAGGATATCCCAATAAACCAATTCCAAGTCATTCAACAATTCAAAGGATTTTACAAAATTTTGAAAATACTGGGACCATGATTTCTAATTGTACCTGTAGAAACAACATTGCTGAGGTACCAAGTAATTTAGAAATTCAAAATGAATCAAAATAAATGTATTAACAGTAGTAGTAGAAATTCCTAGAATAAGTTCTCGGACCATTGCAGACCAGTTTAATATTCATAATTCCATGGCCTTAAAAATTTTGAAAAAGAATGAATTCCGTTCATATAAATTACAATGTTATTAAAAACTAAGAGAAGGAGATGTTGAGAGAATTTTGTTATGAAATTTTAGAGACGGCTAATGCAGACAGACAATTTTTAAAAAACATTTTGTTTGGTGATGAATGTACCTTTACATCCTATAATGAACCGAATGTTCAAAATTATAAGATTTGGTCGACAAGAAAGCCTGAGGATATTATTGAAAGCCAAATCCAATATTGTCGAAAAATAAATGTCTGGTTAGAAATATTTAGACACAATATTATTGGACCATTTTTCTATGAAGAAAATATAAATTCAAAACAGATTTTAGACTTGCTACAAGAAGAGATTTTACCGAGACTTGCAGAAAAAGCTCCAGGTGAAGAAGAAATTTGATTTCAAATGAATAGGTGCCCTGCGCACAATAACTGGGAGGTTAAGGAATTCCTTCAAAAGAGCTTTAATAATGGTTTGATTGGACCAAACTGTAACATTATATGGCTTCCGAGATCGCGAGATCTAGCTCCAAATGATTATTTTATCTGGGGGCATCTAAAATCAAAAATCTATTCTGACCAAAAATTTACAAATATTGAAGCATTAAAAATGCGAAATATTGAAAAGTGTGCAAAAATAACTCTACGCGTTCTGGCTAACGTTAGACGAGAATCGGATCACAGTAAAACTATATTGAAATTCTTTGAATTGTTGTATAAAGAAAAAAATAAAATGTTTTTACAAAGAGATAAAATACATTAAAACTGGGTATCAGAGAAGAACGATGAATGTAAAAGATAAGCAAGGAAACCTGATAGTGGACGAAGACCAAATATGTGAAAGGTGGAAAGAATATTTCGAAGAGATGCTAACTGACGGAATGACTACTGAAGAAAATTATAATGTTTCTAAACCTCAAATAGTAATAGAAGACATACCAAAGCCCACGAGAGAAGAAATTGAAGAAATAATAAAAGATATGAGAAATCAAAAAAGCCCCGGGGAGAGCGGCATTCTGGCAGAGAACATAAAATATGGAGGAGAGGCCTTAGTAAACCAACTTGGTGAGCTATTACTAGAAGTATGGGATGCCGAAGAAATGCCTCAAGAATGGAATAAGTCGATTATAATTCCTATACACGAAAAGGGAGATAGAACTGTAAACGCAAACTATAGAGGCGTATCCTTATTAGAGGTAATATATAAAGTGCTCGCCATACTATTTAAAGAAAGATTAGAAATATATATAGAGAAGAATCTAGGAGAATACCAGGGAGGATTTCGGAAAGGAAGATCAACAACTGATCACATTTTTATGCTAAAACAAATCCTGATCAATTGCTATGAATACAACATTTCGGCACAAGTACTTTTCATTGATTACTTAGCCGCCTACGATACAATAGACAGAAACAAATTAATAGAAACGCTAAAAGAATTCCAAGTGTCAGAAAAAATAGTAAGATTAATAAAAATGACAATTAGACAAACCATTTGTGCGGTGAAATGCAACGCTACAGTCTCAGAAGAATTCGAAGTGAAAAAAGGTGTCCGCCAAGGAGACCCGAAAAAATTGTAAGGGTTAGTGGGATAAATAGGTCCGGAACTATTTTATACAAGGAGCATCAATGGTTAGCATACGCTGATGATGTGGTTCTCATTGCAAGAAATGGAAAATAACTATCAAATATGGAAAAAAGACTGATTCGGGAAAGCTCTAAAATGATCTTCTTCTTCTTAAAGTGCCTATCCGTTCCGGATGTTGGCGATCATCACGGCTATCTTTACTTATTTATTGCAGCGCGGAACAGTTCAGTGGTAGTCGTGTTATACCACTTTCGTAAATTTTGAAGCCAGGAAATGCGTCTTCTTCCCGGTCCTCTCTTACCATTTACTTTCCCTTGGAGAATCAGCTGGAGAAGGCCGTAACGTTCTTGATTTCTCATTACATGTCCTAGATATTCCAACTTTTTAGTTTTGACGGTCATGAGAATTTCAAATTCTTTCCCCATTCTACGCAGGACCTCCACATTAGTAACTCTGTCAACCCAGGATATACGTAAGATGCGCCTATAACACCACATTTCGAAAGCTTCGAGCCGATTCATAGATGCAACAGTCAGTGTCCATGCTTCCATTCCGTAAAGCAGAACTGTGAATATGTAGCAGTTCAATAGACGGCATTTTGTTTTTAATGATATGTCTCGACTGTTGAAAATGGTTCTCATTCTAACGAATGCTGCTTTTGCTTTTATTATTCGCTGTTTAATTTCTGTTGAGTGGTCCCATTGGCTATTTAAATTGGTGCCTAGATATGTATATTGCTCGACTCTTTCGATATTCTGTTGGTTGATTGTAAGTTGAGCGTTTAGTATTAGTTTTTTACTAATTGTCATAAATTTGGTTTTCTTTATGTTAAGAGCTAAAATGATACTGAAAGTTAATATTAATAAATCGAAGTACATGGAGATCTCGAGCACAAAAGAAATAAACACCAGGGGATCCTTTAAATTGGGGGTGGAGGATCGATCAGTTATAGAATTCGAGAAGGTGGATGAATATATGTACTTAGGTACTCTTATTGATCAGACATGTAAGGAAGAAACTGAAATCAACCTGAGACTGACCAAGAGCAACAGGTGTGCGGGAGCCATGAGCAAAATAATTAAGGCCAAAGATATATCTCGTAATACAAAAATAATATTATACAAAACTATAATTAGACCCACAATTCTATACGCTGCCGAGACATGGACTATGAGCAAAACGATACAAAACTCATTGGAAGCATGGGCAAGAAAGATACTTCACAGAATGTTAGATGGAAAAGAAGTCGAGGGAGAATGCGAAAGTGTACCATTTGTATGGGAACCCTACATTAACAAAGATGGTGAAAAAACGTAGACTAGAATAGCTCGGTCATCTAGAAATAATGCAAGGTAATAGACTAGTCAAGAATATTGCTTGGAGAGTACCCGAGGGCAAAAAAAGAGAGGAAGACCAAGAAAGAAATGGAGAGATGTAGCGATGGAAGATGTCAGAGAGATGGGAATCAGAGATTGGAAGCTGACAGCTAAGAACAGAAAACGATGGAAATTATCCATCCAGCAATGGGTCTAAAAGGCCTGTTAACGCTGTACATACATACTTATAATAAATTTGTGTTCGTGAAATAACCAATACCGCGATACGTCCCTAGACAGCGGCTACTCGATTTTTTTAAACATTTATACCGCCACTTTTTTCGATGGACAATAGAAATATGGAGGCAAATATACACTGTTTGTTGGACTGAATAAAATCTTAACCAAAGGAATTTTTAATACACGCCCTACCCTAGTTACAACACAACACCCGTTGTGTTGATAATATTTCTGTCTAGATAGTGTTTGCTGAATATATTTTTTCCATGATTGCTAATAGAGGTTCATTGATATCCATCGGCAACGATAATGTTCCTGAAAATCGTGTCTCTAGCGATAAAATCTGTAAAATCGTGTTGTCACCATAACAACCCGAAAATAAACTTTATGGAATGCACAACGATTTTTTTTATTTGTATTTAGTTTACTTTTTTACTTATTTTTTGTGAATATAGGATGTTTTTGCTCTTCTAACAAAAAACAAAAGCGACCGTAATCTACATGATTTTAATAGCATCACAAAAACAAATTATTTACTTGTTTACTAGAAATATAATAGAAATTATTGTCAATAATTATGTTGAAATACGTGTCGAATATTAAGAGAAACACTGATGGTTATTTATTTAAATAGAAATCAAAATCAATGGAGCGTGCTTTTGTATAATCAACCATCCTTTACTGCAGACAAAAACGGTACGCGGGGTTTTAAGGACTTACTTCAACCGCTATTTCATTATCCTTTCTATGCGACGAAAAACAATGGGTTGTAGATATTTAGAAGATAAACAATGAAATAGAGAGTGAGTTAGATAGAGACGTCAACAATGTCGAGAGATACAAAATATTAAATAAGAGACATATCTATTTCAGAAGGTTTACGATTTTTAAACATTATATACGAGTAGCAGCAATAAATAAAATAATATCGTAGTATACTTATTTCATATTTGGATAGTTTGGAACAGAAGTGATCCAAGTGACGTTGCATACAATTTGAGA
Source organism: Diabrotica undecimpunctata (assembly GCF_040954645.1). Taxonomy (NCBI): domain Eukaryota; kingdom Metazoa; phylum Arthropoda; class Insecta; order Coleoptera; family Chrysomelidae; genus Diabrotica; species Diabrotica undecimpunctata. The sequence continues at coordinate 137,555,155 of NC_092805.1, forward strand.
AAATGAACAAAACGTGTATTATTAAATTTCTAGAATATGAAATTGATTACGTACACTTTTATTTTTTTATTAACTTTGTAGAACAGTTTTATGTTGTAATGACAGTATTATCACATACTGACTTTTGTTTTTGTTTCATTTTTTTTATTCCTTGCACTTGGATAGCTTCTGTTGAAAGTTAATTTATTCGGGCTATAATGTAGAAATGCGCCAACCTGACAAGTTTATAAAAAATGAATGAATGAAATGTTAAACTGATCTTTTTTTTATTTTCCAAACTAAACAAAAACATTGGAAAAAATTAAGCTATTTTCGTAGACTATTCGTCGACGTCTTCTTCTCCACACGGATTTGGTAGGATGTTCTCTTGCTCAGTTTCATCATATTCATTCGAATTTTCAGTTTCATGTTGACCTCCACGCTGACGTCTTTCTCTGCGGTCCTTATGGGGTATATTAAGATAGAATCGATGATGTATTGGAGGCACATACTTCAGCATCTTCTGAAGATCTATCATTTTTAGGTACGAAATAGGGTTAGCATTGCTTGTAGTTAGCGGTGGATACAAACTTTTTAAATCAGTAAAATAAGTTGTTGTAGCGCTGTTCGTGAAGACTACAGTTTCATAAGTATCTGAATAATCATCGTTAAAGTATACCTTATTGTCATTTTTCAGAAATCGGATTTTTTTCATCTTTGAAATCAGAGGTATCTTACCAGCCCGATTTTTGGGCTTTCCTACGGTTTGTGGGATACCAGCAATATCTAAGAATTTTCCAACCATATTGTTCACGATAAAGGGTTTCGTTCTCCCACAGTCGGCGACGAGTTTCATCCACTGGTCAGGAGTGTAAACATGTTCTTTTCTCTTTTGTGCCCTTGAAATATCCGAAAAGTCCGAATCATTGGGTAAAAATGTGTGACCACTCACTAGAGAGCATACGATTACTTCTTCTAAATTTGGTGTAGCATTAACAAGATACATAATGTAACATAGCATATTCCAATTTCGGTTCTGCCCCGTACATGAATCACTAAAAGTGACTAATTTTTTTATATTTTTGGAAACCGCTTCTTTTATGTTGGAATTAAGGCAAGATATTACTTCTTGCGAGCCCCTGCCACCCGTCGATTCATACCACATGTTTATGATTATCATTTCATTGTCATAAGTAAACGTCAAAATTAAAAGTTTGCAGTTGTCCAAGATAGTACACTTCACCCGTTTGGACATAAGGTGTTGGTAATGTCCTCTCCAAATCAAATGTTAAAAGACATGTAGTTCCAGATACGTCAAACCATTCTTCCTTGTAATCGTTCATAATTTTTCGTGCTTTATTTGTAAGGGAATGCTTCTGGTTCTCTGGTTCTTTTCCATCATCTTCACATTTTGAAACGTAGAGTTTATATAGTTGAGACCTACAAAGAGTAGGTGGCAAGTACTGACGTTTACTAGAACGTTGACCGTAATGACTAGTGTAGCGAGGAAAGCTTTTAATATGGTCTTTTATGTTGTCGACAACTTCATCGCTTTTTTTGTTTCCAGATGGCCCCTTTCCTCGTTGATCTGGTGAACGTATATTTGTGATTGCATTATTTTTATGTCTAAGTGCATAATCCAGTCTTTTGTTGCTGATCTGAACTACTGAGAGAAAAAATTTCTTACCAACTTGTTGCTCATTAAACATGAATTATCGAGTCGATTGCTTATGGCTTGGTCTGCGATTAGTTCGATTCTTTCGTCTTTTTGGTGCACAATCGAGGTTATAAAAGCGTCCATGTATTGTTTTTTGCATGTCTATGTTGATTTTTGGAGGACAGAACAGGACGAAAATTATTGGCAGGTACAGTCTTGTCTTTGTAGTTTACATACTCTTCGCCGCGGTTTCTTTTTGCCTTAATTATATTACGTTTCCATGCTGTGGTATTCTGAGGTTTCCTTATTGAGACTTCCTATGAACGGCCCAAATTTTCTATAGCTGCAGTTGAGGTACCTGGTTCTTCACTATCTCTCACAAGTTGCTGAATATTCTCAAGTCTCTAAAAAGAAACATAACTTGATGCTGCATGAATAACATGGAAAAAGGTGTTTTATACATAGTATCATTGTGTAATCATCATTTATCCATTACTTACTTCTTTAGACTAACTGGTAAACATTAGAGTAAAGCAGGTATAAAGTTCCTGTTATATATTTAGAAAATTGTCCTATTTACAAAAAAAAAAAATAATATTAAACGTTTTTTTTACCTGCCACGTGAGGCTATTAGCCAAATCTTTGACTTCTATTTCCAAAATCGGTCAAACAAATTTACCAAATAACTTTCCCTAAATTATTAAACAATAATAATATGCCACCTAAAATAAGTAGAAAATACCTACTGGTGAATGTTCACTTGTGCTTAAAGTCTCGTTACCACTATTCTCGTTTTCAGTTAAATGAAACGAATCACTTTCATCTGTTGCATATGGGTCAGATTTGGAACTATTTTCCATGTTCATTAATCTCATCTGCACAATTTTTTGTATTCTGGTACTTTCCCGTGACATTGTAAAATTAAGTAGGGTTATAATCTATCTAACAGTTACAAATTATTGCTGTTTTACTTTAGACGTTTGCAAACAAACTGTTTATCAGCTGTTTACTTCAAATCAAACAATTTAACAATTGGCAGCTGACAAGTTCGACCATCAATAAAATACACGGAGAGAGGTTATGTTCACGTGCTCTTTGGATCACTTCTGTCTGCAGCATACAACAGAGTTAAAGTGATCCAAAGAGCATGTTGTAACGAAATATTTTGACTACCTCAGAGTAAGAACATAGGGGTAGAAAATTGGGGACAGAAACTATGGGGGCGAAGATAGGGCAAGCAAAACAATCGTTATATGTGCGAACGGCACTCAGGGGTTAGCTGGAGAGCTGGGGTCGTGGATAAGTTGAAATAAATGAGTCGGATTGGGGTATCTACACAATGAAATAAAGGGTCATGAATCACTTGGGACAAACAAAATAAAAGGAAACAGGAAACACCTCTAGTAATTTATAAAGAGCGCCACTTCGAGGTGCCTAATTATAACCATTACAACAGTTAGTTGTAACTAGGGAAATAATTATCAAACATAAAGAAACATATCTTTTCAAACGGAAACTCAAAAAGGTTAGTTAAAAAAAGAAACAAATGTTAAGAAACAAAATTTAACATTTATTGTGTCTTACCACAAACAGTTATTAAAAATACAAATGGCACAAAAAATATACTATATAAATAGTTGCAAAATACAGAATAAAAAACTTACATGTGTCCGTTTACAAACTCCAGGGGTTGGAGATACTACAAAAACTTACAAATGTTACCGCACAGAGATTAACCTTTTTTAAAACAAACAAAACAAATAAATATCGAAAAGAATAAAGCTAGCTGTCATATGTTAACATTAAATTAAAAAAAAACAATTAAAATGACAGCTAAGTTAAACAATAAAATTTACAATTTATTAATTATTACAAATCCTTTTAAATTTTAATGAAAGCAATTATTACTTTTAGCAAAAAAATGTCTGTCTAATTTGGAAAAAATTAATATATTGAATGTTACCTTATTTTCACTTATTTCACTAAGAAAAGAAACTTGCTACATCTCTGAGATTCAAACTAACCGGACAAATTCTCCACAGGAACAAAGGAAACCATTTCCATACTTCAGGAACGACGATCTGACGCAGATGGGGTTGGATTAAGCAGGCAAACGACAACAAAGCTGGTGGGACATCCTATATAATCTTTTTCAAAATTTCATCAGTTCCGGTGTACTGCACAAATCTTATGATGATTACTCTGTTCTATACTGCCATTATGCAAAGAGTATTATCACCTTAACCGGTCTTAAGACATTACACACAAAGAAGTGGCTCTGGATTCAAAATCCGCCAAACGTCCTTCTCGTTTGAAATCTCTTGCTTGACTCTTCTTGCGTTAGATTTTACAAATTCAACCAAAATAAATTTCCCTTCACGTCTCCAACCAGTTTGTGGCCTACGAACCTAAACAAACAAAATACCCCTCGACACTCGCTCGTCGATAACCTTGAAATATTCCCAGCTTATTACGTTTTAAGAAAATTGAATACCTGACTTGCAATATTTTTTCTAAGAACCTCTTCCTCAACCGGAATATTTGGGGGCTTGAATGTAAATAAATGGTTTTCAACGACAAAAACAACTGAATACAAAACTTGAAATTTAGAATCTCAACTTAAAATGCCATAATATATTGATCGTTTTAAAATTCATTTATAAGAGACAAACGCAAATAAACAACTCAGGAGCGTACTACAAAACTTAAAACAGAATTTATATTATTATATATATATTAAATATAAACAAATTTGAAACGCTACAATGTGCGTACATGGATTACTTTGGCGCAGAGACAATTTTATAAATTCATACAACAGAAATAGGTACCAAAGGTATTATAGTATTAGGAATAACATGTGATGTGGTTTAGTTCTGTAATAAGTTAAAGTCGGTATCGTGGAGGTCAGAAATGGGTCTAACGCAAAACTAACAAAAATGTCACTTGAATCACTTCTGTTAGAAACTATCTATTTCTATATCTAATATATACAGGGAAGCAACAAATTCTGGCAACAAGGTGCTATCTTTGAAACAAATAAACTTAATGAAATTGTGAAATTTGAAATAAAGTATTTTGCATATTTCACAGAATCCTTTAAGGTTGTATGACGCTATGTTTCCTGTACAGTCGCCATCTTGTATTTTTTTAAATAGCAACTTACGTTGGGTGATATCTCACACCAAAAATTATTTGTTTCACTTTTAAAAAACTGACATCTCAGGATAGTCGTATCATGGAAAATGAATTCTAAACATGAACGTGTACTTTCAAAAGTATAAGTAAAGTCAGTAAAAGTAAACTATATACTTTCACCTTTATCTGAGTCAAAATTGAGTCCGAAAAATATCAAAAGCTCTGTTAGCTTGGAAAATCCAACTACCATTTTAAGCAACAACAAAAATAAAGTGGAAAACACAAAAATAGAAATTCTCTAAATCTAAGAATGCTTTCCATTTTCATTTTAACTTCATTATTAAGGATACTTTTGAACTACCGATAAATCTGGATCCTTTGACCCCACCAAGCGTTAGATTAACCAATAATACGAACAGTCGAGATCTTTTAGCAAGATTAAGGGAACCGGATATCTTGAAAGCCATTAAGCTACATCTTGCTTTTCTACACGACCAACCTGCTTCAGCATGCTAGGAAGGATTCACCAACACAAGCATTAAACTCTTCTTGACTTCCGAAGGGCTTCCTACTAAGACTGAAGATCTACGAAAAATCCTTCTAGAATTTAACGATGCCTATGGAATTGGTCCAAATGAGGTGGAAGCTGATCTTGCTGCTTTTAGGTCCTTTCTTACTTCGGAAAGAATTATTCACCTGCAAAAATCAAAAGAAAGTCACCGAATACTATTCCGTTGTCTCTCCAAAACGAAATTTTTAAATAATACGACGTGTTCTGTAGGACTAGAAACCTCAAATTATTTTAGTGATGACAACTTTAGCATGGTTCTGATTAATATTCGTTTTATAAGATATAAAACAAATGAATTATTTTTGTTTCTAGAGGAACTAGGATTTCCTCCGATAGTTGCAGTTACCGAGTACTGGCTTGAAGTCCACGAGCCTTTTTTTTGTAAAAAAATATACCACAATTGCTAGGTATGACCGTCCAAGTTCAGCTCATGGTGGCACTGTAATTCTTTCAACAAATAATAATTTCTCCCCTATAAAAATATGAGTTTCTGTTAAATGAAGCCTTTTTTGACCTTTGATTAGTTTATAACAAGAATCTTAATCTATACATTCTTTGCATTTATAGATCACCTGATCCTTTCACGGAACTATTTTTTCAAATCCTGTTTAATTTGTTAAACGACCTGCCCAATAAAAGCAGAAAAATTTTATGCGATGACTTGAATATTAATTACGCTGTTGCTTGTGCTATCCTATTCTTGGTCAATATATTCGAATCGTATGGTTTCACAAGGCACCATAATTCTCCTACAAGAATTACTAAAGCAACATCTACCATAATTGATTATACTGTTTCAGATTTCTCACCCCTTGATGTACGGTCTACAATTATTAATGCAGGACTATCTGATCATGAAGCAGTATTTACCAAGTTTACACTCTTAGTCAACCATCCTCGAAAACTCAACGTTTAGGTAGGATTTTTTCGCTCAGAACTTTCGTAAATTCCACAATTTGTGATGAACTTCTGGGTGGTACTTTCCCTCTGTGGACGTGGACTAAATTTTCAGTGATTTTTTAAATACGCTTGTCTGTATTTTCAATAAGGGATTTCCTTTAATTACAATTAAGTCAAAAGATCACAAACCCTGGACTACCAAAGGTATCCGCATATCAGCCAAGAATATGCCTTTACTACTGTACATCAAGCAATTTACTACCAACGTCTTTGTCACTGAATATATCTCCAAGTACAGAGAAACCTATCTAAAACTTATATCAAAACAGCTAAAAAATGTACTATTAAAATAGACTTCTTCTTCTTCTTCAAGTGCCATCACCGCGGCGGAGGTCGGCAATCATCATAGCTATTCGGACTTTTGAGACGGCTGCTCTGAAAAGTTCATTTGATGTACATTTGTACCACTCTCTCAGGTTGCGCAGCCATGACATTCTATGTCCAAGATATTCTAATTTTCTTGTTTTTATTGAATTTAAAATTTCCATTTCTTTGTTCATCCTTCCCAGAACCTCTTTGTTTGTGACGTGTTCTGTCCATGATATTTTCAGAATTCTTCTGTACACCCACAGCTCAAATGATTCCAGTTTTTTCATTGATGTCGCATTCAAGGTCCAAGATTCCATTCCATAAAATAAAGTCGAAAAAACATAGCACCTCGCCAACCTAACTCTTAGTTCCAGTTTTAAATCCCTGGTACATAGAACTCTTCTCATTTTGTTGAAATTTGCTCTAGACTTTTCTATTCTTATTTTTATCTCCTGATTGTAATCATTTGTGGAGTTAATCATTGTTCCCAGGTATGCATATTTGTCCACTTGTTCGACGTTGGTTTCGTTTATTAGGAGATTCTCGTTATTTCTTTGAGTTTTCGATATTCTCATAAATTTCGTCTTCTTGACATTCATTGTTAGACCATACTCTTTTCCATACTCTGCTATTCTGGTCACCAGTCTCTGAAGATCTTCAATGTTTTCGGCTAAGATCACAGTGTCGTCCGCATATCTAATGTTGTTAATGGGAACTCCATTTACCTTTATTCCAGCTGTTTCATATATAAAATAGACTGGGAAGCTCTAAAATTTTTAGAAAAGAAACTTGGTCCATAATAAACGATCTCCGAAATAAAACTAACATAACTCAAACATTTTCTCTTTCAAACCCTGAAAATCTAAATGAATACTTCTTTAATGTGCGTAAAAATATAACATCAACTATTTTGCCACAAACAGATCCTATTTCCTATCTCCTTAATTAAAAAAACAGTAAGTAGTAACAAAAGCAAATCTTCCTGTAGTACTGATGGACTTTCCATAAAATTCTTCTTAAATCTCCCAAAAATGTGTTGAAAGTCCTGGTCTCACTAATTAATGATTACTTTGAAAAAGGTATATTTTCAGAGTGCCTAAAGACAGCCATTATTCTTCCTCTTCATAAGGGTGGTGAAAAATCGAGTGTCTGCAACTATAGACCTATTACCTTACTACCGGTCCTATCCAAAATTATTGAGAGACTTATAAAAGTCCAACTTATGTCCTTTCTCGTTGAAAACAACATTTTATCTCAAAGTAAGTTCGGTTTTTTATCTAATAAATGTAATCTAATAAATGTAATCTAATAAATGTAATGTAAGTGATTCTATGTTTTCTTTACTACATGAGGTCTATCAAGCACTAATTAATAACTTTTGTACGATGGAAAAATTTTTCTTTTTGTTGATGATACCAGTATCACCTGGAGGAACTCCAATATTGCAACTCTTCATGCAACTATACCTTCTAATCTACTTAAAATAAAAACCTGGTCCTACTCTTACTCTCTTTTAAAGTAGATAAGACAGTAGCATTATCCTATAAAGGAGCTCTTCTTGTTTGTTAATAACACCCAGATCAGTATCGTTGATTCTGTAAAATTTCTTGGTATTTTTATAGACAGCAACCTTAAGTGGTTCCTTCATATCGATAGGTTAAGTAAAAAACTATCCTCAGCCCGCTATCAATTTAACATCTTCCAAAGTAACATATTTTTCTTTGTTCGAGTCTCATCTTCGATATGGTTTCCTTTTTGGGTTCTAGTACAGCTGACCAATCTAATGTTATTTTTAAATTACAAAGAAGAGCAGTACGGTATCTTTTTTGCCTCAGTAGAATAACACATTGCAGAAGCTATTTAAAAAATCACAGGATTTTAACTCTTTCCTCTTTATATATTTTAGAAACTGTTTGCTTAATTCGTAAACACATACAAATTTTTCCAGTAACCATCTCCACCAGAAATTTAACCCTTGATGTGTATTTACCGATCCTGTCCACTGAGTTAGTAAAGAAATCTATATTATATTCGGCAAAAAATTATACAACGTACTCCCTTTGCAACTTAAATTTGCAACTTATTTCCTTAAGTTTCGTAAAAGGACATATTTGTATATATTTCGGAGTCACATAGGTACAGCAACTTAAACATATTAAACATATTAGATCGTAAGGTTTTGTTATGCAATTTTCAATTTATTTAAATTTTGCAACGGATTGTGTATTTTATTATCTTTTATTTTGTGACATTGACGATTTATGTAATTTTAATAAATTTTAAATTGTTATTGTTATTTTTATTACTTTTTGTAAGCTTTGTCCATGAAATTGTACAATTTTCAGTGACAATAAAGCATATTTCTAGTTATAAAAATATAGTGTATCTTTACATTCTCATCGGGAATATTTAAATATCATTTTCCCTACGACATGGATTGTTCCAAGTGACAGGCATGATCATCCGACTTAACATCGCTTGATTTTTGTCTATTTGGTTATCTGAAAAACCGCGTTTAAGTTAACAATTCAACTAACTTCGCATACGTAGTGAACTGCAGGGAATTACGTTAGAAATTATTAACAATTCTATTCGGAGCTTCCAAAAGAGATTATATGATTATCAACACATACATCAATAGCACTTTGAGCATTTATTGTAATGGAGAAAGTGTCATTTATTTCAATTGTTTAGTTTTGTGTTGTAAAATAACATTTGTTTAAAATTACACTTTGAATAAATTCCTTAACTAGAACGTAACTAGCGTTTTTAAAATGTGGAAGATATAAGCTTTTCAGAGAGGTATCACTTAAGCATCGCTGTTATTAAAAAAATAAAAGATGGCAGCGATAGAGGAATCATGGCGTCATACTAACTTGATTGATCTAAAAAATTCAGAACATAATGTCATTTTATATCCTACAATTTCATAATTATAAGATTATTTATTGCAAAGATAGCATCTTATTGCCAAACTTTTTTGCCTTGTATCTGTTATTTACTTTTGCAGCTATTGATATTTGCATTAGACTGTATTAAACATTTCTAGACGATAGTAATGGAATTGTAGCACCCTTAAAGAACCTTAAATAAACTATCCTTAAAAATAAATCGTATTGTATATAACACCAGCATAAGCAATTTGAACGACTCATAATGTATACATCAGTAAAAGATACAGTACCCGACAAAATATATGAAAAATGCTGAAATTAATTAACGAGGATAACGTAATAGCTTTTACAATATTAATAAACAATACATGACTAAGAAAAGTAAAGCCAGCAAATAATAACAATTTATATGAATCAGTTTAATGAATTATGTACTAAAATTCTTAATATAAAACAAAATAATAGTGATAAAATATAGATTATTTCCTTCATTGTCAAGTCATGTGTTCAAGTCCATTGCAAGTCATACATGAACATGACATACCTATGTCGTCAAAATCAATTCAGTATTTAAAAATTCTTTAACGTTAGTGTTATAATTATTATTTTATTTATTTTAAACAAATACGATAAGGAACATTTTTTATTAGCTCTATACATTGCCAATTAGCTTTAAACATTGAGAAATAAAACACAAATATTTTTTGGCGTGCAATTTTTTGAAACGAAGCTTCTATACTGGCATTATATTACTTTATTCTCTACAGTAAAATGCTGAGGCAAGCGTCACGAAACTAGCGCCATAAGATGGCGTCGTTACGAATAGCGTCATAGAATAGCGGTTCTTGACATCGATTCACTACTCTCAATGAATTCGTTTCTAGTCATCATATTTTTACTCTAAGCTGGTTTGAATTAGAAAACTGCATGAAAAGTAACTAACAAAATATAGACATTAAATGAGAAGTAAAAAATTATAAGAATATCTGTCACTAAATGATACGATTCGTAACGATTGTCAAAATTTAATAAAAGCCATGAACGTCTTCCGATTAATAACAAAATTGTTTAAATTTTTATTTAAATATAGCGCTAGTCTACAGTGCCGCCTACTGTTCCACTTTTTAAAGCGAAGATTCTATACTGACGTTGAATAACTTTTTTCTATATAGTAAAATTCTGAGGAGCGCGTCACGAAACTAGCGCCACGAGAAGGCGTCACAGGAGCGTCATGGAATAGCGGTACTTTACATCGATTCACTACTCTCGACCAATTTGTTTCTAGTCATCATAATATATTTATTTTAATCAGGTTTAAATTAAAAACTCAAATTAAAAGAATGTCTGTCAATAAAAGATTCGATTCGTAACAATTGTCAAAATTTAAAAGTCTTTAAATATCATCCATTTAATAACAATATTGAGTCTTCTTCTGAACTTATACAAAACTTCCACAAAATTTATTATAATACCTTATCATTACAGCTGTTTCGGCAGAGTGCCTTTCTCATGTGATCTATTTTTGGATGCGTTTACACTTTATAGTCTGACTAACTGAATAGGTTGAGGAGGGGAGAACTGTTTGTCTCAAGTTGGTCATTGTGTCTGTATTTTTTAATTTGTTAATTTCCATAAATTCTAATAAAGATAGCTTAAGGCCTTTATTTTGGAGGTGAAGAATTTGAAATTCGTCATTAAAAGAATGATTATGATCTAGAAGGTGAAGTGCGTATGTAAAATCTGTTTTTCTATTATTGAAAGCCCTTTTATGTTCTGCTATAAGTTTGTTAAAAGTTCTACCAGTTTGACCGATGTAAGTTTTTGGGCAGTCACCACATAAGTGTGTATACACCACTGTGTAAGCGCAAATTCTCTGTGGTGGTGGAAATACAAATTTCAGGGCTTTATTATATAGTTTTTGATTTAAAATTTTATTAATTTTTTGTTCGTTGTACCCATTGTTAATTGTTGTTAATTGTAATATTTTAAATATCCAGAAAACGTAAGAAGAAATAGTAAGAAAATAAAGCTTCGCGATAGTCTCCAGTATCGCTTACTGGAATATATTTTTTTATATGGTAAACTACTAAAAGTGTCTATTTGAATTGCCTTTAATGGGAAATATGTTTCAAGAAGGAGAAACCCTGGTTGGTTTTCTTCTTCAGAATAACTTCTGTTCTAAATACAGTTTCTTCCACAAAAAAAACATCAAAAAAGATTGACTTGGCAAAGCCCGGATAAAAAATCCAAAAACGAAACAGAAATATACTATATAATTAGCAGCATCAGAATCAGATGGAATGAACAGCACCTGAAACACGTGGAGTAACCAATACACCTTGGAGTAAAGTTGGACATAATACTGACTTATAAAACACACAGCCAAAAGACCGCTATGAAGGTAGCAAACTATTCCGCAAACTCAGCTTCTCTAAATTTGGCGCCCAGCCAAAACCAAACGTCCTCCTAACTACAGCCAAGACTTTCAGCTACTCCACGGATCTATGCACGTCTAGGGTATATCGGCACACGCTAAGAACGTGGACCTGGCCTTAAAAGAAATATACCAAATAGTAACAGGGTGCCTGAAAGCAACGCCACCTGAGAAACTATATCACTATGACAGAATAGACCGAACGGACCTGCGAATTCTAACTACGGAGTACACCAAACGCTTCGGACAATCATTTGACGATTTGAGGTTTCAGTGGAACCTTCAGCCAGGAACCCTTTGAAACTAATTACACCGACTGGTTTAAACTGTGACTGGAAAACATGAGCAATACTGAATTATATGAGATCGAGCGTGGCCGCTGTGAAGACGAACAGAGCAAGATGGGGCCAGCTCGATGAAAATGACACCGTATGCACGTACGGCCAAGGGCGTGACATGGACCACCTGCTTCAATGCAATGCCCGATTTCATGCACAATGGAAAATTGGTGGAACGATAACTTCTGAGCCCGATTCTGGGCCAAACACTTAAAATGATCGCAATTGGACACGAAAAACAAAGAATGCTTTAGTTTCCTATCAAGCATCTCTCATAGATATTTAACTTCTTCCTAGAATGACAGTGTTGTTCCGTTCATGGTCGGAGATTAGTGAATGAAACAAGGCAGCTTGATTAGTTTAATTCACTATATTTAAGGTACCCTGCATGCGATCAGCAACAACTATCAAGCTTACGTTTACTATTTACAACTAGAACGTCTGCTTAGCTCAGAGCAAAAAATCACCACGTAACGCATCTATGGTGGATTTACCTAATTAAGATTTATTTTAAACTATGACTAAAGTTCACAGTTTTCCTCTGCCTTCAATATATTGAAATTCCCCGTATAGCATCTTTTATTTCGTGTTTAAAACATTTAACATAATTAATTCAAATCTTCATATAATCCGTCAGTCCGGGATAAAAGGAGGTCGTTGTTGGGAATAAATTTTGCTTTTATAAAGTTACTTCGTTACTCGGCCGGTACTAAAAAGCTTTAGGTTCATGTTTTTGATGTCCCAAAAGAAATTTATGAAATTGTATAAAATCCCTATTGGGCCATAGAAAAAAAAAAACGGTATTGAATAAATAATATTATGGCTTGAAATTATGTGAATGCCTAACTCTTTTATTATTTTGATATTAATGGTTTTTGTCGAAAACCGTCGATTTCATACACACAAGCTGACACTAATTGTTTTAGTCTATATATTATGATGCAAATATGCTATGTTTAAAAGTTTACCAAAAATTTTAGATGGCAATATATTTATTTATAACAATTTTTAAACAAATTATAAAAAATTGCTGTTTTGGCATCAAAATAACTTTTTTTAATAATTTGGTTATAAAGACGAAAGTTATCTCTTACGATTTCTTTATCAAGCGCTTACTTTAAGCGTAAAATGCACATAAACAATTAAAAAAGCCAATTTTATCATTTTTTGAGTCTATTTTCCAGTAAGGTAACTGTACTCTTTACCGACCATTTCCTATTACCGACCGCAATGAATTTTTTCAGTATTAGACGCATTATGAAAATTCTATATAAGTACTAAAAATTTTAACAGTTTCCTTTTATAAAACATAGATATGACAACATTACAAACATAATCCAGCCGCTGACTAATGCCAAATTTGACAAATTTTAACGGATTTCGCAGTGGTGTTGCAAGACTCCATAAGGCAGGTTATAAGAATCATTGTCCATGTGTGTTGGCATTATTAAGCGTTTGTTAATATATCAAGGTTAGTATTGCACTTTTATAACAAGACATAGCACAAAACCACGTTTTTTTTTTAAATTTAATGTGTTCGTTGGTTAATTATTTTCTCTAATTAAAATTTATTTACAATTAAAGAACGGTCGGTAAAAGGTGCTTTAAAACTTAAAACCAACCCTTTACCGACCGGCCGGTCGCAATGAGGGGAATGTAGTCATTGAAAATTGTGAAATTTAAAAAATATTTTAGCATACAATTCTTCATAATATATTTTTTTCTTAAAGGTAATAAACCAACGATTCACTTGAGCATTTACCGACCAACTAGATTGTAATTTTTAATTAAAAGAAGTAATATGAAAGTTGAACAAAACTGTATTTTATTGGAAGAATTACTTCAAATAGAATAATATATTATTCATATTAAGTACTGTATTATACTTATATAATTATATAACTATCATATTTCCAAAAATCTGTTTTTGAACGGGAAACGATAATCATATTAATCATATTATAAATTTTATAATACTTCATTGTTTAAAACGTGAATGAAATATATGAATTTTAAAATATTCAAAAATAGTCTCATAAAATAATATTTTTTTCACGGTCGGTGACAGAGTACAAAAAATATATATTGTGACCTATTACCGACCGAGAATATTATGAACGTTTTCTTTGTCTGAAAACGAAAAAACTATACCATCGAAAATCTTTAGCAAGCATTGGATTCAATTCGAGATGGAATGTCGTTTGGAAAAGCATCCAGAGAATTTGAAATTCCAAAAATCACCCTAGTTGATAAAATTCATAACAAATATGAAGAAGGTGTTACTACTGGGGCCCACTGTGTCCTGACTGCAGCTGAAGAACAAACCATAATATATTGGATTATATATTTAGAAACTGTTGGTTTTCCTGTAACAAAAAATCAACTGTTGTGGTGTGTTGCAGAAAACTAGTTCGCCGTCTAGAACGAGCAAATACATTTAAAGACGGAATTCCAGGTCGTCATTGGTACGAAAATTTTTTCGCCAGCTCTCTCATCAAGTATGTCACAATCTGACCAAACTTCGCGCAAATATAACAGAAAAAGTATAAGAGGTTGGTTTGATAGAGTTTCAGACTATTTAAGAACAAATAATATGGAGAAAGTTCTATCAAACCCACAAAGAATTTTTACTTTTCAGTTTTTTTTCTTTCATCAAAAGGAACATGTGTAATCGTAAGAAAAAGTTCGAAAAATATTTATACCAGAATCGCTAATGACTATAAAGAATGCCTCACGGTACTTTTGACAGTTTCAGCAGAAGGACAAGTTGTGAAACCTACTGTTCTTTTTCCCTACAAAAAAGTACCAGCCAGTATTTATTTGAAAATGTCTCTGGGCTGGTGTATTGGCCATTCAGACTCCGGGTGGAGAATGTTTTTATGAATTCATTATGAATGTATTCTATAAAAAATGGATTGTTAAAAAGAACGTTCCTTTACCTGTTGTGCTTTTTCTAGATGGCCATTCTTCACATTTAACGCTTCATCTAACTGAGTTCTGCAAAAACAAAGGTATTATACAAATTGCTCTTCTGCCTAACTCCACACATCTATTGCAACCACTAGATGTTGCTATTTTTAAGCCTCTTAAACTTTCCTGAAAAAACAGGATCCATAATTGGCGTATTAAGAATAATAGCAAAAAACTAAAACGGGAAGATTTTGCAGAGGAAGAATATGCTGTGGTTATTTATGAAGAAGATTACTTTCCTGGAGTAAGTCTTGGCTTTTACGGGATTCGAAGTGAAGACTATGATAAGAAGTGGTTCACATTGGAAATGACCTGAGAAAGAGGATATTTTATCATATTCAGAAAATGAAATATTTTTAAAAATTAATCCTCCAAAACCGTTGAATAAAAGGGGCATCTATGCAATTCCGGAGATGGATGCAATAAAAAATAAAATAATAAAAAAATAAAATGATTTCATACCAAAGTTGAATCTATTATACATGCCCAATATATATTATGTAACTAATCAAGTAACTACTACCGCCATCTACAATATTTATTTTGAAAGTCAAAGTTTCTTTACGTTAGTATCTATAAATCACCTGACCGCGATGGCCACCAGTGAATTGCCTGAAATAACTGCCCGTAGTTTCTATGGAAAGGCAAAAAAAGTTAAGAAAATATTTTTCTTATAGAATTATGTATTTTAGCCAATAAGCCTTTGTTATAATTTCAAATCAAATAAAAAACTCACTGAAAATATCACCTTGAAGTCATGTCTACTAGAGTGGACATCATGCAATATGTAACTTAGAATTCCACTCTTGTGGTATGTTTTATGAGTGTAATTTTCAAAGGGATAGTAGGTTTCTTGTTCACATATTTTTTGTTATTTTCTTTTCAAAAAATTTATTATTTGTTTAGGGATTTTCGAGAGCATTTTTTTATGTACTTACCTATATTATTTTATTGAAAATTAAAAAAAATTATTTATTGACATAATATTACTTTTTCAATAGGAAATTCTATTCCAAAAAGTACTTTTTGCCGAAGAAGACAACAATAGGGATGAAACACTTTTACGTTTACCAGAAAATAAAGAATTTATAGGTATTGACAATGATGACATTATTTATGATTTACCAGAGGGTTCAGATTTGGAATCTGATTACAACGACGAAGAGACGTATTCGCTCGACCATGTATCGGCTGGAGACCAAATTGTTAAAAGTGACTTAGAAGAAATATTTGTTGGTACAAGTACAGTTGGACAGTATTTTGGCATTTTCATCAAAATATAAAAATCAAGAGAGAAAACCAAAAAAGGCTGAGAAAAAAAAGACTGGAAATGGTGCAATAATGACAGCGTGTATGGGCCAGCAACTTTGCCACAGTTTACAAGTTTACAGGAACAGAAAATATTCATGATAGCGTCTTCCAGACCAATTTTTATGCTGGCCAAAACAATAAATTAAATTTTGTTTTTACAAAATATGAGTTATATACTTTTTTGGGCATAAATTTAGTCATAGCGTACATCAGATATCCCATAATACAGCTTTACTGGTCAAGTGATAATGGCCTGAGGATGGACCTTATTGCAGATGCATGCCTGTTAATAGATTTGAATCTATTTACATTTCATAAATAATGATAATGTAAATAAAAATAACACGGACAATCCGACCATTTTTGGATAAAATTCAAAAAATTTTCTTAGGTGCCACAGAACCAGAGGAATACCAATCAGTTGATAAGCAAATTATTCCACTAAAACGAAAATTAGGTATAAAGCAATACTTACCAAAAAAACCTAAAAAGAGGGGAGGCAAAGTTTGAGCAAGAGCTGGAATTGTATCGTTTTGAGGTTTACCAAGGAGCTTCGGGAGATAGAAGTCAAATTAGTAAACATGGAGCGTGTGCTGATGTAGTTTTGCGTCTAACTGACTACTTAGAGAGAATCAAGCATAAAGTATTTTCTGATAATTTATTTTGCTCACTTCTCCTTATCGAAGAACTGCATAAAACAGATATATGGGCGACAGGAACTCTCCGATTGAATCGACTACAAAATTGTAATTCTGTTATGAAAACAGATAAACAAATAAAACAAGAGGGTAGGGGAACTTTATCCGTTGCAAGTACTGAAGGTGGCAATATAATTGTTTCTAAATGGCTAGACAACAAGACTATTTACATTGTTTCTGATTGTGCTGGAATAGAACCTCAGACTAAAACAAAACGCTATTGTAAATTTACTAAGACTATTATAGAAGTGAACAGACCATTTTATGTTCGGTTTTATAACAAAAACATGGGAGGAGTAGATTTTGTACAAAATCCATGCATTTATAACAAAAATCCAAAAAAAGATCTGCTTGAATTTAAAGCAAGCATTTCCAGAGCATTAATAAATTTGGTAACGCAGAAAGAAAATAAACGAGGTAGACCTTCGTCTGGTACACCACTTCCCATTTTGAAGAAGAAAAAACCGAATCATCATGCACCCCCTGAAATTAGACAAAGTAATTGGAAGCACTGGCCACAACTAATTTATATACCAAATGCTCGTAGATGTCACTCTAAAGTTTGCAAAAGAAAAACAAAATACATCTGCAAAACGTCCAACGGGCCGCTGTGCCCACCGTGCTTTGAACATTATCATACCAGTAACTTACGCTTCCGCGATTCCGCAAGTGCATAGTGACTGACAAATAGAATGAACGGACTATTTTCTAATGTCAATTTTTATTATTTCGCAATAAAATAATTTTTCTAAAAAAAAAATTTTCTTAAAAATTATGCATGAGTGGCTCTCAAAGGAGAATTCGCCAATAATAATAATAATAATTAGTATTTCTACCACGGCTTCCAATTTCTTTACTTTTCTTAATAGTTTTGTTAACGTCCATGAACCCTATAGATTTTAAGAATATAAATCGAAAATCGAATTCAGGATTCAGTCTAAATCTGTTTTCTAAACATGCAGACGACGACTGCACTGCATATCTGCGAATGGTAGTACGCTGTAAAGAAATCAAAACTTAATTGTCTATTCTATTTTTATTCCCATTGATTTTGTTTTTATTTTCAAAATGACAATCGTGTTTTAGTCATCGTGTGGTTTATTACTATTCGATCTATTTAGCTACATTTCTCTCTTTCCGTCTGAGCTATTTTTTAGTTTCCGTTTCTGTGTCAAGGTATTTTATTTATTATAACTAATATACCTATAGCATTATGTCTTTTTACAATAATTACTAACGGCAAAACCATAATTATTGAAACGGCAATTATTGAACAGTTTTCATTGTAAAAACAATAATCATACTATAAACTATATTATTTTACGATGGTAATTATCGTGTTCGTGCATATAAATTGATTGCTAAATTATTAAAAAACGGTAAATATATATATATATATATATATATATATATATATATATATATATATACGCTAAAGCAAGTAGAACGAATAATATAGTGTCGCAGTGTCCCTCTTGACGGACAAATTTACTGAAAGGTTTAATGTCTTTCCGAATGAATAAGAGTCATATACGGATTTTTCATGTTAAGAACTTTGAAAATGTTTCTTATAAATCTTTAAAAACACGTATATGACAAAATTAGGAAGAAAGCTCTTATACTAATCTTAGTGTTCCACTTCTATTGTGGATATATCTTATATCTCTTATATATCACACTGTATATTGTCGTTGAACACAGAACGTAAGAAATTGCTTCCAAATTGAATTTTCTATATTCTTTGAGTTTTGGGTATACATTTGTTAAACGCACTTTTTTAATGGTTATATAAAAAATTTCCAAAACGATCAATCTCGATTTTGAAGCGAAGGGACCGACATTGCAGTCAAATAATGCGAATAAATAGAATGTTTCTGCATGTTTTATGAATATGAGCAGCTAATAAAAGTTTACAATTGTCCTGAATTTAAAGTAATGGCGTTGAAAATGTATTTTCTTCCTTTTTCAACAACCAGAAGTTATTGTATTTCCAGCATACTAAAAAGTGGCGATTCACGCAAAATGTGAATCTTTCCCATTTTTAATATACACTTAATTATATTCTCGCTTGGTTTTGGATAATATTATTTTTTTACGACTTTTTTCAAAAATAGTAAGATTTTTTTATGTAGACAATAAGCAGTAGGCGTAAGCTGTTTATATGCTAAAAAACAGCAAAACCCTGTAATTTAAACTATCCAGGTAACCACCACGTAAATTTTGATAAACTTTTTGATTGATATACTGAAATGATATAGAATATAGAAGAAAGAAAAATAGTGATTAAAAATAATTTATAAGTTACACACTAGATGATGTTATATATAAAAAGTATTTGGTTATTTTAATAAGTTATATACTATAAAAATTATTTATATGAGGGTATTCTTAAGAAATTAGCATATAATAAGTGTAAAAAGTTTTTTTTTAATAATTATAATATTGTAAATATATTTAAGTGAGCCATGTGCGTAGGCAACCAAAAATACCTACTCTGAATAAGTGACAGACATTTAAATAATAATTACGAATATAAAGTGGGGTTATTTGTTAATTTGAAATGTTTAGTTTACATATAGTTACGGATTTGAAGTAGTGTAATTTATTAATTTAGGTTGTTTAAATTACATATAAGTTTATATTCTGATCTGAAAAGCCTAAATGTCAACAAAATTCTCGATAGAAAAGAAAAGAATTCTCTAGAATACAGAATTTAACCTTTGTTTACGGTAGAACTTTCTCGAATATGGTTATGTCTGTGGATCGAAGATATACTTTTTCGAGAACATTCATATATAGAACAATTCGAATATGATTTCTTGTCAGATGGTTCTGGAACATTGAAAAGGTATAAATACTCGGTGATTTGGATTCAAAACGGTCAGTCGGGGCCAGTCAGTCAGTAAGACAGAAGACAGTTACTATGAAGTCAGTATAAAGTCAGTCAGAATTAGAAAGAAAGTATAAAGTATGCAATAATCAGTGATTTAGTATTAAAATTTGATAGTATTGGAAAGTATATTAGAAGAATATTATTGAAGATTAAAAATTATATATATACATCGGTTTAGAACGTCTTTCGACGTTGTCCGATACCTAAACACCATCTCTTCCTTCACAGATTAAAAATTATGTTATATATAAATGGTGATTGGATAATGGAAGAAAGTATTAATTGAAAATTAAATTTATAATATATTTGGTAATTGGATATTGGTGTATTAAAAAGAAGAAGAAATATAAATGCTATTAAGAAGAAAAATATTTTAAATTGGTGGAAGCTGATAATTAGAAAAAGTAATTTCACAAAAACAAGGTAACCGAAGCGGAGAACGAAGACATTGAGTGGTGATTAAAATCTATATAGTGAAGAACAGTTTCATTTAGGCATTGAGTGACAGAAAGGTACAAAATTTTGTTAATATAATTTAGTTAGTGTCATAACAATCTCAATTTTAAAGATAGTTTGTTTAAAATTTACATTGTCTATATAATTTAATTAGTTTCATAAGAATTACAATTTAAAGATAGTTTATTTTAAATTTACATTGGCTATGTTAAATATATATGTGTGTTTCATAATAAATATAATAAAGATAATTTAAAAACGTGCTTACAAACTAATTCTTTGAGAACCGCGATAAAAACCCTATATATATATATACATATATATATATATATATATATATATATATATATATATATATATATATATATATATATATATATGTATGATTTATTGTTTGTGAATGATGAGCAATGAGTATTTTTTAATAATATAGGGTTTTTATCGCGGTTCTCAAAGAAATAGTTTGTAAGTACTTTTTTAAATTATCTTTATTATATCTATTATGAAACACACATATATATCTAACCTAGCCAATGTAAATTTAAAATAAACTATCTTTAAATTGAAATTCTTATGAAACTAATTAAATTCTATAGACAATGTAAAATTTAAACAAACTATTTTCAAAATTGAAATTGTTATGACACTAACTAAATTATATTACCAATTTTTGTACCTTTCTGTCACTGAATGCCTAAATGAACTGTTTTCCACTATATAGATTATAATCACCACTCAAATGTCTTCTTCTCAGCTTCGGTTATCCTTGTTTTTGTGAAATTACTTTTTCCAATTATCAGCTTCCACCAATTTAAGATATTTTTCTTCACAGCATTTATAAACCACCAAGCAAACCAGCAAACAGCATTTATATTTATTCTTCTTTTCTATATACCAATATCCAATCACCAAAAATATTATTTAATTTTAATATTCAATTAATACTTCTTCCATTATCATCATTTATACATAACATAATTTTTAATCTTCCATAATATTTTCTTTATACTGTTTCTTGATCTTTATTTAACTCACTATATTGAACAATTGTAACTGATTGACTGCCTCTAACTAATTTTCATACTAAAACTGGCCATCATAGTAACTGTAATTCATAACTGATTGACTAACTGAATGGACTTTCTTACTAAACTCCCATCTTGAATCCAAATCACGGGTATTTATATCTTTTCAATCTTCCAGAACCATCTGGTAAGAAGTCATGTTCGATTTAGTTCTATTTCTTCTATATGGATGTTCTCGAAAAAAAATATATGTTGGATCCACAGACATAACCATTATTTCCAGAATGTTCGACCGTAAACAAAGGTCAAATTTTCTATTCTGGAGAATTCTTTAATCTTCTATTGATAATTTTGTTGACATTTAGGCTTTTCAGATCAGAATATACACTTAAATCATTAACTTAACATTCTAATTTAATAAACTATACTTTTTATTATTATAACCCCACTTATATTCACAACCATTCCTTAAATGTCACTTCAGAGTATGTATATCTGGTTGCCTAGTCACATGGCTCACTTAATATATTTTACAACATTATAATTATATAAAAAAAATACTTTTTATATGCTAATTTCTTAAAAATGCCCTCACATAAATAATTTTTATTAAATTCTCTAGTATATAACTTCTTAAAATAACCAAATACTTGTTATATCTAATATTATCTAGTATATAACTTATAAATTATTTTCTTTAAACACCAATCATATCAATATATATATATATATATATATATATATATATATATATATATATATATATATATATTATTAAAAAACACTCATTGCTCATTAAAAAATCATTCACCAATAAAGCATCATCACAATACATATATACAGTCCCTGCATAATTTATTAGACTTGCCATAAAAATTTCCGTGTTTTTGATTTCAATTGTACTGAAAGTATGTTCACTTGGATACTTAGACACTAAGGTGTTGAATGGGTTACATAGCTACGTAGAAAATGGTATAAATTTTTCTTAGAATTGTTAAAAATTTACAGATGACAGTAGAATAAGAGTAAATAGCCCTTTGTGTTATATACTCTGAGTAGAATGTGCTTAAAATGTGAAGTAACTAATTGTTTTACATTTTTAGTTTTTTTACTTAAAACATAGATTTGTGGTCAGTTTATTTAAAATTTGCACTAGTAAGTATTGAAATTGTTACACAATAATGTTACTTTTGATTTTGGTTAATTCCTAATCATAAAATAAGACGATTAATCTTGGATTTGAATTTTTAGATAGGTAAATCTAAAGATCTATTATATTTGATAAAATATAATATATCTTTAGATTTAAGTTTACATGATAAAAACTAAGTTCTTAACAGATGGGTACAACATTTCAGCGAACATCTAAATATACACGATATTGAAGGAGGTTACAACATAGAAAATCAAGAAAATCTATAACATCTACTAGGTACTACTACACAGTGAAGACCCAACAAGAGAAAAAGTGTCAAATGCCATCCTAAAACTCAAAGACAGTAAGTAAAGCCCCAGGAATCGATGAAATCTGTTCGGAAATGTATAAAAAAGGTGGTGATCAGCACGATGTCAGCAATCCATAAACTAATAGTACTTATATACCAGAATGAATTGATACCACAAGAGTGGCTAAAGGGAATAATATGTCCGTTGCATAAAAAGGGTGAATGCGTCATGCGTTAGAATTAAGGGAGAAAGCTCTACGTTCTTTAACATTAATAATAGTCTAAGACAGGGGGACGCGCTGGCATGTCTCCTCTTTAATATTGCCTTGGAAAAGGCAATCAGACAATTAAATATTAGAAGGCAAGTGAATTAGGACTTGTGGTAAACGGGGAAAAAACCAAATATATGTTGTGTTTCTAAGAACCCCCAAAATATCCAATAGAGAATTCAAATTAAGAACCATACCTTTGAGCAAGTCAAAGAATTCACATATCTTGGATCGCTAGTAAACGCAACAAACAGGACAAGCGACGAAATAAAAAGAAGCATAGCAATAGCAAACAGAACTGTTCACGGTCTCCAGAAAGATTTAAAAAATAAAAATGTAAAACGTACAGGAAAGCTCAATATATACAAGACCTTAATAAGACCAATTTTGATATTTGGAGCTGAAACGTGGACCTTATCTCAAAATGATGAAAGACTTCTTTATAGTTTTGAGAGAAAAATTCTTAGAAAGATTTTTGGTGTCATAAATGAAAATGGGCTATGGCGTCGAAGATACAACTTTGAACTATATCAGTTATACACAGATCCAGATATTGTGAAATTCGTTAAAGTGCAGAGACTTAGATGGGCTGGACACATTGCTAGGATGTCAGATCACGAATACACAAAGAGATTAACATTTCAAAACTAGAAGGCATAAGAAGCAGAGGACGACCACGAAGGAGATGGATTGATGATGTGAAAGGAGTGGCGACTTCTTTGTGAGCAGGCCAAGATCCACAACGAATTGTCGAGCCACTTATAATGATGATGAAATCTAAAGATCTTTGTGTTGAGAAAATCTCGTCCATTACTGCTCTCTTAGAGAATACAGTACTTAGTCAGAGAGAGATAGCACGAAAATGTCGTGTATATCAGTTTTCAATGGGAAGATTGATTCAAAAACTCAAAGAGAAGCGACCTGGGACGTCAGTTCTGAAGGCATAGTATGGCATAGGCTTCAAATGTCGTAGGCCTGTTAAGAAGCCAAAACTAACAAAACAAATGCTCATAAAACGCTTAGATTGGACCAAGATCCATAAAGATTGGTCTATTGATAATTGGCATAAGGTAAATTATTACAAATCATTTTGTTTTCGCACTTTTTAATTATTATTCACATTCACAGGTTTACTTTAGCGACGAAGCCACATTACAAATTATGGACGACAAGGTCCAGTTTCTCCTAAGACGTCCAGGAGAAAAATATGAAAAGAGATGTGTAATTAATACAATTAAACATTCCGACGTGGCAAACGTATGGGACGTTTGTACGTCGTAGAAGGAACCATGCGACAAGACCAATATAAAAGGGTTTTGCAGACAAGATTGATTTCACAAGTGATCGAATGGTTTGGTAACCGCCATAAGATATTTATGCAGGATAAAGCACCTTGCCATACGGCTAAAAGTATTAAACATTTTTCGTTAGAACACGAAATTTCGCTCCCGCCATGGCCCGACAACTTACCAGACATGAACCCCATTGAAAATTTCTGGAAGTGCATAAAAAGAGAGTTAGTCAAGGAAATAATTACCAACAAGGATCAGTTGATTAGAAAGAATCATTTTCCAGTGCAATCACACCGAAAATTTAAAAGAAATCACAGGAAAATGCATAAACAGCATGCCTAGAGTGAATGCACTGCTTAAAGCCAAGGGTGACTTAACAAAATATTAATATTATAGTAAAATATTGTAATAATTTACGTTGTTGTTCTTCAATAAACATACAAAAAGGTTACTACTATTATTTGTGTTATGTTTCTTACTTAGCTAACATAATTATAATTGATTATAAAACACAGACAACTAAAATTTGATCGATTTTAGTTTATCAAAATGTGTATATGTTTCTACACTTTTTCACGCATCAAAATTATGAAAATGCACTAATTTTCTGGACGGAGTGACTCTATTATGCAAAAACAGAAAATAGGCATCCCATTTTCATGACACCGTTGTTTTAGAGATTCAAATTTTAGATACCAGATTTTCAGAAACTTTACAGAATATTTTTATCTCCTATAATCAAATAAGGGGCGTATACAAATTTATATGACCAAGTTAACGATAACAAAGAAGGTTAACCAAAGATATTTATATAAAATAGCCAAACATGGAGCACAACACACGCCCTGACAAGTGCTCAAGAATGAGGAGAAAGAGAGCAAAAATGAAAGCGAAAGATTTTAATCAGATTAGATGTATCCGAGATGTAAATAATAAAATACTAGTTCACGAAAAGTATGTCAAAAACAAATGAAAAAGTACTTTGAAATACACTAAATAAAGAATTTGACAAATAGCCAGTTGAACAAACGAAGACAGTAGTAGCAAAGATCACCAAAATAATTAACGGTGAATTGATTTGAGCACTCGGGAAAGTGTGGATAACTTTAGGAGAGACAGGATCATGTTAGCTTGAATTTAATAGAATTATGGAAGGGGTCAAATTTCAGACGATTGGAGAAGCAATCAGTTTACAAAAATAAGGGAAATATACAACAATGCACAAACTATAGGACCATAAAACTACATTGTCATACTGGATTGGGTATATTACGGGAAGACTAGGGTTAGTACAAATTAATGCTTAATAGATATAGATAGAGTATAGGTTAAGATAGTTCGGGCATGTTCAACATCGAGCCGTTAATCACCCAATACGAAGAATTGCTGATTTGCAGGTACCTGGGTGGTGTACGAGAGGAAGACCAAAGAAAACCTGGGTGAGACGGTTAGACAGGACATGTCTGTAAAGGAAATTGATATTGGTATGCTTCAAGATACTAACATATGGGGAAATGTAATTAAAGGAGCCGATCCCGCATAGGAATAAAGGCAAAGACAACGATAATGATCGTAAGCAAATTTCCAAAAATTTTTAAAATATTTTTTAATATTTCACAATCAACAAATTTCATCTGTATCAATTTTGTTAAAAATATCATACTCTCCGAGGTATTCAGGACAAAAGGTTAAAAATAGGGGATGTAACGCCGATTTTTTAATACATTTTTTCCTAAATTCTCCACAACCTGTTCAGCTGGAGTATATTAAAATTCTGGTGATAAGGAAGCACCATAAAAAATTAAAAAAAAAAAAATAAAAAATTCAACTTTAAAACCAATGTATGCTATTTTGTACAGACTCTGACTGGATGTAGGATTGAAGGTTGATGTAGATAACAACGAGAGAAAGAATGTCGACTTTAGCAAATTGGGAAAGAATTGAAGAACTGGCAATGAATAGGAAAGATTGGCGAGTCAGGCAGGAAAAGTCTTAAACTGATAAAATAATTAAAAAGATAAAAAATAGATGAAACACATTCATGAGATGGAAGAAGTAGGATTGGTGAGAATCGTTCTAGATATATTACCAGTAAGACCCAGGAACATAGACCGTCCCCGAATGAACTGGAGTGATAACCTAAATTTAATTCCCAACCAATTTTACTTTTTTTCATTACTATCCATATAAATTTTGTTTAAAATGACACTGAACTTTTAAAAGTATAACCAGGTCTTCTGGGAATTTTTGAAAAAATCCTCGTTATTGATATCAGTGTGAATAGAGCTTACAAATCTATTTTTTGACATGTTGAGAATTTATGGGCATACATAAATATACAAAACAAATTTGGCATCCTAATGTGTAGCATCATTTTCCACGGGATCAATCTAAATTGAACCGAAACGAATATTCCGGTGATTAACCGATTTGTGTACGTCCTTAATATCTGTTGCGGTATTTTGAAATATCATCTTTCATAACGAATTATACCTTGTCGATGTTATAACCCAAAACACAAATACGTATTGAATATTATTATATCAACGATATATTGATGAATTTTATTAATAAAATACGTTAACATGTAAATTATCTTATTTATAGTTGCAACCTAAAGATTATGTAAAAGCCGTTGGATCATAAAATAATAGGAATTGTTAATGAATTAAGATAATAATAATATTATTTTTTAAATCTCAGCTATGAAGGCATTTGAACAATGAACCAAGAAATAATTCGATTTAAAAACCTATTATATGCACTTTTTTTTTAAATGTACCAGTATATGCAAAATATGTACAACATAAAATACAAAAAATATGCAAATGCATATGCATATGCACTTTTTCCTGACTGCTGATCACATAGTTTAAATTTCAAACTAGCAACACAGAATTCTCAAATTATATCTAAACCAAAACCATTTTTTTCGGAGTCAAACATAAATAGGATCATCAATCATCTAAACGAGATCAAAATTGGTCAGGAGTTCATGACATGCCAAAGTAGAATATAACAAATAGTTTAAACTATTTATCAAGTAGCTTTTCTTCTTCTTAACGTGCCCTATCAAGTCCCCTTGACGTTGGCGATTAACATGGCGAAACTGTCTCTGTCTTGAGCTATTCTAAAGAGTTGCTCAGCTTTCCTCATTCCTGTCCACTCCCTGATATTCTTCAACCAAGAGGCTTGCTTTCTACCAATTCCTCTGCGTCCTTCGATTTTATCCATCATAATAAGTTGAAGAATATTATGTCGGTCTCCCCTTACTACGTGTCCAAAATAGGCCATCTTTCTACATTTGATGTTATCAAGCAGCTCGCGAGCAGCATTTGCTCTATCAAGGACTGCCACATTTGTCAGCATAGCCGTCCATGGAATTTTTAGTATACGTCTGTGCAGCCACATTTCAAAAGCCTCCAGACGATTAATGGTGGATATCTTTAATGTCCATGCTTCGACACCGTATAAGAGGACTTACCAAATGTAGCATTTAACCATGCGCTTTCGAAGTTGAAGTTGCAAGTTATCATTACAGAAGAATGACTTCATTTTTAACAATGTCGTGCGGGCTATCTCGATTCTACGTTTTATCTCTTGATCTGGATCTAGTTGTTCAGTAATATGGCAACCAAGATAATTAAAACTGGACACTCTTTGAATTATATGACCATCAACATATAATCGTGCATCTTGATGTGCTAAACGGCTAAACATCATGTGTTTTGTTTTTAAACAGTTTATGTTTAGGCCAAACTCTCTTCCCACTGTATCAATGGCATTTAAAAGGCATTGTAATGCATTCATGTCATCACTTAAAATAACTGTATCGTCTGCATATCTGATTGTATTTATCAGAATTCCATTAACTTTCACGCCCCATTCCAAATTATGCAGCGCTTAACAGTGGGGATAGTCCCTGTCTGACACCTCTTTGTATTTTACATATTTCTGTTGATTTTCCGTTTATGCGAGCTGTCGCTGACGCCAGTATAACTTTTCTATGAATCGTATGTCTTGACTATCAACTCCTTTATCTTTTAATATTGTAATTAATATGTGATGCTGTACTCGATCAAAGGCCTTTTCATAGTCAATAAATAGAGCAAAGACGTCTTTCCTTTGATCTCGACATTTCTGCAGTAATACATTTAGTGCAAAGAGGGCGTCCCGAGTTCCCAGTCCATTTCTGAAGCCAAATGGTGTTTCATCCTGGTCTTTTTCACATTTATCTCTGATTCTACTGTGGATGATGCGTAGAAATATTTTCAAAGTGTGGCTCATAAGGTTTATCATTCTATAATCGCTACAGTTTTTCGGACGTTGTTTTTTTGGTAGTGTTATGAATTCGGACTTTAACCAATCTTCAGGGATATCACCAGTCGAATAAACATCATTGAAAAGCTTGACCAGTATTAGAATGTTTTCCACATTTATAAGCTTTAACATCTTTGTCGGTATGTTATCAGGGCCAACGGCTTTCTTGTTCTTTGCTAACTTTATAGCATGCAGTATTTCTGATTTTAGTATTTCTGGTCCTTCACCTTCAACTAAACTCTCCAGTTCTTCGGGTCTATCATCATTATACAGTTCACAGTACACCAGGTTGTTCGAATTTCATGTTCGTCTATTATCATTTTTCCCGACGAATCGGTTATGGTATGTGGAGTTTTCTTATGATAAAGACCAGCTACTTCTCTAACTTTTTTAAACATATTAAACGTATCATGTTTTTCATTCAACTTTTCTACTTCCTTGCATTTATCCTCCATCCATTTTTCTTTAGCCACCTTTATTTTTTGTTTAATTAGTATCTGTTTTTCCTTATATTCTGTCTTGTTGTACCTTTCAGTTTCCTTCTTTGCTCCATTAATTCCAGAATTTCATCAGTCATCCATTGTTGTTTTTTGTGTCTGTATAACGTTGTTGAATATTTTTCTATTACTTTCAAGGTAAGATCTTTAAATGTGTTCCATATTTCTGTGTTGTTTTCATTGATTGGTTTCTTTAGCTCATTGTTTAAGTCATTTTCTATTAACGTTTTGTTGGATATTGAGATATTTAATTTTGGTGTTTTGGGGCTTTCTTGGACTTTTTTGAGCTTCACTTTGATGTCAGATCGCCTCTTTCATTGCTCCCCCCTAGTCCATATTCACCTACCAGGTCAGATCTTAGTAGTAGTTTTTAGATATTTTTTTTAACTTACATTTTCGTATTAAAAAATTTGTTAAAAGCAATACACCTATTTCAACTCAAATTAGACATAGTGATCTAATCTTTAGATGAAAAAATAGGTTAGACATTTTGAACACCTGTTATATGGTAGATGGTAGGTACAAAGATCAATACAATAAGACCAAGGGATAATATAATGAAAAATTAAGCTAAGAAATACCTGGTGGTGGTCAAAATCCCCATCCAGCCGTCTGCGCCCAAAGTTGAACATAGGCTACCCTAATTTCTTCCAGTTCTGTCGGTCTTGAACTTGCTGCAGTCAATTCCCAGCGATTTTTTTGACGTCGTCTGTCCATCGTGTAGCTCGCCTACCTCTGCTTTTTCTGTCAGCTCCTGGTCTCCACAGTCTAATTTTTTGAGCACACCATCCGTCATTCATTCTAGCCACATGTCCCACCCAGTTCCATTTTAGCCATGCTATGTGCTCGATGACATCTGTGACGCCTGTCCTTCTTATTTCTTCGTTTCCCTTCGTCTTTGGGTTACTCTGAGTTTGGTTGCTATTAGCTTAAAGAAAGTGCTTCTTTGCAGTTCAGCAGTTTAATTGTCCCTAGCAATTTGGATTTCATGACCTAAGTATAAGAACTAATCATATTTCGTCGCAGTCGGCTTTTGAATTTTCGCTTAGTACCAGATTTGTCATGGATTGTGTCTTTCCAAAGTTTATGTTCAAACCAACTTCATTACAGGCGGTATCGTGCTTACTGAGTTAGATGCCGCCTGTATAAACTTAGTAGGCCAAAACCAGAATATCCAGAATGTTTATTTAAAGATGGAGTTACTATAACACACAGGATAACTTTGAATAGAGAATATATACTCGTAGAATAAGAAAATAACATACAGGACAAAATTAAGACCTTACGCTTAACAATCGCTGAAATTAAGAAGAAGAAGAAGTAACCCAATCATTTTTTGTCAAAGCGATTTAGAATATAAATAAATGGAGGCCTGTTCGAAAAAACGCTTGGAAATTCGTATTTTTTATAACGCATTTTTTTGTTAATTTATATACAAGATGTATAATGTAAGAGTGACCGATACCAACTTTCTTATTATAAATGCAACTTCCTGTATAGTATTAAATTTTTGGATTGTTCACAATATTCTAGAAGTAGTTCATGTGCAAAGTCCTATACCTATTTTTAACTTTTAAATTAATATGAGTTTTCAGATTTATGGTAAAAATTAACATTAAATAAAGAATATTATTGATTATAGAATCTAGCTACAAGACACTCGAAAATTCATAAGTAATACTGTTTATTTGTTGATAAGGTAAAAAAAACGGGTGTGGCAGTCCAGTGGGACTGCCGGTAGAAGTTATCCTTCTATACACGCGTTCGCCGTTACAAATTTATATGGAAGTCAATCAGCACAATCATTACATATGTAATGCTATAGGTAAGATAGAGTAGAAAGAGAAACAGAATTAGGTATATAGGTATATGGTGCATCGTTTACTGTATATAAACAACATTTGACCTGTAATAGGAGTATAGTAAATGAAGGATTGAATCAATATTTTGATGAAAATGTATATTTTTATTTTCATATATGTGTAAAAGGAGTTGAATGCAAAAAAAATTTTACACATACTCTGCAGTAAAATTCATTGTTTGTTTTGTTATTAATATAAAAATACAATACAATACACTGCAACATAGTTCAATATAATAATACAATACAAATTAAAATGCAATATTCATAAGTATTTAAAAATGACAATATACATAACTTACTTTATATATGTTTGTGTTTTATTGCATATGCATATGTTTAATTTACCATGATAATAATATTAATAAAAAAATAATAATAATATTAATAAATATTAAATATATTTGCAGAAGGAACATTTTTATTCTCGAGTGAGAAAGAGAAAGAAAATATAGCTTCTGTCTCTCTCTTACCTATATCTTACATATGTAATGATTTTGCCGATTCACTCCCGTACAAATTTCCAACGTCGAACGCGCGTATAGAAGTATAACTTCAAAAAATGTTTGGGGAAGATAAAAATAAAAAACCAATAACTCTGATTATGTTGTAAATTTTCATTTTATTTTAATATTTGGCATTTTTGCGTATATTATATATTATATTTAATAAGATTAACATGGGGTTTTTAAATATTTCAAAAATAAAAAAGGAAATTCGTATTGGGATTCGAACTCACATATACCAGTGTATGAACAAAACACGCAAACAATTTGCCAATTAGACATAACAGTAATGTATTTCAAAATTGACACATCTCGGTGATACATTCTCGAGAGACAAAGAGAGAGAAAATATATCTTGTGTCTCTCTCTTACCTATATCTTAGATATGTAATGATTTTGCCAATTCACTCCCGTACAAATTTCCAACGTCGAATGCGCGTATAGAAGTATAACTTATAATTCCTGCTACGAACGTCTTTGTAACATCCTAGTCTTCAATAGAAATTTCTTCTAACATTACTTAACTAGTTAACCATAGGTATGTGTTATTCATGTTCTTAAGTCAGTTAGGTCGAGGGGTTCAGTTTTTTATAGACTACTTTTGGCATAACCAGCTACAAAAATTGTTAATCAAATTTAATGTTAGCTCAGATCCAATTTAGTAAACCTTCCGTTGTCTAATTAGTCATTGATTGAATAAACATTTCTTAAGAACAAATATTCTGTCAAATATTTGTTAAAGTTCCTACTTGTTTTGTACATGTCATAAATAACATCACAGATACCACTTCTGAATAAGTTTTAGTCTTTTTATGACACCGTTTTCTAGGAGGTGATTTTAAAAGTTCATATTTTTAACATCTTGAGAAATAATACTAACAGTCGATATACTCAGTTTTAGGGCTGCTGCAACACGCTAAAATACATAATAAAACATTGCAATACAAAATTATATATTTTAAATTCTTTAAATTATCTCTCTCACAGCATTCAATAGTAAAAAAGGGTTTTTATTCTTATTCAAAATTCTATTAAGCAAACAACCCGCTGTCTAGACAATTATTCGACTATTCAGTTGTTTTGGCATTTGAGTATACAAAACAATAATTAGGTTTTAAAGCTATTAAGATATATTTAGTATGTATTGCGAATCAAATTGATCAAAACAAACAGATAGGTAAACAGACTTAGTATAAGATTGTAAAGTATTGACAACACTGTACTGTGACTGTGCGACACTGTTTGTCACCCCACCATTATGTCATTGAAATGTGAAGTATTCCCATATCAATGACGTACGATTGTATAATCTATTTAATTAATATGATAATTTTTTGGATAATTAAACTTAAACAGTTGTTGCATAAAATTTAAATTATTAATAATAAGAAATGTTTTCGTACATTTAATCAATATAATTCTAAAATTTTCAATTTAACCACGATTATATTTTTCTTATTTTAATACCATGTTGACGTCTATGAAAGATCGAGCGACTCCGTGCGGATGTCGTATTTTTAGCTGTATTAGGGAGATTTGAACTGTAAAGTCGATGTTATGGAAAATTTAAATACAAGTGACGTCACTGTGTACAAATCGTGACGTGCAACGTTTTTACTGTAAAAAATACTATATCAAATACTCATTAAATTTATTTTATTTTACAATGATTTATGTATCCACTTTTCTTTTTATTAAAATCAGCACATACTTCCCTGTAATTATATTTAAACTGTAAACTGCTTTTCCTCCGTCTTACATTTATACTGCAGGGATTACTGAAATTACAATTTAATGGCTTAAAAGTCCCACAAGAAATTTAAAAATAAGAGAAAACGGAGTTCCTCTTACAATACAAATGGGATTTCTAGAAGTTATTTATCAACATTAATTGAGCGACCTTTTACTGCTCGACAAAGTTTTAGCGAGCTCCAAAAACAAAGTTAAATCATATTAGCCTTTAAGACAGATTTTTATGACTCTGTGGACGGCTTTAAAAAAATATATAATACCTTTCTGCTATTTACGCCGGCAAAAGAAAAAGAGAAACATTTAGTTTAAATAGAAGAAAAAAGTATTTTAAATCGTTTACATCAAAGTTTAATGCGTTAATATCTCAAAAAAGTCAAAACCGATGCGGGAGAGGACGCAGACTTAATCTTCTGCAAGTATAGACTCATTACATTGGCCTGCACAATAATGTTTTTTGAAAGTTGTTTCAAATTTGATAACTGACTTTTATGTACCTTTCAGCGCTGATTTCAAACATGCAAACCATTTTTGTCTATCACGTCAGGTTTTCTCACAAAGTTGGGAGTATGTTTGGGTGTAATAACAAAATGTAAGCAATTTTTACCTTTTTCCTCTTCTTCTTCTTTTTATGTAGACATACTCGGTCTGTTTTTCAATGAGCCTCCAGTAAGTTGTCGTTATATGGTTTATGTGATCATCCTATCGATGGTCATCCTATTGGGGAACCGTCTCTTGCCGTCTTTAATACTCTATTTGATACATG
Source organism: Diabrotica undecimpunctata (assembly GCF_040954645.1). Lineage (NCBI taxonomy): Eukaryota > Metazoa > Arthropoda > Insecta > Coleoptera > Chrysomelidae > Diabrotica > Diabrotica undecimpunctata. The sequence continues at coordinate 137,589,493 of NC_092805.1, forward strand.
ATCGTTCCATTTTACTCTTCTTTTTCTTACCCAGTCATTGATGTTCTCCACCTTGCAACTACGTCGTATATCTGTACTTAGTGTACAGAGTATATCTGTACTAGCTCTGTTCCATAGTGTCTTACCATCAATTTTTCATCAAGTCAAGTGTTTTCATCACTGCTGTTTGTAACATCCTTTATGTCCTCTTTGTGTCAGGTCGTGTTTCTGCCGCGTACATCATTATTCTGTATGTAAATTCTGAATTTCATTTATTTTCCGATATTTTTATTTCTCCATATTGTTTCATTCAGACAACGTGCGGCTCTGTTTGCTCTATTCACTTGATCTTCCACTTCCATTTCGAGCTTTCCGTATCTAGATAATGTGACGCGTCTAGATATTTAAACTCCCATCACTTGTTCTATTATCTGAACTTCCAGCTCCAATTTACATCTTAGTAAATTTGTTATAACCATCCATTTTGTCTTTTTTCGGAAAATTAACATGTATTTTCTGGTCCTTATATTAAATTGGTGCAGCATAGGATGTAAATAATCTTCATTCTGAGAGAGTAGTATTGCGTTGTCTACATAGTAGATTATTTTAATTTGTTTTTCTCCCATTTATTATCATTTTTTATTTCTTGCTTTTTTTATTATTTCATACATAATCAGGATGAACAATAGAGGACTCAGGGAATCTCCTTATCTTATCCCATTGCCAGTTTCAATAGGGTCAGTTAGTTTTTCTTCTACTTATACTTTTATTGTGTTGTTTTATCTATATTAATATAGATATTTTTGATCGTTTTGATTATTCATAGAGTTTATTTATTAGTCATATTCTAAATTACATATTCAGTATACTTACATTTTTCTTTCTTAAAAGTCCTTATAATAACGCTTTCGCTTTCTGTCGAAGCTTCTTTTACTGCTTTTCCGGCTGTGGGCTCGTTAAGGATAAATTTTTTTATCATCCAGCAGTAGTCTGCTATCATGCTCACGTTCCATCTTCCTTGGTATCTTCTTTCCATTTCTTTAATGTCTTGGTGAAATTGTTCGCCCTGCTCTTCACTGACATCACCAAGATTTGCCAGAAAGTAGTCATGATGTGAGTGGAGAAAGTGAAGTTTAATGCTCATGTTACAGTCCAGCTTCTTAAAGTTGTCGATCATGTCTACGATGATTGTCTTGTAGTTTGGATTACTTTTGTTACCTAGGAAACCGGTAACAACTAATTTAAAAGATGTTCATGCTGTTTTCATTTGTTTCCATTTGGTCCATAAAGTTGGGATCTGTCATTATTTTTCTAATGTCTTATCTGACAAAGAATCCTTCCTTTCACGTGCATACATCAGGAAACTATCCTCAAAGATATCACTCTCCTTCTTTAGTCAATGCCTTGACAAATTGTTTTATCGGCCCCAACTTAATGTGAAGTGGTGGAAGTAACACATTTTTGGAATCCACAAGGCTTTTCCCCTCCACATTTTTAACACCTGTTTGTAAGCTTTCTTTCAAGGGTCAAGCTTTTTTTGTAATGTTGCTTTCTGTCTCTACTCTTCCATTCACAGAGAAAGCAAGGGAACTTTGTATAGCCAGTTTGTTGACCAAGCAGCATTAAGATCCCTTTTAAATCACCACATAGTGTCCATTTGTGGTCTGAATAGCAGAGTTTGCTTAAAACCAGTTCGTTTTCGTAACATTCTTTCAAGTAAACCGAGTGCCCAACTGGTATAGAAGCATACTTATTGCCATTGTGTAGAAGTACTGCTTTAAGGCTTCTTTTTGAAGAAGTGAAGAATCAATAAAAATTCTCCACTCATTAGCAGCATATTCTAGTTTGAAATGTGCCATAAGTCCAGGAACATCACTACAAGTCACCAAGTCGTCTAATTGGAAGAAGAAAGATACAAATTCCTTTTCCCTATATCGATACCCAGAAAAGGATGTATCTGGAGTATGTTTATTTTTCAATCTATATCCTAAAACTTCTACCACTTCTTTAGAAAGGCCTTAGTCTCTTACTAAATCGTTTAGTTCCAATTGTGAGAATGGAATGGGATCGGTTGTGCCAGCATCATAATCACTGTCTTCTTCACTATCACCTTGCTTATCCAATGGCTCGTGGTCATCATGTATATCATCCAAAGAATCTGGAGGAGAGGGTATTGGCACTTCAGGTCTATGAGGGACAAGGCGAATGGCTGATTGAATGTTACGGTAAAAATATCCTTTTTGTTTCTTAAATTGAAACCTCGCACGTTGCAAGAAAAAAATATCAGTTATCACTATTATTTTTGGCTTCCTCTAGTTATTGGTATTCCAAAACGTAAGGACTGCTTTTTACCTTGAAACCATTGCCTCAGTTCCTCAACACACACTAAACAAACTTAGTGTAAAGGCCAAGGCTTATCTTGATCGTTTAACTTTATACCAAAATAATCGAAATACACGTTTTCAACACAATTGGAAACGTTTCTTTGTTGCTTTTTAACCGTATAGTTACCGCAAATGTAACAGAAGCATTCTGGCGAGTTTATACATCCTCTGATGGCCATTGTCCAATGTCTATCATCATCATTAACCTGTATGCGTCCACTGCTAGACGCTTACACATTTACGCTGGACAGTTACTACTTTAAAGCACTATTTTAGTAACAACAACACGTGAACCTACTACCAACGTGAACCAACTATATACCTTTTTTTAAAGAGCAGACTTGTTCAATCACTTCAACCCAACAGGTAAAAGTCCTAATTAATAAAAATTTAAATTGTTTCAAGAAAACGACTTTAAGAGTAATCAAATTTTAGTATTTTTAGAATTGGTAGTTCTGTGTTAATCAGAAAACAATTAGATTCTAAGCAATACTTCTTCCCACACTTAACAATATTAGGCGAGCGGTTTACCCCTCAAAATACGCTTAGAAACAGAATATACCGACTAAAATTCTTATTGCATTTCTAATGCACCAAACCTTTTTTATTCGATTCTATATATTTTTCCAAGATGGAATGTATTTTTTTTTTAATTTTTACAAGTGGGCCAGCAATTGTTATTAACAAATAACTTATACAAAAAAGCGATTTCACCGAATTGCTTTGGAATCAATTTTTTTAGGTGTATCTCATCAAAATAAACACTTTTTCTATCTTGATAATTTTTCGAAAAATGCTTCCTTTTCGAGTTATTTGCATTTTTTTTGTTGAAAAATGCCTTAATTAGTGATTTTTGGGATTTTTTTCTAAAAAAGTACTAAATGAATTGCAATTCTACAAATAGCTTTATAATCTTTAAACCGTCGAGTACAAGTTAGAATATTTTGACAAGGATAATTTTTTTCTATCCTGCTAAAAACGTAAACCCAAATATTTCGAATATGCCTTTCGAGCAGTCTACCGCTAAGTGTGTACAGCGGTTGCGGCGATACAGGCGTGCGGCGCGTAGAAATATTTGTTTAAATTTAAAAAATTAATTCAATACAAATATTACGTACAATTTATTAAAAAAAAAAGATATTTCTAATTATTTTTATATAGACATATTATAATTAAAACAATTAAAATAAATTTTTTCCAATGCTATAATAATGTAATTTTTCTTTTAATATACGTGGTGACTATATTATTGAATGTTTTATTACAGTGAAATACATTAAGCAATATATAATTAATTTTCATTGAAAAATATAATAAAATTAAAATATAATATTAATTATACAGCGTTTTCATTGTCAATAATTTGAAAATTTTCGTCAACAGCAACAGGATTTCCATCTAATAAGCTGATTTCATTGTCTTCAATACAGTCGTCTTTAACATTTTTACAATTCTCTGGTGTACATGCACATACTGCGCAGCATTCTAAATTATAGGAAATACAATTACAATTTTTCATAGAACATTTTCCGGTACATGAGCAGAAATACTTTTGTAACATATCTAAACTAGTTTCGCCTTCAAAATAATTAAAATCGAAACAATTATTTTCCATTGTCCAACCATGGGTTAATGGATCAAGAGATGAAATAATATTGTTTTTTGCTTGAATCCATTCATTTATTTGCCACTTTGCTCTTAAGTAATGTTGTAATAATGCTGGTTTCGAAGGTGGTAATTTTTCATTAGATGCATTTTTTTTTAGCGCCTACAGCACCTCAACCGCTGTACACGCTTAGCGGGATACTCTCGAAAGGCATATTCGAAATATTTGGGTCCACGTTTTTAGCCAGATAGAAACCATTTATCTTTGTCAAAATATTCTAACTTGTACTCGACGGTTTAAAGATTATAAAGCTATTTGTAAAATTGCAATTCATTTAGTAGTTTTTTAGAAAAAAAATCCCAAAAATCACTAATTAAGGCATTTTTTCAACAAAAAAATGCAAATAACTCGAAAAGGAAGCATTTTTCAAAAAATTATCAAGAGAGAAAAAGTGTTTATTTTGATGAGATACACCTAAAAAAATTGATTCCGAAACAATTCGGTGAAATTGCTTTTTTGTATAAGTTATTTGTTAATAACAATTGCCGGCCCACTTGTAAAAATTAAAAAAAAAAATACATTTCATCTTGGAACAATATATAGAATCGAATAAAAAAGGTTTGGTGCATTAGAAATGCAAAAAGAATTTTAGTCGGTTGATGCTCTGCTTATAGGGGTAACCGCTCGCCTATATACATAGCGCGAAAGATGAGATAATTGAAATTTAATCCAAGTACACTTTTGTCGTCAAAATAAACGTATTCATTGGATGGAAAATAAGAAATGATGACAAACAAGCGAAAAAAGTTGTTTTATTCGCAAAACAGTTTAAATTGTCTGTTTACTTTTCGTTCATTAAAAAGTGGTCAAGGAATATTGTTAATAGACACAAAAAACTTCCAAGCTGTAATTTAAACTGTCGTTTTATACTGCTTCCGAATTTATTTTTAGAATCACACAATAAAATAAAAGCTTTTATTTTCTGATAATAACAACATTGTATTCCAGAAGGACATCTTAGAGCTTGTTTTGATAATAATTCATTTGGGTCGTTAAGGTTATAAAATGATTTATATATAAACTACTCTATAATCCGCATGGATGGCACGTTTCAATGCATTCTCCCACGTACCGTATGAATCAGTTTGCCGATGCCATGTTCGATTAAAGTGTAAAGCTAATCACCTCCTGCTTGATGTAAAAGTATATTGTTCATATGAATGTAAAGTCCTATGATCGTAGATCACTTACATCACTGTAAGTGATGTTGGTTTGCAATACGATAACAAAAGACAGGGCGCGATGTCTCAGGTGATAGATATAGGTTAAGTAATTTGAACAGATCATTATTATAAAAACAATTAATAAAGTGATACAACAATCGATATTAAATATTATCACATGGCGCAGTCTTGTGGTCAATGAAACCTGCTGCTTCCAAATTAAAACCAAAAGAAGCAGTTGTTAGAATTAGACCAATATGGAGTTTAAAATTCCTCAACCATTATCATTTGAAGGTAACAGGGATCAAATTAATTTGTTGTTTCTTCTGAGAGCTGGAGTTATTCCTTAAATTTTTTTTTGTTTAGCTATTTGTGTTGATATCTTGCCTGGATATTTAGTCAAGCAGAAGGTACTGGGTTTTTTCTCTGTAGGTGGAAATACTAATTTTAGCTTCTGCTTTCAGCTCATTTATTGCTTGTTCATTTGTACCTATTGTTTACTGGTATTTGCTTAATGATTCTGTTTCGAAGTTGATTTTTGACATGGGAATTTCTATTAATCTATGTAATATTCTATGGTAGGCTGCTAATTTGTGTTGTGTAGGATGAGATAATGAATTGTGTATACTTGTGTCAGTATAGGTAGATTTCTGAAATGCGGAGAACTCATGTTTGTTTTTAACTCTAATAATAATTTATAAATCTAGAAAATTTATGGATTATTCTATTTTGTTTGTATTGTAAATCCAATATGACTATAGAGTGAATTAATATACGATAAGAATTGGTCAAGTAGCCTGTTAGTTCCTGTAATGCATACCAGTACATCGTCCAAGTATCTCCAACAATAAACAAAAAAAACTGTTTGAATACGAGATGTTTTCAAATCGTTGTTTTTAGATGATCCACAAAAATATCCGATAGAAATGGGCTTAAAGTAGATTATAGTTTATCGACATAGATTTGCGTTAATTCTAAATTTAAAAAAGGCATGGAAATGTTCACGACTTAATTTCCTTTTATAGTAAATATCCCGTGATGATGACAAATTTTACATTTTCATACTATTAAAAATTAGAAGAAAAAAAAAGAAATTTGTGTTTAAAAATCTTAGAGCATAATAATTCTAGAGAAATTAATCAAATTAAACTTACCTGTACAACGTGAGGGACACCTTCCGCATGCATTTGTATCAGAAACGTGGTATGTCATTACTGGAAACTTAACTCCTAGCCTATCCCACTGTACTGTATCAATGTAACACAAACTAGGACATCTTCCTATCCTGACTTGACCTCTAGCTATGGAGAGCAGATTGACTAATCCAATCTGGAAAATAAAAAAAATATTGTAATAATAAAATAAACTTTGCTTCTAAATGAGCTATTATCTAATTTATTTAATGAGAATAAACAAAATTTTAATACAAAATATGTTAGTTATAATTAACTCTCCGATTTTCACCTCTAAAATCGTTCCCAAAATACAAATTAAACGGAATATTTTATTTTGTTACTTGGAAATAAGACAATCTCTTATAATAGTTTAACTCTCTCATTCATAATTCATAACAACTATACCAGAATGACGACAATTATTAATCAGCAACATTCTGGCTTTACAATTCTGCTGAGGTCCTAGCCTCCTCAAGAATTAGACGATAATTGAATGGCTTCCGCCAGTAACGTTCTATACGATATCCCAGACATGGCAAAGGGGTTTTCATGTTGTTATCATAGAGGTTCTCAGCACTGTGACTAGCGTTGCCCGCCACTTTTCGTACCTTGTCGCGCAGTAACGTTCCAAGCGCCCAAAGATGTCTACATCGCCGTGTGTCAGTTTAACACCATCTGATATAAATCGGTTAAACCGAAGTAAAAGCAGGAAACTTAACATCGCTCACTGGTCTAGAAATGTGCGTAAAGTTTTTAGAAATGCCGGGGAACCTTATTTAACTGAGAAGAGGAAGACTAAGCCTAGAAAACTTCCTCCACATGAGGTGAGTGCAGTAACGTTATAAGCGCCATGTTTCATAATATTGTGCATTTTTTAAGTTTTCAGTTTTCGCTTTTAAAACAGCGTTATTTAAATTAAGCTTTACAACTCAAGTCAAAACACTGAAACCGTTATAGGCATTTTCAATTTTAACCAATAAATAACCTTTTTTGGGACCAATGTGTCATAATTTGTTTGGGTTTTAGGATAGAGTCTGCAGCTACCAAAACCATTGTGGGGACATTCAGGATGAAGACAAAGTAGTTTTGATCCAGCAATTTTACAAACTCGACTACAACGGCCAGTCATCGTATCTAAATGAGGTTTGCATTAAGATTGGTGAAGTGAAGCGGCGAGGGGTGAGTGAAGATGTTTCTAAGAGACAGTGTAGTGTAGAATATTACATTAAAACTAATGGTTCTTCACTTAGAATTTGTAGAAAAACTCTATGTCACATTTTTCAAATTACTCCTCGTAGAGTTCAGATGTTGGTAGAAAAAGTTAAGTTCAGGAAACCACTGAATGATGGTCGTGGGACCCATCGTAATCGACCAAACCGCATTTCCGATGAAAATAGGGATCTTGTTATGAGCCATGTAGCTTCATGTTCTTTACAAGAGAATCATTATTCTAGACATCAAAGTAGCAAACAGTGTTTGTCACCTGATTTAAGTGTATATAAAATGTGGAACTTTTTTAAGGAAAAATACCCTGGTACAAGAGTTTAATTTACACTACTATCGGAACATGTTTAAAGCAAAATCTAATTTAAGATTTGGTGTCCCGCGCACAGATACTTTTGTAAACAATGTGACTCTTTTTTCATAAAAATGAAGTCAACAACAACAGCTAACAATGCTTTGTTTAATCAAATAGAGATAGAGAGTCAATTGCATCATGCCAGAGCTGACGGTGCATACAGGACTCTAGCAAATGATAAAAAGACAGGTGAACTTAACAAAGACACCATTGTACTTTGTGTTGACTTACAACAGGTGCTGTATTGCCCAACTATAAATCATGGAGATGTCTTTTACCAAAAACAGCTATCGTTCTACAACCTATGTGTCCATGATCAAGGCAACAACAAAGCAATGATGTTTCTTTGGGACGAAACTAAAGAAAAACGAGGCTCTCAAGAAATTGCTTCATGCATCCTTGCATATGTCACCCATCATTTTGCCCTTACAAGATAACATGACCCGTAACTTAATCATATGGTCAGATCGTTGTACAGGGCAAAATAATAACTGGAAAACGGTAGCTCTTATGCAACATTTTGTTGTAAATAAATTTTTCACTACTATGGAACAGAAATTCTTAATAACAGGACACAGCTTTTTACCCTGTGATAGGGACTTTGCCCTGATTGAGCGTCATAAGAAATCTGCAATGGTTTATGTTCCTTTCCAGTGGGTAGAAGTAATTACAGCTGCTCCAAAAAAGTTTTCTGTCTATTTAATGTCTACTGAAAACTTTAAAGATTTTAGCATTATTGAAAATTCTCTGAGAACAGCAAACTTTCCAATAACTCATTTTGTGTGGTTCAAACTGACACATGATGATCCAACTTCATTGCAAGCCAGAATCTCCTACTATATCCTTCAGCCATGGCATACTCAATGCCTTGCAAAGAAAGCAGCAGGAAGGAGGAACGTCAATCTCCCTCCAGTAAAAGTCGCAAAATTTCGCAGACTTTATGAAGGACAACTTCCAATAAAAAAAGAGAAAAAGAAGGATCTCATGCCAATGATGCCATATGTGCCTGAGGAGTTCAGGGAATTTTATGAAAATATATCTGTTTATGACTAGGACTAGACTAAACTAAAATATTTAAAAGCAAGCTGTTTTTGTATTGATATTTTGTTTTACTTTAACTTTTTAAATTGTATTATTTTCATAACTTTGACAGGTATTATTTTGTATAAAAATGTGTATATTTTTCCGTATAGTGGCATTATCGTTTAGTTCAAAAACTCAAGCATTATTTTATTTTATAATTTATAAATAATTTTTTGATCCTAATTAATTTTTTAAATATGTATGCTACTTCTATAAGTTTTTTTAAAATTGGTTTTAGGATTTTGTCTGTAAAATAAAGTTACTTTTTAACATGTGAACGTGTTGATTATTTCATGCAATAACGTTTCAACCGGCATTACTCCCGCAAAAAGTTACAACAACGTTCTAAGCGACAGTCGCTTAGAACGTTGTTGCAATTAACAATTTACTATTTTGCTTGTTCTAAGCGACAGTCGCTTAGAACATTGTTGCAATTAAAAATTTACTATTTTGCTTATAACTTTATTACTACTTTGTGTAACTTAAAGGTTTTACTATTGATGTTTTACAATAACATTGCTATAATATTTTAAGGTATTAACTTATTTTTTATCGCTAAAAATGTTTTTTTTTCACTTCCTGAAATTTTTTTAAACTGGCGCTTGGAACGTTACTGGAGGGACCCATTCAATTATTATTTGATTGGAAATTAAGTTTATGCGTTTTAGTTTAGTTTTATGTAAAATGTAATCAACCACACTTGAAAGTCTATATTTACAGATACCCTTTATTCAAATTGCTACATTTTATACCAGTACATCCCACACTGTTTCTACCATAAAAGTTGAGACGATCCAATAAACTGCACCAATATATCCAATTTAGGAAATATACGAGAATATAGGAATACTGATTAATATGCCTACACGCTATATAAGATTTTAAATATTATGAATAAAAGTTCCATATATAGTTTGCAAGTTTGCTATCACGCAATCATGAGTGTTATAAACACGTACATAATGATTATTTGTTTACTCGTCTCATGGTATTTGTTCAGTACGAATTCGGATCAATATTCTATTCGATATTCTCTGTAATATTAAAAGATTCTCTCACAACTCACCATTAACAGGTACACACCACATATTCTTCAATGGGACAAAAAATGAATAGCATTAGTTGCTTATTATGACTATAGTTGGTACAGTATAAATTCCGATACACGTCATTCGCTTCATAGTAACTGACATGATACCAACACAAAATATTTAAGTTGTAGGTCTGTTCCTTCTTCGAATTTTTTTGGCAAGTACACAGGAATTACAGCCACTAGACATATTTTATTATACACGCTTAAAATTATTATTTAAAGATTTCTATTAACGTAAACTTAAAGAATACACCATAAATTGTTTCATTTAATTGAAGCACACTTGTCTGGATCACACTTTAACTGCGATTGAACGAATGTGATATTTTGGCATAGATTGGTGACAACTATTTGACAGTTGCAGTGTTGACAATTCAGATTTATTTTTATTATTTACTATTAATTAAACTGTTCTTTTTAGAACAAAATTAGTGTTATTTAATTCCAAAATGTCACGTAAGAAGTTAAATAGTCGTTGTAAGGAGATGGTAGCTTCTTTGATTAATTATTTTGAACAGGTAAGTGATAATACCGGCCCATTCTACCATTGATTGGTGTTGGGGAAGTATGTTATGTATATTTATATGTTTATATAGATGCTTAAAATATACATTATGGTTTAAGCGTATAGCTGCAGATTTAAATTTACATATTTCTGTGAATTCTATCTCTCAGGCCGTAGAAATTAATACACCTGTAACATCACCACCTTAAAAACGTACTAGGCCTGTACAGTGTGTATGAACGAAGTAAGAATACTTTTCATAAAGTGTTTAAGTTAAACAGATTTTTTTAACATGAAATCAAAATTATTTTTTATTTCATAAGAACATATGACGTTGGCCTCTTTATGGATTTAATTGAAGGAAAAGGAACTGTTTACTGGTCGTCGTATGCCACTCAGTATTGTACTGAAAGACATTGCTTTTAAATTGCTAAAAGACAATCCAAGGCAAGGACTGATGGAACAGTCCAGTTGGATCTTTCAAAATGGATCTATATGTCGCTCATGGCAAGATAAGAATAAAAGAAGTAATCTATTAAAATTTATGGACAACGGCAAGATATCTAATTAGATTGAAAATACAGAGGCGTTGAAATAACATTGTTTTGTAGATACTGTAGCGTTTTTAAATAAAACGAGCGGTTCGAAGTTATGTAAATATATTTATTTATAAGTTTACACTTCGGTAATATCTTATCCACTAAATTTCACACCTAGAAGGTATGCTTATATAAAAAAGTCACTATGTACTAGAACATTCTGGAGTAGCCCACCTCTAATTCGCCTCACCTGCCAAGTATTTTTTTATTAACACCACTGGTACTTGTTCTTAACTAACTACACAAAACTTCAACTGCTTCTTTAGGATGACCATCACATAATAGTCTTTTCTACTCCAAACTTTCAAAACATTCACTCTCTTTCATCCCCATTCCAAACTCGCAACCAATCAGAAAATTCCTATATCCCTCCTATTATTTTACATCAGAAAAACCCAAGCATCGCTTCTAAACAACTTTCTTTGAAAATGATAACGGTTTTATCTTATACTTTCTAAATACAATAACTACCTGGTGGCTTTGGCCTTTCCAGCGAAACAAAACCAAAGGCTTTTAAAATATAACATGTACAAATACCGAGAAACAATTGTCTATTCACATTTAAGTATTTACTAATGTTTTTCAGTCCTTCAGGGTAAAACTCATTATGGATAAACCCACTGCTTAAAACTAACTTATAACAAATATTTACAAATCGATGTACAGGGCGGTGCAAATTTATGTGCCCGCGTTCTATAACAAAATAAAATTTTTATTCTATCTTTGATTGATAAAATGAAACAACAATATACATATATATATATATATATATATATATATATATATATATATATATATATATTAAGTTAGGGATATTGCAAATATAATGGTAATGGTACTTCATTCTGCATCAATTAACTATATGTAAACAATTAAAAATTATTATAGTTTTTAAAAAACATGAAAACTGGAGACCAAAAAAAAATATTTTAAGTATTGACAAAGCACATGTACAGTGTACAGCCATTTGAAAATGACCTTTATTCTCTCAAAATACATATAATTAATTAAAAACCGATTGTGCCCATCTTTCGCAAATGTAGCAACTACATAAAAACCCACATTATGAAAAATGATTTAAATGTTCTTATGGTTTATTTTAAAAATTATAAACAATTGAAAAATGCTTACTTTCGGGTTAAATTTGCAATAACTTTTTTGTTTATAAACATTTTTTAATTTAGAAAATCTCACTTTAAAGGGAAAGTATTTTTAAGAAAGTCGTCTGTTGAACGTTATTATCTAGAATGCGTAGTAGTTTTTTCAACAATATTGAAATAAATGAAAAAAGTCCCTTTTTTTGCTTAAATGTCATGACGCAGTAAAAGTTTCTATAACCAGCAGATAATACGGCCTTTCTATCGACTTCCCTCAGATATTCCAGATAAAAATAGCGCCCAGTAATTTTTCGATTTTTCAAGTGATTTTTCGGTTCTGTTTCATGGGATAATAAAATATAAACAATTTATAAATTTAATTTATTTTAATTATTTATTTCTCTGAATAAAAAAATTAAAAAAATAGTGATAGTTGTTAATGTAGATAAGTGACTTGATGAAATGAAAAGACAAGTATTTTAATGTAACTCATTACTATTATAAAACAAAAAAAAACAGAATGGATTTGATGACTAATGAGGTAAATCGGAATTTTAAAATATACATATTTGTGCACTAACAACCGTTAGCGATAATAAAAATCTGCAAAAAATTAGAAAAGTGAAATTCCCATTTCCTGCATTTTGACCAATTGAAGTGTGAGAAGGAATAAATAGGTCATGTTGGGCGCCACTTTGTAACGTCCAAGTCGTAGTACGCCAGGGTCGTTAAGAAGGGCACCATTCTAATAGGTAAAATGATGGTCGTTTTCTTTTGAAGATGCTTAAAGATATTCGGATGTTTCCTCTCCTCGTTCCTTTCCAGCAATGTGGTTTAACTTAACGACCCTGTCGTACTACGACTTGGACGTTACAACTTTTTAAATTTCCGATATATATATATATATATATATATATATATATATATATATATATATATATATATATATATATATATATATATATATATATATATATATCCATCCATCCAATGGCACTACAGCCCAAATCGGGCATTGGCCTCCTTCAACAGGCTTCTCCAATCATTTCGAATTACCGCTGTTCTTTTCCATAAACGCGTTCCCTGGCAGTTCCTGGAATCCTCATCGAATTCGCCTTCTTATCTCTTTTTAGGTCTTCCAACAGGTTTTTTTCCCTGCATTCTTGCATTTAGTAATTTTCTGGAGATTCTATTCTCAAGCATGCGGACCAGGTGTCCTGCCCACCGTAATCTCTGCAGTTTAGTGTATTGTGCTAGAGTTGGTTCGCTATATTGCTCGTATATTTCTCTATTATACCTAATTCGCCAGTTGTTGTTTTTAATTACTGGGCCCAGTATCCTACGTCATATTTTTTTTTTCAAATACATCTAATGCATTGGCAGATTTCTGTGTCACCACCCATGTTTCACAACCAAAACTTACTATGGGCCTGATTATTGTTTTATAGACCCGGAGTTTTGCTTGCGACCAGATCCATTCCTAGGTATGTGAATCTATTCACATGTTCTATATCGTCAATAAAGTGTTGCGCCAGTCTATATGATCTGGTTTGTATGAGTAGTTTTGTTTTATTTGCATTTATTGCTAGCCCTGCTGCTTCTGTTTCAACTCAACGTAGGTTTCTTCAGCTGCATTTACTGTTCTGCTCATTATGTTTATATCATCTGCGTGTGCTGCTAATTGGGTAGATTTGTTTGTAAGTATGTTATTTCCGCTCACCGTCAACCGTCTAATTACATATACAAGAACAAGATTAAAGAGCGTTGGGGCCAGTCCGTCGCCTTGTTTCAGTCCTTGCGTTATCGTAAACGCATCAGTGATCTGTCTCTGAATACATACCTGTGCTTCTGTTTCTGTCATTGTCATTTGCACTAGTCGTATTAATTTTGATGGTATGCCAAATTTTTCCAATATATTAGGTAGAATTGTTCTACTATTGAATCATAGGCTTGTTTAAAATCTACAAAGAGATTGTAAACGTCTATGTCATATGCCCATGGGTAGCATTTGTTTAACTGTAAATAGTTGGTCAATGGTAGATCTATTTTGCCTAAACCCTGCTTGATATTCCCCGATGATTTTTTCCGTGAGAGGTTGGGGTCTTCGATTAATGATGTTTGTGAGTATTTTGTATCCCGAACAAAGTAAAGAGATTCCTCTATAATTCTTTCACAACAGTTTGCCGATATATATATATATATATATATATATATATATATATATATATATATATATATATATATATATATATCCTGTCTTAAATTATAAACATGTAGTGAGGAGGTTTGGTATATCGAATATTTTACAAGTTAATGTTTAACCTTGAAGCAATAATAATTTCTCTCCGTTTTCTGCCCCCTTTTTTCCTGTCTGTAAAGATAAATCACGAGCAGGTGGATTTTTTCTTACATACCGAACTGAAGAGAGCCATACATTAAAAAACGCCGATAAAACTCTAAATCATTCGTCGAGCCTATCCCGGCAAATGGAGAAAGTCCTTCAGGTCTCATAAAAATTCGAATGATGAATGTAGCATTAATTTAGGTATATACAAATAAGATTATTAAATGCGAAAAACTTCCTATTATTTCATTTTACATTTTTTATACTAAAATGGGTATAAAAATATAAAACATCAGATAAATCTTTACGCTGGTACATACTTTGTATATTTTATTATTGTACAAAATAAGGAGTAGCCAATTGATCTTACTTGACAGGAATTTTTAAATATTTTATTAAAAATACCAAAAGCAATACTTATCGCGTAATAACATATTATTTTCGGTTCTGGCAATCCCTGACAAATTACAGAAGTTTGTTCGGGAAGATAGAGAGATATTCAAATCTTTCTACGGTATCTACGTAGTTTAGAGACACATTTTGGTGTAAGTAGATTTTGCGATACGTAGTTTTATCATTCTATTAAGTGAGAAATTTGCTTATTAACCTTTCTATCTTTGAGTCTGTCTACGGTTATACCGAAACTTAACGGTTATCTCTAAAGACGAAACATGTTATGTCGAACTATGAAAAGGACGGATCCTTAAAGAAAGAAGACATGCTTTCATGATTGTTGCTTTGTAATATACCGTTCTCTACAAAACGAATTATAGAAATTGTTTGGATTTGGATACTCAATGTCAAAAAATATACAGAAAATTTAGTTAAGATTTGATTTCAGTATAGTGCCTCCACTATTCGCTTACACGTATTTCGCCCTTTTATGAAACTGAACGATTTTTAATCTGTATGGTTCATAAGTTAAGCTATTTCTTCACGCCTATCTAATTTAGCTGTATATATTTTGAAAGGTAAACCATATGCAATTTTTATATCTACGGAGTATGGATTATTGCTCATTTAACTAATTTTAGATAAACTTATAATGTATATGAATTCATATACGAAGCATCTTCAATAAAAGGATGAAGTAGCTGGTATCCTTTCTTTTATTACCAACTTTTGATTAAAAAAACTCCATTATCACTGATGGAACTTTGACGTAATCACCAGTTGTTAAGGGAGGGCTTATTAAATTGCCTTCCTCAGAGGGTTCAGTACCAAATATTTAAGGACCATGGTCTGTTAAAGATATTTATTCGATATATGTAAGCAGACTTCACAGCGATAATTCCTTATGTGTTTGGTTTTATCGGGTTGTACCTGGAGAAAAATAAAGCGTAATCGATCGATACTACACGTTTAATAACTAGAGTTATAGAGAATATTTACCAAACAACTATCACTAATTAAAGAGTTTGCTTTACCACATTGCTTATTATTTATACTGGTGTTTTAGTGGCGCGAAAATATAGCAAAAACTGATGCACTTTTCACTGCATTTTTGAGACGAAGAGATAGTGTACCGAGTACCGCACACAGCCGCGCATTCGTCTATCAACTTAAGAACACAATCACATCTGTGATTCTTTCTTATTTCTGGAACCCCTTTTTACCTAAAAAGGGCCGTCAGTGGTTATGATACAACACGTTTATAAGGCAATTATAAGACAAATATTTTGTAGGCAAGAAGTACAGTCTGTAACATAAGATTCAAGCCAATATATGTGAAAATGCAAAATAAAGTAATATTAATAGTCCAGTCGTCAGAGAGTTGACCCCTAAAAATCATATGAACAAGCTGAGTTTTGCAGAGAATATTAATTTTGGGTCCCCAGAAAGATGCAAAAAAGTTTACCACTTTTACTCCCGGGCTTCCCCCTAAAAATAAAAAAATGTAGTTGAGATTATTTTAAACCAAAAAGTTTATAAGCTTTTTTGTGTGAAATGGACCGTTCTCTTAGAAACAACGTTTGAAGCGACCGTCGATTTTGCATGTCAGTTAAGCGCGCGAAATCAATGTTCAATAAAATTTTGTAATAGCTCGACGGTAAAAATTCGATATCTTTTGATCCAAATATCCTATCGACAAAAATAAAGATGCGTTTTAAAGGCAAAGAGGCCAAAGGTGTTAAATAAATTAACGTGGCGCGATTTTTGCCATTTTTTACGATTTTCGTGAGCTTAATAAAATTGATCACTTTCATTGACTAGTTGTAGTAAAATTTCCAGGTCTAGAGATCAATATTTAAAACCTATGACATGAAATTACAATTTTGAGTTGTGGTAAGAAATACGAGGCATTTGAAATATGAATAAAAAACGCATAATTTAATGTTTTACACTACAAACGATCACATGTCAGGGAAATGCATTTAAGAAGACGGTGTTGGGTGTAGTTTATTGCAAAAGTTTTGTTTTTTTGAAAACCGAATTAGAGTGATTTGAAAAAAAAGTTTTAAATGTTTTAGATCGTTTGTTGTGTGAAAGTTTAAATCCAGCGTTTTTTAAGCATATTTCAAATGCCTCACATTTGTTGCCAAAACTCAAAAAAAATTCCATGTTATAGGTTTTAAAGATTAGGCTCTAGTAATAGAAACTTCATAGTAGTTATTCAATAAAATGGATAGATTGTATTGATCTCGTGAGAATCATAACAAACGACAAAAATCACATAAATAAAAAAATTTATTTATTTAACATCTGTATAAAATCTGAATATATTTGCGGAAAAAATACGGAAACTGCATACGAAAGCTAAACTCTTTACCTTTAAAACGCAACTTGATTTTTGTCGATAGGTCAATTAAATCAAAAGATATCGAATTTTTGCCGTCCAGCTGATACAAATTTTATTGAACATTGATTTCGCGCGCTTAACTGACATGCAAAATCGACGGTAGCTCCAAGCGTTGTTTCTAAGAGAACGGTTTATTGTAGACAAAAAATGCTTATAAAACATTTTTGTTTAAAATTACCTCAGCTATATTTTTCATTTGAAACAATTTTTTACGATGTACAGGTTCTTGGTAAATTAATTTTTTTGCATTTTTACCCCCTTGCGAGGGGGGGTTAACTTTTTTGCATCTTTTATGGGGTCCGAAAATTAATATTCTCGGCAAACTTCAGCTTGTTCGTATGATTTTTAAAGGTTCAGCGGCATTTTCTCTCTGGTTCGGCGTCTCTGACGATTGCAATTTGTTGTTTATATATATATATATATATATATATATATATATATATATATATATATATATATTAATGTGATATTAAAAGTGAGAGGTGCGCCAAGCAAATAATTAGCTAATTAATTAATTAGTTAAACTTATTTAAATGATGCAATTATGATTTTATCACACTATTTAATTCTCTTATCTCAGGGTTATATTCGTGTTTCAATATCTATGCTTTACATATGATAGGTAAGATCTAAAGAATATCGGAATAATAGTCATATATGATACAAAATTATATATTGAAATAAAATTCACCCTCAAATATCTTAAACAAAAAATATCTGATATAAGGATTATCTAAATTTTGTTCTACGTACGTGAACCTTCAAAATTTAATGTTATACACTATATAAATTAAAATTTCAAATCAAAATTGTTGTTCTATATCTCCTGATAAATATTTCTATCTTTTCTAAAGCAATTAAAAAAAAACTTTATTGATAAAGAAAAACTGACGAATGAAAAAAAAAAACTATCTCTCTGATGATGAGTTGTCCAAATCCTTGTTCCTTGTAGCCTACACTATCTATTCTTAGCAGTTCCCTAGGTAATCAGTAATCTTACAACAAATTATTGCGAGCCTCTCGTCTTCAATGATCTCCTTCAGATGCACGTATCGTTCAAAAAAAAAACGCTAACCTCTTCTCCTCTCGATAAACTGAATCTCTCGTTCCGGCCTGAACAGTGACTCTTGGAATATATAAGTAGAAAAGTATGACTTACAATATTTTACTGGATCAGCTTCCGTCAGGATTAGTCCACGAAAACTCACAAACATTCACTTCTAATGCTTACTATCACTTGGGAACCGCCAAATAACTACGACTGTTCGCCTTGCACAATTGAAAAAACAACTGATAATATTTTTTCCCTCTAAAATCTAGCTAAACTCTCATTCCTCCATCTCTCCCACTTTTTTTCACTCTTTGCCGATCAAAGTTCGTCATATTTATCCCCATTTAGATAACAAACAACAATTTTAACTACAATTATAACTTTCCTATAAACTATTAACATGCTAATCGGTTTCTACAAATTCTTAAGAACTAACGGAGAAATATAATTTCTAAATTCTACCCTATTGTCTTTATTCACTGTACAAGTCCATTTGGAAAACCCTGTCGTATTGTTCAATTCACTACGTTCACTCAAATATATTTTACAAAGAAAATAATTTATGCATATCTTAAATTTTGTTTACTACAGGTAATCCAAAGATAATGGACTTTCTTTTCTTTGAAATATCTTTCATAGTTTATCAGTTGAAATATTTTGAATTATTATATTTTATAATTTGAAATATATTAAGAGCAAACCAATATTATTTTCAATTTTACATAGCATAACAATATATATATATATATATATATATATATATATATATATATATATATATATATATATATATATCGCTTAATAAATGACGAAATCATAAAACAAATTTTAAAACATACTCTCATTATAATTTTCCGATCATGAGAACATATGGAATGAACAATAAATATTATATTAATATAATTTATTAAATATTTTTCAAGAAAATTTACATAAATATGTTATGCCACAGCCGGTATATTTGCTTTAAACGATATTAGATTGAAACTGAGTATTTGACCAGTAAAAACTGAAATAAACATGCCAATATAAAAAATGTACACACCCACACTCTTGTTTAAGGAGTAGGATAAAATAGAAACAAGGAAGTGTTGGAATGTATCCAGTGAATAAACAAAAAAAAACACGGGAATATTTTACGATAACATAATGAACTCTGCTGGCACAAACAATATAAGAATTTGGCAATTGAGTTAAGTGGTATTTAAATTAAGAGGGAAGAACCTGAGTCATAAAATCTTTAAGAGACGAGTAGGTTTTATGGACAAAAATATTTGTTTATTAGTCGGGTAAATATATGTGGTATAATTCACAATTTACATATTAATTTCTGACATTTATTTATGATAAAATACTTCTGAATCATAAAAGAGAATTTTGAACAAAATCATCAAATACGCTAAAAAAACGTAAACATTTTGTCGACCTAAATTTTGATTTTAATATTAATTATGTAAAAAGTCATGAGGGACGTCCATCAATAAGGGCATCCCAAAACAGAATCGAGATTCTTCACTAAAGACAACCCCATTCCATTTCTGGTCTCAATCCAATCGTTCTCTACACCATTTAAGACTATGACGTCGATGTTCAGGGGTACGAATTCAACAATAAATTGCAAGTCATTGGTTTGCAATAGCCCTGGTAGTAAAGAAGCTGTCTCATATAACAATCAACCTTATGTTACTTGACGCCCTGTTGTTCTTCGGCGCTGTACTGTGTCCGACGATCTTCGTGATTGGTCTTCTTGACACCATGCCCGATACCATATTAACACAGTATCTAAACTTCTGTGAATCCTACCCGTAATTTCTGGAAAAGAATGTAATGTTTGTCAGAAATATAAATAATTGTAAATAAGAAAAAAAAAATCGATTGGCATAAATCATAAATTATTAACAGCACAAAAGAAACGCACTTTTGTTTCTTTTGTGCTTCGACGTCTTTGACGACGGCCGGGCGGTATTGATATTTTCAACGTTCATAACTGTAGGTGTTGCGACAAGAGGTCTAACTAAGTTGTTAACCCCGCCGAGGGGGTGTAGGGGTGTTTGGGGTAAATAGTGTAGGCTACAACGAACAAGGATTTGGACAACTCATCATCAGAGAGATAGTTTTACCATTCGTCAGTTTTTCTTTATTAACAACACATTTTTTAACAATTGCTTTAGAAAAGATAGGAATATTTTGATCAGGAGATTAAGAACAACAATTTTGATTTGAAAATTTAATTTATATTGTATATACCATTAATTTTTAAAGGTTCACGTACGTAGAACAAAATTTTGATAATCATTATATGAGATATTTTTTATTGAAGATATTTGAGTGTGAATTTTATTTCAATATATAATGTTGTATCATATATTTTTTTATTATTCCGGTATTCTTTGGACCTTACCTATAATATGTAAAGCATAGATATCGAAGCACAAGTAAAACCCTGAGATAAGAAAATTAAATAGTGTGATAGAGTCATAATTGCATCATTTAAATAAATTTAATTAATTAATTAATTAGCTAATTAATTGCTTGGCGCACCTCAGACTTTTAATATCACATTAATATATATATATATATATATATATATATATATATATATATATATATATATATATATATATATATATATATATATATATATATATATTATACTGTAGTAGTGTATTAATCTCTTCCATCTGTCGTTTCAACCGCCAAGACCATATTGTCTGAATATATGCTCTACAATTCCTTCGTCAACTTTCGTGTTAAAATCTTCTAAAACTTTGATATTAATTTCATGATTTTTAGTCGTTTTAATTTCTTCTTCAAGTGCCCTGTCAGTTGCGAACGTTTGCTATCAACAAGGTAATTCTGATCTCGTTTGCGGCGCTTCTGAATATTTCGACCGATGTGAGCCCGAACCACTTCCGCAGATTTTGGAGTGTCTTCTCCTGCTTGGCCCTCGCTTACTGTCTATTTTTCCCTGGACAATCAATTGTAGTAGATGGTACTTATCGTGTCTCAATATGTGGTCTAGATATTCAAGCTTTTTTTGTTTGATTGTGCTCACGATTTCTTTCTCCTTTCCAATTCTTTGTAGTACCTCTATGTTGGTGACCTGTTCGGTCCAGGATATACGAAGAATCCGTCGGTACACGCACATTTCGTTTTAATACTTCATCCATATCCAGTTGGTAATAAAATCGCTTTAGTTTTTCTTCTGACATGTCTGCCGTAGGAATGTAGGATTGTATGATGTTTATGTTTATTTTTCCAAGCAGTTAAATAGATATGAATTTTTTGAAAATTAGACAAAATTCTGCACGAAGACACTTAAACTTGTTTTTTAGGATTCCAACCAGGTCTGTAGTTCCAATTCGTACTATGCTTACATGAGTAGTAAACGGTTTTTCCGCCAGTACTAATTGCTCCTGTGTCTTTCCATTGGAATTCGCTTGCGCTGTTAATACTGATCTTCATATTCTCTTCAATCTAATCATCTGGTGAAAATAAACGTTTGACAACCATGTAGCAATTTTGTGTACATTGTCTAGTTGACTCTCTTTAGATTTAACATTATTGAAAGTTTTGTTACTGATTTCTTGCTCAGATTCTAAAAAAAGTGCTTACTTTTACTAACAAAAATACTAAAAACAAATACAAAACCTTTAAAAATTCCTTGTCGCCACAATTTTTATATAAATTTTTGGTCTCATGCATATAGCTGATATATAAAAAGATTAATAAAACTTCCTCTTGTAAAACTATAACAAAAATCTAGTTTTCGATATTGTTGCCAACTACTGGCTCTACGTTATAAAACTTTTTACTATTTTATCTTTTAAACTAAGTATACACTTGGGAAAATTGCAGCTCGCCTTAAAATTTCAAAACTTTTCGTTTTCGCCTAATGTAAGTGAACGTATTTAAGAGAAAATCAATATCAATAAAATAGCTAAGGATACGTTACAAGCTGTTAAGTAGATTGGCTGTGACAGTTGTTTGTTTTAGAACTGTGTTAAACATTAATATTCTTTTCGACTCAGTGATCCTGGTTAATATCTTATACCACTAAAAAATAGAGAGAATTTTTAAATTTATATGTAGGGGAGGGAAGGGTAACGTGATATAGTGGGGTAAAGCGAAATACCACGTTTTCAAATTCTTCCGCGAACGGTGCCATCAGTGTTTACAATCCAGAATCCAATCAATGTTTAGAAGTAGTATGTGCTCATGATACTTGCCAATTCTTCTTAAGCTTAATCTTATTTACTAAACATATTTTTGAAAGCAACACACAAAAACAATCAGACTTAACTATATTTTATAGAAAATATAGATTGTTAGGTTAGGGTTAAAAATTTTTACTGGACAAGTGTTATAGATGGGGCAAAGTGAAATATTGTTTCACTTTGTCCACATGTAATTATACTTGATTACCACTATTAAAAAAGAATATCTGTCGTTCCAGGTGTAAAATGCGAAATTATAGACGAAAAACGACCCAAGTCTGTGGAGTCAATGAAATCTGCAATCAGATCTGTGCGAACGGGCATCCTTAGCCAAAATCACGCTGCTATGTAATACGAAATTACTGTTGCTATGTTAAATCGAGGGATCAAATCTAGAAAAAAATGAGGAAGAAGCGTCAAGGAAGAAGCTGGGCCGATTTCAAACTGTATACAGTTAGGAACAGGAAAAAGCATGAAGTTGGCCACTTTATTCGTATGGATAAGTTATCTTTTCGTCTTTCTTATTTAGAACAAAGACGTTTAGCATTCCAGTATGCAGAAATTAACAAAATTCCAAACAACTTTTATAAAAGAAACTGTTTAGCTGGTAAAGATTCGTTGTACCTATTTTTCAAAAGGCATTCCAAATAATATGGAGAACACCAGAAACCACATCAGCAGTCAGGGCTTCTGGCTTTAATAAAGTTTCTGTCGACACATTGTTTGATTTATTGGCTGAACTTCAAGATAAATATGCCTTTTCTGCGAGTAGAACATACAACTATGATGAGACCGATTTAACTACTGTCCCAAATAAGACAACAAAAATTATATCCGATAAAGGGTAAAAAGCAAGTGGGAAATTTGACATCTGGTGAGAGAGGCACTTTAATTACAGCAGGAATTTGTGTTAGTGCCACAGGTCACTCTGTTCCACCTCTGCTTATTATTCCTCGTAATAGGAAAAATCCTATTTACAAAATAAATTTGCCTCCAGGAAGTATTGTGACTTTTCAAAAATCTGGATGGATGTAGAGAGAAATAATGAGCAAAATCATAAGCTTCAGCCACTTGACGTAAGTTTCATATATACTCTAAGAAATTATTATACTCAAAAGGTTAGAAACTGGCAGATGTAAGCCAAATATTTGGTCAAGTTTATGCCAGGTCAGCCACACTCTAAAATGCAGAAAATGGTTTTAAGTCAGCAGATACTGTCCCATACGATAATACCAAATTTTCAGACATAGATTTTACACCGCCACATATACAGAACGAGAAAATATTTTTCAAAAACCTCAGATAATTTTACAGCAATAACTTCTGTTCAACCTAAGACAATGAGTTATAAACCTTCGGCTTCTCGTGATTCAAACAATCAGGTAACTAAAGAAACAGTTGAACATGATATTGAAACTTCAGTAGGAAACAATAATGAAAACGATCGTACAACTCCGAGCAGAAGTGTAAAGAACACTTCCGACAGGTCACAAAGATCTTCTTTAAAAGAACTAAGATCTCCAAGTGATATTCTTCCATTGGCAAAAGCAATACCAGAACGGACAAAAAAGGGTGGAAAACTTAGGCAGTGCAAAACTGTTATTATAACATATTCTTCGTATTTGTTATACCTATAGCTGAGTTTCGAAAAACCAAATCCAAAAGACGTTTAAAATGTTAAACGATATTTAAGCCAAGAAAATTTTAAAAGTAAAGCTAAAAAAATAAGGAAGTCCCGAAAAACAACGACGGAATCTGAAAGCTCTTCAAAGAGTCCACGAATATATGCCAGGATTCTGATTCAAAAGAACTTATTACACTAGAACACTAGATGATGAAGTCATATCGCATATCGTGGTAACTTTAACAGAGATAAGACAGAAAACAGTAATGAAATTTGTTGGAAAAATTCAAGGTCGGTGTTTAGAGAACATTTACGAGGAAGAAGCATACGATAAAACTTACCTGAGAAACTACAAAACCACCAGGACTCATTTGTGCCTTCAGATATACCTGACGACATTGATATTTTAAAAAGTGAAATTGTAGGAGTTCTCATTATTTTTTTTTCACTTCGCCATGGATTAATTAAATTTTCATATTGTGTTAATTATTTTTAAATTATCATTTGTAACCAATATTAGAAAAGGTACTTTTTGTGTTATTTTTCTGAATTACATTGCCATTATAAAGACTTTTTGTATATTCTAGCTATAATCTCACATTACTTCACCCAACCATGCGGGGAAAAGTGGAAAAAAACGACAATGCCTGACAAAACAAACCCACGCATACCAAACAATTTGCTGACTTAATTTATTTATATTTCGAAAATTTATTTAATTTCAAAGTTTAGCTTTTCCATTTAACCCCACTTTCCCCTGTGAGTAGTAACTGTGTGCATTTTTTAGTGCCGTTTATATTTTTCAGCTATTCTTTATATTTCTCAAGTTTTTCTAATTTAAATCTCGCACTCACCAACTTTTCGGCACTCTTAATCACAGAAAAATATAGTAAAAACCTACAGTATAAAGTATTATCAGTATAGTAGCCATTATCTGGCGTGAAATCAAAATAAATAAAATTGTTAATTTCCATAATATCAAAGATTGAATGATATAAGCACACAAAAGTATGGTAATGTGTATTGTGTAAATCTGAACGTGTTCCAAGTATTAAACAAACGTGTAAGTAATCTAATATCACATTGCTGCTGCTAGTAACTAAACAAACCATGAACGTTGAGTAAATTAAGATTGTTTTGCATAATTATGTATGAGTACACAACACATTGAACGTTCATGTATCAATCAAATACTTTCGTGTTAAATTAAACTAGCAACAAGTAAATAAAGCAAACGATTTTATTCAGATTAACAAAATCGGTCAAAAATAATAAAATATTAGTCCACGAAAGTGAAAAAGTTATTAGTCAAAACCCGAGGGAAAAAGTACTTTGACAGTTTATTAAATCAAGATTTTGGCATAAAATTAGTTGAGCTAACGGAGACGACAGGAACAGAAATGGTTACCACCATAACAAATGATGAAGTCGCTTACGTACTTTACTAAAAAAAGTAAAAAAAAAAAAGAATGGTAAAACGCTTGGGCCAAACAATATTCCTGGGTAACTGAGGACAGCTTTAACACAAGCTGGAACAAGTTGGAATGAAGAAACAGTATATTAGTACCAGTTTACACAAAAAAAGGAGTTAAACAATGCACAAACTACAGAGTCGTAAAACGACAGTCACACAGACAGACCTAAGTCGATAAACGTCATATGTTTTTCAATATTTTTCTCTTTATTCTTTTCTATCACTTGTCTCATTATGAATATATTATCTAAACATGATCTGGCTTTTCGGAATCCGGCTTGTACTTCACCATAATTTGTCCATGTGCTATTCTATTTTTCATTATAACAGTGGAAAAGATTATTGCTATTGAAGACATTACATTGATTCCTTTATTGTTATTTGGTGATCTTTTGTTACCTTTTTCGAAAATGAAGGACATGCATGATAGACTCCACTCATTGGGAATCTCTTTTCCTGCTTCAATTTTATTGAACAACACTCATATAAACGATACGATCCTTGTGCCTCCATATTTCAGCAGTTCCATTTTTATGTTCCCTGGTCCTAATGCTTTGTTGTTTTTTTCTTTCTTTAGTGCTTTATTTATATCTTCGTCTCTGATTTCAGCTTTCTCCGTTATTATCACAGGGTCTTGTAAGATACATTCCGGTCTATTCTCCTGCAATGAGTTTCTTTACTACATTGCCCACTCCTTTAATGTAGTTATCTGTATATTTTTACTTCGTTTATTAAGTTTACTACTGATGTTTTTTTTCTATGTACTAATAGGTGGTTATTGGCACATTCTGCATGTTTGCTATACCTTATCTAATACATCTTTTAGTGCGTTGAAAAAATCTTCCTTTTCTCATGTGGTCGCATTGTCATTCATTGCATATATTCCAACAATTTTGTTGGATGTCCAAATATGTTCATACTATTTTCCATTATTCGTTCATTTAGTTGCTTGTAATCTTGTATGTGCTTTCTTCATTTCTTCTTCTGTCCAATTTCCATCTTCTGACGAAGGTATCAGTACGGTCGTAAATCATTGTTATTATCCGTCATTATTACTGTATCGTCTGCAAAACGGAAGTTATTCAAAACTTCTCCATTGGTAGATATACCTTCTATTAAATCTGAGAGCGCTTCTTTAAATACCACTTCACTGTAGACATTGAAGAGTATTTGTGACAGCACGCAACCCTGGTGGACACCTCTCTGTATTTTGTTATTTCGGGTGTTCTGGTTGTCCAGATCTTGGCAACTCTTACCGTGGCAGTTTGATTCCAATATAGATTAAATATAATTGTCATATTACGACTGTCAGTATTTTTGTTCTTGCTTATTTTTGGCTTTGACAATATCTACAAACTTTTTATGTTGAACCTTATCAAATGCCTTTTCGAAATCTACAAAATATAAGTTTATGTCCTGATTCATATCCATGCCTCTCTGGACCAGCACATTCAAGCTAAACAAAGCATCTCTTCTGCCCGTACCATTTCGAAAGTCAAATTGTGTGTCACGAATTTCATATTCAAGATATTTAACAATTCTGCTGTGTATTATTTTCAAAAATGTGTGTGATTCATTAAAGCTATTGATCTGTGATTTGAGCAGGATATTGCACTTGACTTGTTGGGTATTGCCACAAGGATCGATTGCAGCCATTGTCTAGGGATTGTGGTAGTCTGATACATTAGATTAAAGAGTTCGACCATTACATCAATAACATCTTCATCAATGAGTTTTAATAATTCGATGGGCATAACATATGATCCGGTAGCTTTACCCTCTTGTGAGTTTTTGACGGCATAGATGACTTCTTCCCGTAATATTGGTGGTCCCGTATCCTCTGTGGTTTCTAATTTAATTCTATTTCTCATGTGGTTTGAAGGTTTCTTTTTCAACTGACACAAGAGCATGTTAGATTTTTCTCAATTTTTGTTCAATAGTTAGAGTTTCTGCATTATCTTCCTTGACTTTCCTTAACTTCTTGGTTATTTTAAATTTCGTTTCCGCATATGTGTTGTCTTTTTTAAGCCGCCTTTAGTGTCACTCTTATCGACAATACAACTGGAGGATATGACCGCTCCTGGATAAGTTTTGGATGATATTATACAATTTCTATATCTTCTGTTGACGATAATACAAACTATTTTCTCCATTTACTTTTTATTAATACTGATACTCCTTTTTCTCTTTCATGTTTGCGAAACTCAAACTAAACTCAAAAAGTTTTCTAAAAGTTCTAAAAGTTTTTGGTTTTTAAAAGTTTTAATAAACTTACTAAAGTATTTTGTCTACTTTGTAGGCGTTTTGGTACACAATTGGATTTTATAACCCATATCTCTCAAAACCAAATTACGTCTATATAAGCTATTATCTTTTTGACTGAATGTATGAAAATTGTTCTTAACTAACCTAATACTAATACGCCCATAACTTAATCAATAAATATTACGATTTCTGTCGATTATATTGTCAAATCCATTCCCTGTTTCATTACTTCTCCAGATATTTTTATAAGTGTAAGTGAAAACTACCTTAACAAAAATATTTTAATAATATACATGAAGTTGTAAGACAGCGAATATTACTAATTTATAAAACTCTTTAACGCATGTTGTTGGTACAATAGATTGGGAAATTTATTTTCCTACGAATATTTTAAAACCAAAAGAAATATTATTCTTGTCTGCTTTTGAACAGCATTTTCACTCTATCGGGAAGAATAATTTATTTTCACAAAAACTCTTTGTTTCGTAGATTTATGTAAATTGAATGTGAAATATAAATATCTACATTGCACAGCATACTGCAGTAATGTTTTCATATTATAATGTTAAGTGTTAGTATAAATAGGCCAGCTATAAGGCCTCAAAATTGATGAAAAATACCAAAAAAAAACACGCATAAGTATTTAATTATTATTATATTACAATATTATTGAGAAATGTGACATTAGATCTAGTACAACAAAAGAACCTTACATAATGCTGTAGTAGAAGTACTATAAACAAATTTACAATGTAAAATTCTTCTATGACTGGTTACAAAATTTTTTATAGTAAAATAATACATAGTAATATGTTAGGGTAGGATGGCCTAAAACGACATACTTGGGTAAAACGGCACATTACTGGTTTTGGATGAACCGCGCAAATCTAGAGTTGCATTCCACCTCAGAACGATAAAATGGTAGTGCTGCCGTCACTTTCGACAAACTTAATAAAACTGCGTTAGCCCAGTCTGAATAAAAAAAAAAGGTCGAAAAATTTTTCGCAGATATCTGAAGCTTTTAAGACATAGGTGGGGGTTACTAAATGACGAATAGATGAAAAAGTACTCGTATTTTTACCTTGCGTTTTTTTTTAACAATAATTTATGGTCACAATTTTATTTTTTGTCTATAAGTTTTTTTGTAGGTATTAAAATAAATGGTGTTAGATTAAACAATCTGAGATTTGCCGACGACACCGTTCTGATCGCAGAAACACTTGAAGAGCTACAGACATTGGTAAATAAGATAGCAGACTGCAGCGAAGAATATGGACTATCTTTGAACATAAAGAAAACTAAATTTATGGTAATATCGAAATCAACACAAAATGTTCAAAATTTATATTTACACAATGAAATTATCGATCGAGTTAGCAAATACAAATATTTAGGCACTTTTATAAATGAAGACAACGATAGCTCAGCAGAAATCAAAATAAGAATAGAAAAAGCCAGATCCATATTCACTAAAATGAAGAGAGTGTTCTGCGGAAGAGATTTGAGCCTTGAAATGAAACTTCGCCTGATGAGATGTTACGTACTTTCTGTGCTGTTCTACGGAATGGAGTCATGGACGTTGAAGAAGATTGATACCAAAAAATTAGAGGCATTTGAACTGTGGATGTATCGCAGAATCCTGAGAATATCATGGACCGAGAGAGTCACAAATGTCGAGGTCTTGAGAAGAATGAATAAAGAAAAGGAAGTCATATTTACGATCAAAAAACGAAAACTGCAATACTTGGGACACATTACAAGAGGCGAAAGATATGAACTGCTTCGAATAATTATGCAAGGGAAAATAGCAGGAAAAAGGTCCATAGGAAGAAGACGAAACTCCTGGCTAAAGAATCTACGGGAATGGTATAGCTGTAGCAACAACGAATTGTTTCGGTCAGCAGTTTCGAAAATACGTATAGCCCTGATGATCGCCAACCTTCGGAACGAAGATGGCACTTGAAGAAGAAGATAAGTTTTTTCGTTTATATTTTACATAAACAATATTTTTATTATTTTTTTATATTAATAATATCTTTATTTTCCCGTTTTTAAAATTTAAATTGATAAATAATTTACGGAGATATTTGCAAAAAGGCAGTTTTTTTGCACTAATTTATAAATTTTAATAATTTTTTTATTAACAAAACAAAATGTTATTATTACATTTGAACATCGAGGAATTACCGTGTCTTAAATTTGTGCGAAATTTCCCCCCGATCGGACAAATAGTTTAAAAGTTATTTAATTTATTTATCCCTGAGGCTAAATATTTAAACTATTAAACTTGCTCTAATAATGAGGCTAGGTAATAATACTTATATATTTTATAAATTAAATTTCAGGTAATTTTTTATACATTATATTATTATATTCCCTAAATATAATTATGTTGATTTTTCGGGATTTTCCAAGATTTCCGGAGGGGGGAGAGAAATTATGTTATCATTATTAATACTGTGACAGATTATTATTCCAGCCAAATAAAAAAAAATTCCGTGGTTTCCCATATTTCCCGGCCACTGAAAACTATGCAGTTATTCATATTTCGACGAGCTACCCAAGATAAAAAAAAAGTGGCTTCTAGCTGCAATGGACTCCGAGATAATGTAAAGTTTTCCTACGTATTTCAATTTGAAGTTCCGATCTCGAAAAAAAAAACGGAGCTGAAACAGTTATCCCCTCCACTTTCCTTTGTCGATTTTTCGAAAGTACCTTCGTTTCGAAGGGCTGTAAGTTTCGAAAAATTGGATGAATTTTATAGCTATAAGTTTCAATATAAAGCTAAGATTTTCATTCAAAATTTGTGCAAATTTTACTTCTTAATGTTTATAAACAATGGAGATATGATTTTTTAAAAAATAGTCCCTAACTTCGTTCCTATTGGCCATAGAAGGTTTTTTTAATGTGAGTTTTTTACCAGCTATCCAGTGGTTGTACGTACAAGTTTGTAGCTTGAAAAATATAGAAGTTATTACAAATGTTCATAAGTAAAAAACATACCCCTCTTTCAAACGCTTATTTTGTAAATAATTTTGTTAAGAATCCTATAAAATTTGCTAAATGTGTCTAGCATCATTAATAGGGCAAGTTCAATAGTTTAAATATTTAGCCTCAGGGATAAATAAATTAAATAACTTAAACTATTTGACCGATCGGGGGTAAATTTCGCGCAAATTTAGAGGGTAGTTCCTCGATGTTCAAATGTATTAATAACATTTTATTTAATTAATAAAAAAATTAATAAAATTTATAAATTAGTGCAAAAACACGGTTGTTTTGCAAATATCTCAGTAAATTATTTATCAGTTTTAATTTAAAAAACGGGAAAATAAAGATATTCCTGATATAAAAGAAATGATATAAATATTGTTTATGTAAAATTTAAGTGAAAAAAAATTAACAAAAAACAAATTGTGACCATAAATTATTGTTTAAAATAAACTCAAGGTAAAAATACGAGTACTTTTTCATCTATTCGTCATCTAGTAACCCCCACCTATGTCTTAAAAGCTTCAGATATCTGCCAAAAATTTTGCCGTGAAATCGATGATTTTCGCATAACCAGATTGAGAAGTTTATCAGCACAGTTGTTATACATTCTGCTATAACTGAGTGTTTATAATTAGTTGGGTGAATAGTTTTCCTTCACTTCTTAATTACGAGCTAATTGTTCTGTGGATTTAACGTTTTTTTAAATTTCAAAGGTATGCATCATAAGAACATTGTTCTAGTATAAGTTGTATTTTAAAAGTGATTTCTATTGTTTGTTGATTAGTTAAAAAATGTTTTTTTTGTGAAAACGATCTATTCCGGATAAAAGGGCATATGTCTACGTTTTGCACAACGGCAAATTTATACAAACAGATTGTTTTGTATAAAACTTAAGAGGTCGCTGGTTAAATGATATTAGATAAATAATTATAAAGTAAAAATGTAATATTTTGTTTGTGAATAAATTAGCGACAAATAGCAAACACAACTGTCAGTAAATTAAGAAATTAACTGGTCTTACTCATTATTGATGTTTGTACAAAGAATATAGACTTACCCCTTGAAATATTGATGTGTTCTTAGCCAGGGAAATCTCGTTGGTACCGCGTCGGGGCGCCCGCCGACGCTCGATGGCGAGAACCTATAACACACTAGGTCCGTTTGGTTCGCTGTCTGGGGATGAAGTGTCTTGAGATTGCAGGTCAGAAAAGAACCTTCTGGCCGTTGGGTGGAAGAGGGTAGATCAATAAATCACCCTAGTGTATTGTGATTTTGAGTGGGGATAATTTAAGTTAATTGTGACTGTAATACGAAACCGTACACTTGTGTGCATCTTTGTGACACAGAATACAAAAGAGAAGTCAAATTCTCCGTACTTAAAACATAATACATGAGATGGCCAGTTTAACAATTTTACAGGAAGCAAGATATTTTACCAAAGTCGTTAGAATACATCATTGAATTAGATCACATTACAGTACCGTAACAGAAAAATATTAAACGTAAAAATATGAAAACAAATAGTATATACTTTCCCAAACACAGATGTATGCCATTTTAGGCTGATATATGAATTGAATAATATGCAAAAATAAATCAGAAACTATGATTATACAAGCTATGTTGTTACAGTGATCATGGTCGGCAAATACGGTAGAAAAACAAATAGGCAAACCTTGGATAAAAACGCAATGCAAAATACAATCGAAGCTATTTGTAGTAAACAAATACATAGGATTGCTGAAAGCATCAAAAACATTCGACGTTCCATTCACAAAATAGAGAAGACGAGCTAGTAACTCTAATCTAAGAGTTAAAAATAACGAGAAAGGACTTTAGAAGACATAGACGTAAAGGAGGTAGAATTTATACCACATTTACAATTGCCCAAGGGAACGAACTAGTGGAACATTTAAAATTATCAGAAGCACGATTATTTGGATTGACTTGATGGGTGATGATTTGACGAGACTTGCTTATGACTGGACAGAAGCGAATAATTTCAACCACAGGTTCAACAAGGAATCGAAAGATGCTGGATGGGACTGGCATAAAGCCTTTAGGAATAGATATCCCGATATTTCATTGAGGAGACTTAAAAATACCTCCATATCTAGGGGAACCATGGATATGATGGTGCAAATGTAAGCAGTAGGCGCATATTTTTTGTGCGGGAATTGTTTTAAAATTGTTTCGCAAAAATTTGATCGCAAGGGCGACATCTTGAAACTTATTTTGGGGTTTCTAATAAAAGTAATTATGCAAAAAAATCATAGGAATATTTTTCCGAACGAACCCGAGCTTTTCGCCTTGTCTATTACATTCTATGTATAGTTCATCCCAAACCCTTCTTTCAGTGCGTCACAGTTGATCGAATTCTCTCTAACGCATTAAGCTAGAAGTGACAGAAAAAAAAACGTGAGTCTGTGATTATTATACATAGAACTTAGACAATTATATATCGTTCACGGGTATTTGCATATTAAAGCGAATTATACTTAGGGATATATAATTGGTTGGAGTTTAGAATACGCTAAATAGATATCCAATCAATGATGCGAATAAATATAATTTGACGCAGATGGTCTCGATAGTGACAGTACTTTGACAATATCGACTGAAAAAATGATAATTGTCATTCCAGGTTAGTATTTTCAGAAATTTTAAAGTGAAAATTAAATTTTGTATTTATTGTCATAAAAATATTTTAAATATGCCGAGATATACCGAGAATGAACAAAGACTATTAAAATTATTAAATTATTTTCAATTAGAAAAGGAGGCTGGGACAACTTTATTACCAGTTTCTGTCGTTCGTGAAGTAAGTTTTAAATCATTCTAAAAAATATTCATATTAGTAGTTTAAATACTATACATTTTAGCCATAGTGTTTGTAATAAATAATAATAAATACATAAATAAATATTAGCTAATTAAGCACTTTCCTTGGAATGTATAAAATAGGAATTATGACAAACTGCCGTTCCAATATAATGGGCAATAAAAATTTTTATACAGAACGGGACCTCTAATATGTAAATTAAAAAAAAATTGAATTGTTAAAGTTTTTACTCCACATTTTCAAAAAATAATCTTTTCACATTTAGCCGATTGCGATCCTTTAACTGTCAGATTTAACTAAAATGTCATGCAATAATGCTCGACATTCTTAAAATCCTATATGACGTCAAAATTAGTGACGCACTGACAGAAGGGTTTGGGACAGACTGTATGTAGGAATGTCGTAAAATAAAAAAAGATTCTTAAAATTCAAGTAGTAAGTAAAAAGTTCCACCTATCTTAATTCATTAGTGTAAAGAAGGTGGAACTTGTTACCTACTAATTGACTTTTAAGAACCTCCTTCTCATTTTACGATTTGTCACAAAGTATAAGAAATGCCCAACTTCATGATTCACCAAGCCAAGAATTTATTGGGTATAATCGTTTTGGAAGGTTTGGCCTGTAAATTTCTACTTTTTTAACAGTTTAATTACAGTAAGTGATAAATTGGAAAATGTCAGGCCTCACTATTTACTTCTATTACTTGTAATTTTTAGCTTTAATTCCTGAAATATACTATGTAATTAGAGACAAATCTCAATTGTGAATATTGAAAACACTATTGAATTTTAACGTTTTTAAATGATGTGTGGTGTTGAGTTTATATTTTCTAACAGTATTGAATCCGCAATCCATCCCCTGTGGGTTGGGCAGGATACAACTTTAAAATCTTAAATAAGAACCTCCATTTTTTTATTGCAGATTTGGATTCCTCATGAAAAAATAAGTAACTTTTATTCGAAACATTTTGGTCAAATTGTTGATAAGATAGCGCTATAATCGGAAAAAACGATTTATCTTAATACTCTAGGAAAATTGTGAAAATGGTGTAATATATGGAAAACTATACTGCTAAATAAAATATACAGTGTCCAGTCAAAGCCAATGTTGTTTTCAGTTAGTTGATGAAGGGGCTTAGCACTGCGGCCAAAATATTTTATAAATTTTCGGCAATATGAACAGAGTCCAAGAAAAATTCTAATTTCCTTTTTATTTCTGGGTTTAGGCCAATCTTTAATAACTCAAATATTCTTTAAATTATTTTTAATTCCTTCTGCTGAAACGATAGATAATGCGTCTTAAATAGTACGCCTCTCTTTGAAGTAGTGAACATTTGGTCATTAAAGGTTTTGGAAATAATCATTATGTCATCAAGATATACCAGACCTGTTTTTTTGGTAAATCGTCTTAAAACCATATCCATCAGACATTCAAACGTAGCTGGAGCAATACAAAGACCAAATGGTAAAACCTGAAACATGTAGAGACCAGTTTAAACAGCTGTTATGTCTCGATTAGAAGCATTTGAGTTATGGTGTTACCGTCGCATGCTCAGAATCTCGTGGACAGCACACATATCTAACGAACGCGTGCTAGAGACTGTGCACAAAGAGCGAGAATTGATCAACATCATCAAAATGAGAAAGGTCCAATACTTTGGTCATATAATGAGAGGACCTAAATATCACTTATTCCGGTTAATCATTCAGGGCAAAATCGAAGGAAAACGTTGGGTCGGAAGAAAACAACTGGACAGGTCGAACGGTCGAGGAACTGTTTCATCTAGCTGCCGACCGAGAATCATTTTATCAGCTTGTCAATATGATGATAGCCAACGCTTGAATACAAGCACGGCACACAAAGAAGAAGAATGTCTCGATTATCAGGATGTACTTCTACTTGCCAGTAGCCGCTTTTAAATCTAGGATCGAAAATCTTTTAGCACCTGATATATTGTTCTTGTTCTTGTATAACCTGGTTTAATCTTCTGTAGTTTACACAAAAGAGAGTTAATTTTGTCTTTCTTATCAAGATTCTTTATCTTTCTTATTAAGACTACTGGTGAACATCAGGGGATGAAGTTCCTCCATGATATCGGCATGTATCATGTCGTGTATTATGTTTTCAACTTCTTTTTCTCTAGCAAATGGGAATCTCGATGGGACTTGACGAATTGGTCTCCAAGATAGATTCTATGTTGAACTAAACTAGTAGATCAACATTTTTGATTAGTTTTTTCAAGAAGCTAGCGTCAACTGGGTAACTTGAAGCTGTATTATTTTTTAAATATTTTTCACACTTGATTATTTTTTCTATTGGCGTACAGAATGCTATTTGTTGTTTTTTCTTCAATTTCAAAGGCATTTCAGACAAATTATCAACCCTTACTGGAATCATCTCATCTACATTAACGAGGCAACCAGTTGTCAAAATTCCGCCACTAATGAATTCCTTGCTTTCCACAACGCCGACATGTAGACCTTCAGGTTTTTGACTAAGTCTCGCCAAAACGATACTTTCAGAATTTTGAGGAATTTCTCGCTCACTAAAACTGTTACTTGAGTTATCGATTGATTAATTGATGTCTATGGCGAGTTAAAGAAATATCTCTACTAGGATTTCTAGTAGGACTATGTGACGGGTTTCCAAATGTAGATCTAGGCGACCTTCTGACCTCATTCTTTGATTCTTCTTTCTTTGCCTGGGATCAGCTCCTGCAACTATTTTGCAAAGTCCTATTCTTCCGCAATTAGGACTAAATTTTACAATATTCGTAACATCTGCGATAAAATAAGTTGTTTATTATCTGCAGTATTGACTTCCTCATTTTCTCGAAATCTTATTTCTTTTAATTTTGGAAGAAATCTGGAACGAATTTTCGCCGCTTTATACTCCTGGGCTAAAATTAGTGCTCCATTTAGCATGTGGTGATGCTGCAATCAAAGAGTTTGTTGCATTTCAACATCCTGTAGTCCATCTATGAATTCCTATATACCAATTTGTTTCAGAAAATCTTTAGGTGCCTGAGGGTACGCCAAAGGCAATAATCTTTTAATATTGGCTTTAAATTCTTGCAGGATTTCGTTATGCTTTTGAAATCGAACTTTCAGCTGACTTTGGAAAACCCGCTTTAGATGCTGCTGGTCATATCTTGTCTCTAAAGCTTGAACGAGAGAATTATAACTAGGTGCGTCCTGGGAAAGAACTTACAAGACAGTTGGTGCATTTCCTCGAAACCACACTACCCAGGAAGCCGTCATTTCTTTCTCAGTGCAGACATTTGCTCGAGCTGCAGCTTTAAATTGAAAACGATAAGTTTCCCATGCTGTTTGACCCTCGAATGTGGGTGGTTTTAAAATTTTGCTCGTTCTAATTGTGCCCAGGTTCAACTATGGAAGATGATGAAGATGATTGTTCAGATTGGACATTAGTTACTGAAAAACTATTAGATAAAGAAGCTTGGGTATTTATTTTTCTGCTAAGTCAATTATTTGTGTTTATGAATTAGAATTTAAATCGATTTGTTGTTGTTTTAAATTGTTTTGTTGTGGTTTTATTTTATTGATAGTTTTTTTGTTTGTCTATTTTGTTTTTAAATTGATTTTTATATCGTTCTATTATTCTTCTAATTTGTCTATTGTACTAGTAATTTGACTTGCCCCTAAATTTAAATTTTCTTCAAGTTAAAATAGAATACTTATGATTTCTGTCTCTACTTTTCTACGCCTTTCCTCTTTCTTTTCCTCTTCTTGTCTAAGCTTTTCTATTCTTGCATACGCTTCTTTTCTTCTTCTCGTCTAAGCTTTTTCTCTTCTTGCCTATGCTTCCCTTCTTTCTATTGTCTATGCCTTTTCTCTTCTTGCCTACGCTCCTAATTTTCCTCTTCCGTTATTAAAAATCATGGGGGTCCAGACGTATCCATTTCTTTATTAAATTCAGTAGATCTTGTATACACCATTAACAATTGTTTAAATGTCTCTTCACTCCCACCGCTGTCAACAATGTTACACTTCTTTAATATACTTTTTATTCAAATTCACATCTTTCGATCATTCTAAATTTCTTTAATACCTCTTCTTTTTTGTCAAGGGACTTTTTCTATATGGAATAAATCTCACGGAAGTGTGTAACAATATATAATAAATAATAAGTTAAAAAGGACAATTGACAGGTGAAAACATATTGACTTCAGTGCACGATATAAAAAATGACATGCTAAACGACTAAAATAAAATACATGATAAAAAAAAATCTGAACAATAAAGTACAATATAAAATAAAAAATTGTCTAGCTGTAAATTCAGTGGTGTTGTTTTCTATAAAAATAACCGATCCAAGCATAATTCGGGAAGTTGGGCAATATAAATTTATATCCTCCGAAAATAAAAATTGGCCAGCTAATATATGAAAATAGTATTTCAATGTGTTATTTTAATCAGATTTGGTATGCGTCAGTATTATTTTAGCATTCGTGCCATAGAAGATAATAAAAAAATTAAACCAAGGATGAAAAGTGCCTATTGTTGTATCACTATATCATTAATTTTCTATATTTTCTTCTTTTTTTAGATTATCTACAATAAAGTTTTAAAAATTTTTTACCAAAATTGGTCAAATCAGCTTATAATATATATTTAAAAGCTAGAAAGTCAGAAAACGGGTATCAATATAGATAAATAACGGTTAAATAATTTGAGATTGTTAATAAGTTATTATTATATTACATACTACCACAATATAAGAAATTCCAAATCAATATTGGATTAGCAGTTTCTGCCAGCGCTCAGTACTTTTATCACATTGTTATATTCTCGAGGAGATTCAGTAAAGTCCTAGGCCTCAGAGTCAACGCCAACGCGGCCGATCTCCACGGCGATGGGCAGACATTACGAAAAAGCTTCACAATGAACAGTATACTGAGGCAGTACATGTAACAGATGACCGGGACCAGTGGAGAAATATCATTCATCATACTGTCCGAGCTGCTGAAGCTCAATGATGAACCACAACAGATCTACTAAGATGTTAATGTCTATGAGAATGATGTTCTCGAGTTTTTAAAGAGGGACCACCTGCTGAGGTACACCACTTGTACCTACCTATTCTTATTATCATCATATAAACCACTACTTTCTAACGCTGATATGTCCGAACCCGTATCATAGTCCCATTCAATATGAGAACTTTCGCGTATGGTATCGTAATCACTATCACTAGAACAATCGTCAATGAACAATTTTATATTTTTTTTTAAATTACCGTCACTTCAACGGACTTTTTTTAATGGACCAGCCCTTGCTTAACCCTCCGTTAGTCACGTGGGTGACCGGGGTTAACCACGCCTATATTTACGCTCATTGTACTCAACTGACACGGTTGGGCCTTGGCACCTCGCATGTACCTTTATATTACGTTTGAGTAAGTAAACTGATCGCCTCAATTGTTTGAGATCAGCTGTAAATTAGTTGTTGCTGGATAAACGTTATTGGTTGACGCTCGTCATCCGTGCGCCTGCGCTAATTACAATACGTTACTATTTGGGACCAGGTACATATTTTATAATTTTTAATTTTTTAAAATATTTAACTGATGCAGCCTGAAATACTCATAAAAAGATGGTTTCATACTCTATCAAATCGCCATTTCATAAGGGTTATAAACAGATTAAGATCTAATCATGCTCTTACCCCCCTTCATATGTACAAGTTGGGTCTCGCGGAGTCACCTAATTGCAAGTGTGGAAAAGAAGGTAACTTATTACATATTTTTCTTGAATGTTCCCACTTCCCGTCTACCTGAACAATTTGATTTTCTCTAGAGATATCAATATATTAAACGATTTACGAACATATCAAAAACTGTAAATATAAATTGTAGCTTAAAACTAACTTATATTTAATTAAGTAAATATTGTATTATAGCAAAAAAAAAAAAAAAAAATTAGAAAAAAAAAAAAAATATATATAAAATTAATAAAAAAAAAACATTAAGAATTAAAAAAGAAAAAAAAAGGAAAATGTAATTAAGTTTTTGATGTACAATATTTTTAGTTTTATATTACAGTGTTGCAAAATAAATCGAAAAATGTCTGAGGAGAAAAATAGAGCGTAGCAAGGATCCAAATAAGTGGATGGAATAATATAATCTCCTTAGTAGCGATGGAAGTGATAAGGATTTATCAGATGACAGTAGCGTCCACGACGAGTAAGATCATATTGAAGAAAATGAGTGAGTCAAATTCTGGACACGAAGTTGACGATTTTCAGTCTAAAGATGAGAGTGAGCATGTAGATAAACTTTGTTTTGTCGCTTATGATGGTATATGATGGAGAAAACATTGGCTGTATCACTAATGAACTCTTTAGGTCAGCTGTAAACAAGGTCAGGATAGCCTTGATGATTTCCAATCTCCGATAGAAGTGGCACAAGAAGAAGAAGAAGAGAGAAAATTTTTGTCGTGAAAGAGATTCAAGACATACGGATCCTACTGAAATAAAAGCTTTCATTAGATTAAGCAATTCTTCTGATAGGTTTGTTGCGGTGTTCTAGAAAAATCTTAAGGATTTGTGGGATAACTCAACCGGAAATGGTCCAGAATCCTGTTATTTATCGACGAGCCTGTAGCGATCTAGATTTTTGTAGCGATGTATTCGGTTTGTCAAAATATTACACTGCTGGCAACTATATAACAGTCGACGAACAACTACTGGCATTTAGAGGCAGGTATTCATTTCGCCAGTGCATTCCTAGCAAACCTGCTTAGTATGGTTTGAAAATTGTGGCCTTAGTTGATAGCCATACATCCTATACAGTAAATCTGGAACCATATGTTGGAACACAGCCTGACGGACCTTACCGAGTAAGCAATTCGGCATAAGACAGTGTTTTATGCTTGATAGAACCGATAAAAAATACAAACAGGAACATTACCGGTAAGAATTGATTCACTAGCCTTTCTTTATTATAAAATTTAAAGGAGAAGAAGCTAACATATGTTGAAACAATTTGCAAAAATAGAAAAGAAATACCAAAAGAACTGTTATCAAGATAAGAAAGAAAACCATTGACATCCATTTTTGGTTTTCAGAATGATTGTACAACAGTATCATATTGTACTAAGCCCTCACCAGTGGTTCTGTTATTATCCAGCATGCATTTTGACGATGCAATAGATAACTCCACTCACGACAAAGAGAAATCAGAGATAGTATCGTTCTATAATATGATACAGCTGAGTTGATCTTGTTTTATCAACTTTGGGCAAAAAATAACGCCCCTCGCAATACTACAAGATAGCCTATGGTACTCTTTTACGCTACTTTAAATATAGGCGCCATTAATTCTTTATGCACTTATACGTACCACGTAAAATGGTGAGGAGGGTTGGTTTTTTGGAAAAGTTAACTTGGCAGCTCATAAAACGCCAAAGTTTAAACCGTTCAACAATTCGGGCTCTTCCAAGAAAAATTCGAAAAAAGATATTTGTAATCAATGACTAGATGACCGATAATATTTCTTGTTTCAGTTTCCCGCAGATATTTAATAAAAATAGTGTATCGTTTTTAACTATCTGAATAACAATTGGTTAATGTAACCAGTATGTGCTTATTTTTCATCCTAATTTATTTAAAAACATCTTTTTTGCAAAAATACGAAAAATTAAAAATTGAAGACACCTGTTCTCAATGCGCCCAACCACGTCATACTTTACCACGCGCCTAACGCAGGTTTAAAATCTGCTGAACCGTAACAATTTACATGGACGGTACGGCATAGATTGAGAGTCTAATTTAAAATAGTATTAGTAGATATGTAAAGCCATTTTTGCCAATCATAAGTTTTATCAACGTCTTATTATGACTCACTAGAAGAAGGAATAGGTAGAACATGAAATCGGATTGAAATTTTGTAGAAACATATAAATTTATTTATGAAGCGCAGACTGAGAGACGACGCCGGACCAGTTAAAGGTTGATTCAAACACATCAGTCCCATCACAGTCCCGGCGCCAAACCGGTCCCGTCCCGTCTGGTCACAGAACTATTCGTTCGTCTATTCGCACACACCCGAAATGCATCAGTCTTCGGTGACCAATCTGTTGAAAAGATGGAAAGTTTCTCGGATGAAGAATTAACAAACATTATTATTATTTCCTGCCAAATATTATTTTTAAAATTAATGTCCATGTATTTTGCATGCGACAAATCATATAAAA
Source organism: Diabrotica undecimpunctata (assembly GCF_040954645.1). Taxonomy (NCBI): domain Eukaryota; kingdom Metazoa; phylum Arthropoda; class Insecta; order Coleoptera; family Chrysomelidae; genus Diabrotica; species Diabrotica undecimpunctata. The sequence continues at coordinate 137,631,642 of NC_092805.1, forward strand.
CATTATATTTTCTCACACATTCTATTAATTGTTCGTCAATAATTTTATTTTGTTTACTTATACCGCCCGTCATGTTCCCGGCAAAACCAAAAATTTCGTCGCTGAGATTATAAAATCGGCCGGACGATAGACGTGTCGAAACCTGACTGCTGGGAAACTGTTCGTCAACTGACGAATGTGAATACCAGCAGCATATTTCTAATAAAGAATATTTTGTATGACGGATTGTTCGGTTCGGCGCCGGGACTGTGACGAGACCTGACTGATGTGTTTGAATCGACCTTTAGACTTAAATGTCTTGGATAGCTAATTAAATAAAATAACTATCCTGCAATAAATATCTTACCTTCTACTGCAAAAATGTAAGCCCAACTTAGGTATTTCATTTAAATTAGATTTAATATTCACAGATGGAAAATCAATTGCAATACTTAGTATAATTAAGTGAATTAGCCATAAATTGAATACATATAAAATAAAAAAACAGCATATCAATATTTTTATCGATATTAGGCCTCCTTACTTCATTTATTCAACTTGACATATTCTATTCTACACTTCTGCTTGTTGCTATTTTCTTTCTTCGCTATTTCTATCTTCTACTTGCTTATATTATTCTTTTGGAAAGTTCAATTAAAATTTGCTAAGGTTACCTACTTCTACTACTTCTAAAATTTATAAATAAATGAATAATTACTGTCTATTCAAAGAGATTTTGCACAGCTCTATGAATTCCTGCAATAAAGAAATGCATTTCACTCATACCGTTAACAAACAATTTAAACTATTTATATAGCATTAGCGAAGTAAACAAAATCATGAAATTTTATAATTTATGACATGTATTCTATTCATATTTTATGTGGAAATATAACAATACTCTCGTAAATAGTTTAAGTCCTTGAAACTATGTTTATGACTTTGAAATGAAATGAATATTGTATGTGTAGAAAGTATATTATGAAAATTAAATAGCGATTTGTATACCAAGAGAAATAAACATGTTTGTTTCCTGAGCTTGCCCGAAGGTTTCTAAGTCATTTGAGACCACGCCACAAAGTATTTTAGTAATCGTGGTGCAAATAAGATTTTAAAATTTCTGACGACATTAAAATGCTGGTAACTTAATACAGAAGAAATCGAGGTATTGTACAGTAAAGTGGCAAAGCTTAAGCCTTTAAGCTTATGCTTCTGGAGAGGCTGCTCACTTTTTTCGGGAGCTTTTGAGGGGGGCGACCAAAAATAGTTGCCAGTAGTGTTTTTTGGAGTGGTATGCGGCTATAGAGCGAGGGCTTAGATGTTAGTGATGTAGAAAAGGAGCGCTATGAGGGAGCATTTAGACTAGCCAACCAAGCCATGAGCAGAAGGTACCTCCGGTGTTACCTGCTATACCAAAGACGGCTCGGACTTGGCGTTTTTTGCGTGCAATTAATTTATCGGTATTTGTGGAGAGTTGCTTCGAGGATGTCGTAGTACTCATCAGAAAGTTCGTTGTCACCAAAGTGCAAAGTGTAGAAGCTTGACTGGAGAGAATGGAACTTTTGTTAGGGGGAGCCTGGTAAGTATGTGCCCTCGGCGGTGGAAGGGGGTCCTTAGAGTTCTCTTAGCTCTATTGTGCGGAGGACATATCTTTTGCTGAGAGATTGGACTCTGTCCTTTATTGATATTATATTCGCAATTTGACGAATTAGTGATAACGGATAATCTGCGCGTTTCCTCATACATTTTTTGAGAATTTTCCTTTCTGATGAAAGTCTTGTAGGTGTACAAGAGTTTTATTAGAGGTATTTCCGAGTATATTGTCCAAGTAGGACACCGAGTTTTTGGAAAATCAAGATTTTCTCCTAGGTGGGTTCCTCCCAGCATGGCGGCTGTGATGAGATTTGAATCAAATTAATTGGGTTTTGAAGGGATTGAGTGTGATTCTCTATTTGTTACCTCACAATTCTTTAACTGGTTATATGCTCTACCGAACACAGACACCTTTATCAGCAGCGCACTGTGTGTTCCTGCACAGAGGAGTGCAGTATCGTCAACAAATAATAATATTGACTCAGATCTAGTCAGCTGGTGGAGGATCTCTCTGTTGTAGACCGTGTATAATATTATTACTAGAATTGAGCCATGGAGGTCTCCATCTTGTGGAGTGAATGGTGTTGATAGAGTGGTAGCGACTTTAACACGGATTGTCCGATTGGAGAGATAGGAGTGGATTATTTTTACGAAGGGGATAGGCAGTCCAGTACGGCGGATCTTTTCAATCAGGCCTATGTGCTAAACCTGATCGAAGGACTTCTGGATATCAAGGAAGATGCCTATGTCATATTTATTTGTTTTATTGAGGACTTGCGATATGAAGGTTGCTACTTCAATCAATGCATTTTGTGCGGAGCTCTGAATCCAAATTGTAAGTTGGGGATACGAAGATGTGCGCCTAGGAATTCTACGAGTCTCTCCTTTAGGATCCTCTCGTAGACTTTACCTAGGATGCTAAGTAGTGAAATAGGTCTGTAAGATTCAGTGCTGGTTAGAGGTTACCCTGGCTTAGGTATCATGACTGTGTTGGCTACTTTCCAAGAAGTAGTAAAGTAGTTCAACAAAAGGCATACATTAATTATGTTTGTAAGCATATGTAAAACATATGTTGATGTTCGCTGCTAGAAACAGAAAACAGATTTTCAATAAGTGTGGGTCAATTTAAGATAATTTTTTCAACTTAACGGTCATAATATTGAACAGACAAAACATACTCCCACCAACATCTTAGAAAATACTGAGTAACACAAGTTAGTTTCTTTGAAATCATGTCTTTCTTTTCTTCTTCTATTCCAGATTGTTTCCCTATATTATATTTACTAGTTGTGTTGTTTGGTTCAGCCGTCTAAATACCTCCTCATTTCTAACTCTGTAGGCCCAGATTATTTTTAATTATCGTCTGTATATCCATACCTCAAAGGCTTCCAAACGTTTAAGCATGTCCATCATCACTTAAAGTCCAAGCTTTCACTCCATATATTTCCACTGGAAAGATATAGCAATGTGTCATTTGAACGCGAAGGTAAATACTAAGATCGTAAATAAGTAAGAAACAAAGTAAGCTTCTGATTTTTATAAATCTAGCTCGGGTTCGTTCTATTCAGCCGTTAATTTCTACAGTTGGACCCCAGCTTTTGTTATTACTTCGATATTACTGATGAGATACACGAGTTTCTCCACTCTGTCCAGTACGGCATCTCTGGCTTTTATACCGTCATCCTATCGTAGAGGCGAAAGTATACAGTCTTGTCTCACTACTATTTATATATTGATTTCATCCGGCAGTTCTTGTTCAACTTTTATTCTTGCCACTTGCAGCAAATGATGAATCGCATGTATATATTGTCATTATTTAAGAAAAACGTAAACTACGTCATATTTTTTAAAGCGCTCAGTAAATAAACAAATGAATTCTATCAGAAAATAGGAAGTTAGAAAAATAAATAGAAAGTTCGAAAAGTTTTCCGTAAACACTAAAGAAGATTAAATTATTAAGCGTAGTCTATATCTTTTTTTAGAGGTGCCTTTCATAAGCCGACATAATCGCATAAAACTTTGGGAATACACTGAATAACACAAGAACTCTTAGATGAGGTATTACTTGTCATATGATCTCATTTAAAATCATTTAAAAAAATGGCGCAGATCCGCTCCTGTGATTGATTACATGATAAAACATATAAACGTGTTTAGTTATATATAAGCAAAGGATCAGCTAAAAAATAATTTGGTCCAGAGCCTATCTTAGACGTACCAAAAGCAGAGTCTGCGACATCAAAAAGCCTGGATCAGAACATAACAAAAATATCACAAGAAAAGTATATAATAGGTTTCAAGTACTCCGGAAAACAAGTATGCTTCAAGCAGTTCAGAGGATTTCTTACTGGGTATGCGCCAATTAAGGACATTTGCATACAATAAGGCTATATCACAGAGACTTCAGAGGTATATGAATAAAAATCTTTTATAATTTGACAGAACTATTTATTTGCAAACTTACGACATAAATAGTTTTCACCGGAAATACCAGAAATACGTTTACAGATTTTAAAAGAACTTTTTATTCCTAAATCACACATACCGAGAGATTGTTAAAACGAGAAATAAATCACTTCACAGTTAAAGAATATGTAAATATATTTACTAGACCGATGAGAATAATAATTAAAAAAAATCATTTCAAATGTTCAAAATTCTCGCCGTTTACCTCCTGACAATGTGCAAGGCTATTATTAAATCCATGGGTCACTCTTTTGCAAACCTTCTCCACGTATTAATTCACATTCATCATTGATTATTTATTTCAAATCCTGCAAACGTGTGGATCTCATATTATAATCACGTGATTTTAGATAACCCCAAAGAAAAAAATCTAACAGATTAAGGTCCGGAGAATGAGCAGGCCACTCTATGAATCTTCTATGTCCAATTCATCGATTTGGAAAATTCGCAAAAATTTTCAATTCGCCGATAATAGTGGGGAAGTACTTAATCTTATTGAAACAAAAAATTTTCTGGTAACTTCTTTTTGGATAGGATGTTACAGATATCTATGGTTTTAAAGTGATTCATAGCCTTCATAGTATGGAGTAGTGTTTCGTCGTTCTGGCGGATGAGTTTGTCTTTTGGCTGCTGTGGTGCGTTTAAAAGCAGTATTTCGAGATACTCTTGAGAAGGCCAAGACGTTTACGTTTCGAACAGTATTACGGTTCTTTTTTTTTAATTCTCGAACATTGAAGGTTTTATAAAGCAATATAGTTTGAAGATAAAAGTATCGCCAACGTTTCGAAACCATATTTTCGGTTCCAAGATATATGATTTTAGAACCGAGGACTCGAAAATAGCAATAATATTAGAACGATTTCAATTATTTATGACCAATTAAAAAAAAAACATTTATTGATGTCTATTTTTTAGTATAAAAAATAATGCTAAGTATGTTCGAATTCTTCGTTATATATTACTTAAACAAATTTTTAATTTTTAATAAATTGGGTTTTTAAACGTTACTTCTTTTATTTTTAAACATAAAACTGTTGTATTTTAACACTTAATGAGAAATATTTGCGACACAAAAATAAAATAAAGTTGTTCTCTATAACTCTCGGTAATCTTAATTCCTGGACCTGACAAATCACTCTCTTTAATAAGACAGATCGTTGTTTAACTGTTTGACGTGGAGTCTTCGAAAATAAAACACTTTAATTTGTCAAGCAACGAGATTCTGGTAGAGAAAAAGTTTGGGACTTGTCTATTTTTGGAATTAATCGAACAAATCCATCCTCTTTTAATAGAACGAAAAGGTTGAGCGATAACGATACAGTAAAGGGAAAGGAGTTAAAGGGTTTCTAAGCAGTGCGTAACTTTTTGTTTCGTATAAAATAGTAAAACTGATAAAATATTCTTGTACAGCACAAGTCCAGCGACAATACTATTTTCTATTTGAAAGTGGTGTTCCAGCATTTAGGTTAGACTAGACTAAAGTAGGTAATATTTAAAAAATAAGACGGTAGCGCACTGTAGACTCGGTCTTTTATAAAAATAAAGCTCATATTTGTCTAATTCGTGGTCATTGGCCACATTTACTTGACATATATCTCTAAAACTGGGATCCAACAGAAGGTGGAGCGACGTTCTGGACCGGTTCACAGTTGGTAAAAAGAAATAGAAAATACATAATAAAAAAAGACATAATATAAAGACGGGAACCAACGCAACATAGAATATTGTTCTTGCCTTCAATATTTGTGGTTTACGATCCGTGGGATACGCCAGAACTCTCAATTTATGGTCGCCACGGACAGTTCTGTCATTTGTCGGTAAATCAACACGGTTCAAAGGAAGGTCGAAAGCTGATGCACAGCAGGTACTTAACCCTTCAACTCTTCTGACGCGGTTGGGGGCTCGTACGGTCTGCGCCGTGGTAATTTTACTATGTAGTAGTCTAACGAAGTTGTGTTGAAATATTTATCATTGTCTAAAGCCGAACCATAAAATTTACAGAATCTAAACCATAAAAATAAAAATTTAATATATGATTTCTGGAAGATAATTGAAGAGAAAATGGCTATGAAGTGTACAGTAGCAGATCTGAAAAAGAAGAAAAATACGTTGATGGGGACCTACCACAAATTATTCCATAAACTTAACACACTTATCTCTTCATCTCAAAAGCAAACTTTCCAATGAAAAGGAAAGTTCAAAGAATAACATTTATAAAATACATTGTGAACGTGACAATTTCTATATGTGGGTGAAACTTATTAAAGTTTCATTATTATGTCTCGCAGAATAGAAGAGGCGGCAGATATATATTCACAATTAAAAACAGTGGCAGAAGAGACCGGACTAGAAATATATATTCAGAAGACAAAAAAAAACTAAAACAAGCCAGAGCTAGGGGAATCAGAGGCACAGTTGATTTAAAGGACGATATTGAAACTAAAAAGTTTCGCATATCTAGGAGTTACATTAACGACGGATGGAACAGAAAATCCAGAAATTCAAAGAGGAACAATAAAGGGAAACAAATCTTACTATTCCGTTCCAAAAACACACACTGGAGATCGAAAATCAGGATCTACAAGACTATTATAAGACCAATAGTATGTTATGGATGCGAGACATGGGTAATGACAGAAGACACAAAACTAAAGCTGGTAGTCTTCGAACGAAAAGTCCTAAGGAAGATATTTGTTTAATGTAAAGTCCTAAGGCTATGGAAAAGGTGGAAGGATGAAGAACCTGGAGAAGATCGGCGCGGGACCGGCAAGGTTGGAGGCATAGTTTGAAGGAGGTCAATGCTCGATTTGGGGTTTAGCACCTGTTCCAGAAATGAACATATTGTTTCTAAAATTTAAAATAAAAATGTAATTTTTTAGACTTTTCTTAGTGTAGAATAAGTAAAATAGTCAAGTTATCAAGTTTGCTCGGGACACCCGACTCATTGGCGCCACAGCCTCTTAAATAGTTTTCACACCTAAATAAAAGAGGGGTAATGTTCACTTTTACGCATCAAGTAGTATTTTATCAGTTCGTTCTCACACACCGCCCTTGAGGCATGTGCATTTTAAAACACTCTCAATTCATGTATAAAATATTTCTCTAAGCCGAAATCGGTCATTTTTTTTATAAATACGGTTTTCTATTTTACGTGTGATAAAGAACGAATTATTTGATATTGTACAGTCAGCTACGGCCGTATTGGGCCTCTCTACTCTAAAAATATTTAATTATAAGTCGATAAACTTAAAGTGCTTTTATTTCTCTGGAGCTATATTTGCTCACATTAACAATCCTTATCCTTCAACGGTCACTGAAGAAAAAAACCTATGGAGATACATCCACTCATAAGTCCTTTGAAGTAAGGCTTGGAATCAAAAGATTTCCAACCCTCGAGTGTAGGTAGCCAGTTATAAGGCTCCCACAGCACCATTAGAGAGAGAGAGAAACTTCAAGTTACTAAGTGTTAAACGACCGTGAGTAATACAGTAAAAAAGAAAAATTTTATAGATCTCAATATGATGAATCAATTGTTTTGAAGAAAAATAGTAAAAGGAGGAACATTAAGGATGCAGGTCGCATTTTACCAAATGAAATAAATTGTGTAGCAAATTGATCAATATCTCAGTAAGATCTGGTTACCAACATTGCAAGAAGTTATCAGTATATACCACTATATATCAGTGGGAACATTAATGAAGTGAAGAATGTATGCAGTTTAACATTAAACAACTTTGCTTCTGGTTTTATTTCAGTCCTGAAAAATAATTGTGAATAAATGTGAATTTACATTTAAAAAGACAGAAAGTCATAAAGATAAAATATGTTAGATTATATAGGTACTGAGAATGAAGTTTTTATTTCACAGATTCGTTTAATTACGACTTTGTTCGAGGGTTCCATACAGTTGATTGTATACTTTAATTAAAATCCTATCTAGAAATCGATTATTAATAAAACAAAAATTGTAATTAAAATTTTCACTGTTGTAGTAACACGCTCATAACAACTGTCGTAAAAGTAAGTATATAAATCTTATTGTTATGAGAACAAAAAGATTTATGTACTTGCTTTAATGTAATCGATGAAGATTGAAATGCCCTTGATTTAAAATTACTTCGAGAAAACTATCGGGAACTATTCGCAGAAATGCCTCTGAACTTTTATTAGTTATTGGTGATTTGATTTTGCTTTTTTTATTTTTTATTAGAAAATGTACTTTCACAAAAATATGTAGATTCAACCAACGCCAAAGATTTCTGTGCATTATCTAGAATATGAATATACCCGGGAAAATATATACTAGTATTCTGAGATAAATAATACATAAATCTCTATCGTAGTTTGTTCGGGAAATTAATCTTTCAACATCAAGTTATATTGAAATGTTACCAATCTTATCTTAACTTGATTCTGTGTATTCTGAATCTGTAGATATATTAATGACAAATTTTGAGAATGTTATGCTAAAATCTTCAAACCTTCATATGGTCTTCATATTCATATTCATTATCAGTCGTTACAGCTTATGAGCAAAATAATTGTTTCCTCCAGATATATAAGTTTCGGTCTTCGGCCTGGACATTTTGATATGACATTTTTATAGTATTTTCCTTTCACTGGAATCTTTTTATCACATAACACACCACTGCGTTTTTCCATTGCATTAAAACCGCCCTAATCTTACTGCATGAATCTCCATTTATTTCCACTTTAGTTTGTAATAACGATCCTAACTACTAATAATATTTTTCTACAAGAACTCTTCTCCACTGTTGCAGTTTTTTCCTAAATCCTTTTCAGTATTTTGTACTTCATCATCAGAATACGTTAAGTGACAGGAAATGTCACCCTGTAGTTTTCCTGTTATCTGATTCAACTGCAATGACAGTAACTAAGGTTTAAGCAATGAACCCCGACGTAATCCTTCTTTCAAGTGAAATGTACGAGTCTCCTACACCTGTCCAAACTCCAGTTGTTACTTTATCATACATGTCTTTCAAAATCTTCACATACTCACTGGGAACTCATTTCTTATTCAGCGCTCGCTACAGAATCTCTAGTTTCCAGAAGCTCATAGTTATATTTCATTTAAACAGATATTTTTTAATAGAGACAGTAGTGTATCACTGTTTAAGGATTCTAAAATGTTTTGTTTCCATACTTTAATTTATGGAGCAGGAGTTTGGAAACAACTGGAAATACATCTAAAACTCTGTAGGCTTTTGAAATATGGATATATCGAAAAAATGGAACTGTCCTACCAAGTTAGAAGCAAAGAATTTGAGTATACAAATCGTATTATTGTTCACAATAAAAAAGCCCAAATAATAACAACACATTTTATTGTACAATATGCTGAATAAAAAATAAAATAGGAGAAAACGAGGAAGAGGTACCACCATCACTAACCGATGTGAAAGAAGCAATACATAAGCTATTAAACAATAGATCACCTCGCAATGACAACCTCGCTGCAGAACTCTTCTGCTGGGAGTTGAAGAACGGCGGAGAAAACATCGGTAGGTGTCTACATATACTGATTATTGGACAGAGAAAGCCTTCCCCAGTAACTAGAATGCCGGCATAATTTGCACCATACACAAACAAGGTGACATGCCCGAAAGCTCTAACTATGGAGGGATCACTTTATTAAACAGCGCCTATAAAATATTCTCTACACTTCTTTGTATTCGCCTTACACCGCATGCAGAAAAGATAGTTGGAAAATACCAAATGGGTTTTAGAGCTGTTAATTCAACTACTGACCATAGTTTCACTCTGAAACAAATAGTGGAGAAAATAAGGGAGCTAAACACAGAAACGCATCACCTATTTGTGGACTTTAAGATTGATTATAATACAATTAATAGGAAAAAGCTCTTTGAAGCAATACGGGAACTGCGAATATCAAATCATCTGGTAGAACTCGTGAAGTTAACAATGGAGAAGATGGTGTGTCCAGTACGTGTACAGGGAAATCCGTCCTCAGCCTTTAAAGCTAATGCCGGACTTAGACAAGGGGATACAATATCGTGTGTTCAACATCGCATGAGAAAAAATTTTTAGATCCTTTATGGCTGTTGTGGACAAACCACTAGAAATGGCAGCGCGGGATATGGGGCTGGTGATAAACACTAATTAAACCAAGAGTATGTGGACGATGCAACCGATACAGAATAGAGTGCTACAAACAGAACAAGCAAAAATAGAGTATGTTAGTGATTTCGTTTATCTGGGCTCACTCGTCAATGGGCATAACGACGTCACCATACAAAGGAAACGCTGTATAGTCTTGGTAAATATGTGATACTATAGTCTACTCCTTCAACTTAGATCAAAAAACCTGTCTAGGCCAACAAAATATAAATTGTAGAAAACTCTGATACGCCCGGTGCTAACGTGTGGCTCCGAAATCTGAACACAGACAAAATATATTGAGGAATTGTTACGATGTTTCGATGGTAAGTACCTACTGCAAAATATGAGGATGTGGTAAATGAAAATATAATATGATGTAAAAAATAAAACTTTGAACTGTACAGACTCTACAAAGACCCCCATATAGTAAAACTAGTAAAGATATACCATATAAAATGGGTTAATCACGTGTTAAAAATGAACCCTGACAACCCCATCAGAATATATATTCTAAAACTAGGGAGTGGAATTAAGGTTGATCTTCACCCTAGATTAATTTGTTTCTGATCCTAGAGATGGCTCTACTGCGGCATACTACTGTGGTAATTTTTTTAACTTAATCGTAGATTTCTACTTGATGACTCTGTGATATTTCCAAACCCGAACATAAATTGCAGTTTTCTATCATTATATCAATTGGCTGAGTTGCCAAGTTGTGTAAACAGTAAATATCAAATACCTACACTATAACTTATAATATTAGTAGACCAAGTAAGCAGAGATATCTTTAACACCATCTTTATGTATAATACTTTACTGCTCTGCTGTGTCACTTGGAATATAATAATTATCTAAACAATTTTATCGACAAAGAAATTATTGCTGCTATATCTGTGAATATCATATTACCATTAAATTGGTACATCATATTATATTACATTTTTGTTGATAGTTAAAAATTACTATCTCAGTCTTTATGGATTAATACATTTTACTATGTCTTCGTTTTTATCAAATTAGTTCATTTGTTTATTGTTTGTTTGTTCTTCATCAAATTAGGTCATTATTTTTAATGGGACTGATTGTATTTTTATTTTAATTTTGTTTAGGCTTCTTAATACCATAGTGAAAAGTAATCACATTTTTATCTCGAAAAAGAAAATATAACGATCACATCACAGCTACAGAGGGAAATTAATTACATTTACTTTTAAGTAAAGTGCATACTCAATTTTTAATTGTAATTAATTTGTTCCCAGCTCTGATATCTAATAAAAAGTCTATATTGTACCAAAGTATCGTTATATTATACGCGTTGACAGTACACGCAAAAATTTTAACAACTCATACATTTGCCTTTAGGTACTGAACGTAAGAGAGTATGCAAAATATTCTTCATGAATACCCTAGATATTTCCGAGAAAACCATCAGATCTGTTGTGAAAAAGAACAATAACTGTACTGTCAAAGGCATTCAGGATGAAGATCTTAGAGGAAGACACAATAATCATCACCAGATTAATCCATCTCTACGACGACGTCGGGGTTCATATTAACTCCATTCCGAGAATCGAGAGCCATTATTGTAGATCTCGTTCTAAACGCGAATATATAGAAAGCGGTCTTACCATTGCTGCTTTACACCGAAATTATGTTACTAAATGTGTTTCTGAGGATAAACAATATATTCCACACCAAATGCATGATGACATTTTTGTGATAGACTTTAATATCTCCTGTCAGCCCAAGAAAGACCAGTGTGAAGAATGTACATTCTCTAATAATGCTGACGATAAACCAAGTTTACAAGCGAAACAAAAACCAGATGAAAGAGAAAATTCTTTTTCAAGATCAGAAAAAGAAAAAGACAAACAAAAAGTTACTGAGATATTTATAGTTGCAGTATATGACTTGCAGGCTGTAATGCCTTGTCCACAGGGCGAGGTCTCTAGTGTTTATTATATTTCGAAAGTAAATGTACTTAATTTTACAATTACCAGTCTGTGGCTCTTTTGTATTGAAGTAGCGATATATAGCGAGTATATTTTAATATACAATACATACACACAATACAAAACACAATACAAAATATACAAAATAAGGGGGTTTTGGGGGTTACACCCCCCTTCCCCAGAGCATATAAAGTAAAAAATATATAAAGAATAGTAGGAAAATGTAACTTGTCTTTCACATACAATACAAAAAATTCAAAACGCTAATTGAATAATTAAATTACCACGTTAAATATGTAGAACATAATAATTATTGTATAAATACACAATAATTAATAATATTTTTCGTTATATTTAGATATAGATACCTAATATTAGGCTTATGACAAAAGTAGACAGGTCGTAGACATTGTGGACTATCACGGATTGCATGTCTCTGCATGTGCTAGCAGTAGAAAAGACACATTTCACAAAATAGAGCATTTGACAACAGCTATAAAAAAAGAAGAAAGGGAAAGATCAATGGAAAGATGGCAAGAAGAGGAGAACAACAAGGCAGATGTTGCCCAGTGTACCAAGATGCTGATCCCGAGCCTAAGTAGACTGGTTAGATTGTCTGTTTTAGGGCGTATCTTCACATGTTCAGAAAGACAGATACAGATAAATGCCTATACTGCGAATATTCCAACATTGTTACTCACACAATGCTGGAGTATCATAGATGTACAGTGGAGAAAAACAGAATGTATAACGAAATAGGTATAAACCCTGCGACTGTAAGAGAGATAATCGTGAAGATGGCGGGAAGTACGGAGGGATGGAATAGTGTTCACAATTACATCCGAGCAGTCATTAAAAAGAAAGAAGAATAAAGGAAACACCAACCGGGCCAACGACTGGATTACTATTTTAATGGGAATAAGCCGGAATTGAAGGTTAAAATGAGTTTATTGACGTTTGAATCTTTGATCTTTGATCTTGCACTGATAACTTGTTTATACTCCAACAATTAATGGAAAAAAGAATAGTGGGAATCCACATAGGAAATGACGTAGTGTTCTCCCTAAACTTTGCGGATGACCAAGTCGTTCTAGCTCAAGATTCTTATGATCTAGAATTTATGATGAAGCGTCTATACAGAGAATATGTAAAATGGGAGTTACAAGTCAGCATGAAGAAAACAGGGATTTGTTTCAGGACAGTTGGGACAAACCGAAATTAAACACCGAATTTATCAAAGACGTAAAATTGTAGGATGTCTGAACTCCTTATGGTGGGATCTCAAGATTTCCTAAAGGAACAAAAAAAGAATAGGGCAAACCATGGTTGAATCAGTTATTTGTTATGGCTTTGAAGTATGGACAATTAATGCAGACCTGAAGAGAAGATTGTTAGCAGTTGAAATGGATTATTTGAGAAGAAGTGCTAGAACATCAAGGCAGGAAAGGAAGACCAACGAATATATAAGAAATAAGATGAATGCTACAGAAACGGTCATTGACAGAATAGAAAGAAGAGGTTCAAAATGGTTTGGACACCTATTGAGAATGCCTGACGAACTTTGGCCCCAAAAACTTCACAAATTGAAGCCCCCTGGAAGAAGAAAAAGAGATAGAACTTGACGCTCATGGAATGAAGGAATTAGAAGAGCGATGGAATCAAAAGGTCTGGAGGAGGAGCATGCCTTAAACCGGCAGGATTGGCGGAAAAGAACGGGAATACGGCGATAGCCGTCTCCAAAATGTATTGTATTTACAAGTTGGATTAATGTCAAACATTAATAAACTTATTTTAACCTTCAATTGTGGCTTATTCCCATTAAAATAGTAATTACTTTAAAATGCCACAAGAAAAGCGCTTTAGAACAATAGATAAGAGAAGTGAGTGTCCCAAAAAGTGAGTGTCGTCAGTCTTACAGTGACCTCCCCACCTCTTTCGGAGTACGGTACGTGCCTCCACACTCCTTTCGGAGTACGGTACGTGCGACAGTCAAATGCACACACGTAAGAGAGGGTGGTTTTAGTTGGTAGGCAGGATAATAAATACCTGAATCTTTGGCACTGCTATCTTTAGTACTTTAAATTAAAATAAAACCCAAATTTTAGGGACTCACAATAGAGGTAGCATAAAAAAATTTCAAAACCTAACCCTCAGAAAAATTGTGAGTACGCCACTGGTTATGCAAGGAGCACTATTGTTTATAAATACTAAAATAATTAACTAAAATTGCCTAAATAGTTTTGTAAAACTAAATAGGTTTTTTATAGATATATTACTTATAAAGTGTAAATTTTATAATATCGTACTTTCAAAATAAAAGTTGCAGTATCTACTATTGTGTAACTCTATAAGTTTCAGCATGACCGGTTCAAAATTCAAACCGATAACATTTATAATAAATTTTGTTATAATCTGCCAAAGTGTTGTACAAAGTAATTGATATGGCAACCCTGTTAGTATGACGTTTAGTTTGAAGCGTTTCGAAGCCGAACGTAATGCTATCTATCGATGATAAATACTACCATTGTTTCAGATGGAGCCATCTCCCTACATTACAATTTGAAGGCGGTAGTTCAAGACATAATTCTTGTTTAACGCGATTTTTCATATGTTTAGGAAAAAATATTTAACGTTTTATTGCAAATATTTTCCACTTTTACAGTTTTATATATGTTGTTATTAAAAAAATTTTCGGTTTCTTACCGGTAACTTTGTTATAAGCCGAAACATATTACTTTTTCCTATTGGGACAAAACTGTAAATTCAAAAATGTTCAAAAAATTCATGAGTATTTCTTATAATTATATCTTGATGCTGTAAAAAAATTAACAGAATCCTATGTTTGGTTTTCCCGCTTTATACTTGGAAAAAAGTAGTTTTTTTGAGTTTTTTCAAAAACGAAAACATGAAGTTTGCTTAAAAGTTGTCAAAATACTTCTAGTTATCACATATACCTTCTCAAATTTTTTCAAATTTTTTGAATTTACAGTTTGTCTTTTGGGGGGTGCACATCAACCTTAAGACCTAGACTAAGATATCAGTTGGCACTAGAGGATGAACAAGAAAGGCATTTGATAGGAACGAATGGAAAGACGTCCTGGAACTGGCCAAGCTCCACGAAGGTCAGTAGATCCATGATGATGATAATGACAATAATGTACAACATACTGGAAGGCAAAATAGCAGCATTAGAATAGCCGTAAAGGGCAACACGGCATTTTCCAGTCATACTACACATTACACTACAGTCTTAACCATCGCTACATCTTCCGTAGTCTTGTTCCAATTGAATTGTTTTTTTTTTGATAAAAATATTTAACCATTCGACGTGCCGATATTTCACTTATATTTTTAGTGTATGCGGAGTTCGTAAAAAATTATTTTCAAATAATATTCTCACTGTTCATGAAGGCATCCTTTCGCTATGTTAAAGCTGATATTTTTCAGCAATCATTTTAAACTTAACGGATATTTTAAACCTATAGCCTCTACTAAAAATCTTTTTTTTTTTCAGTTACACGGATCATCATGACAAAGACGTTCACCGCGCAACATAGTGCCAAACTGACAGTTAATAACAATGTGTGTGTGTGTGTTTTGTTTTATGGCACTGGAACTAAGCCAATTAGCCAGAACCGCCTTGTAGTTAATAACAAGGAAGTAATTTCTTGACGCTTTGGATTTCGATACTGTTTTTTCGAACGATTCCATATATTACTTTGACTAATTCTCGATTTGACCTTTTTTTTAAACGGGAATGTCTGTTCAAATCGCTTTTTTGGCATTTTATCTCTGTTCGTTTCTCTAAATATTCACCAACAATAATTAAACTCACGAAACTGGTATATTTACATTTTTCCATATAAGTCTCGCACATTTCCCCCTATTTAGTCCGCCATAGGCCTATCAAGGACGATGACGAGGGCATGTCACCAAGTTATAGTTAATTAAATAAAATATCTTTTGTTTCACTAGAAATACATGATAATTGTTACGATATGAATAAGAATGGGGGAATCCATGCGTAAATGGATGTATCAAAAAAGGCCGTAGTGCTTGATTACTAATATTAAAATTTGTTTCAATAATAATTGCAGTACGCAGTCTCGTTTATCGCAAAGCAAAGATTGCAGACAAGAAAAATATAATAAATTCATTACATCGGTTTATTTTTACAAAAGGTCTTAATTAAAATTTATTAAAATAAGTATTATTTGGCACAGTTCCAGTTTTATCTCAGTGTACAATTAAAACTTTAGAGTAAAAAAATCATATTTAGATATACACTTTATGTCACAGTAAGTTAGTTAAATAAAAAATAAAAAAAGATAAATAAAAATAAGAAATACGACTCTTCCTCTCTGTGTCTCTCTCCCTCTCTTCAGTCTTGACGTCCAGGAGAAACTCTAATGGTCGTCCTGATTTCTGTATGAGATGATTTTTATATACATAAATTTTTTTGACTCATTTTTAACCAGTCGTTTTTTTTAGCAACTCTTCTTGGCTCTTTGCAAGTTGGCAGGTAAAGGAAAATCAGTTGTTGTGATAGGACTACTTCTTTTAGTTTCTACCATAACTAGCTAAAATCTACCATTTAACTTTGTCGAAAGTTTTCTTGTAATTTGTAAAATAGATTTACAACGGAATATTGAATTCCTTTAATTTCTCAATCTGCTCTTCTGGCATTTCTCGTTGTAAGACAGTTTGCCTTTCTGTAATTAACTCATTTATGAAAGCTGCTTTTTGTATGAACTGTGACTGTAGATTGTGTCCACTCAATGGGTTATTGTCTGGAATGCCATATTTGACAGAGAAGATCAGGTAAGGTGAGGCAATTTTATTCAGATTTCTTCTGTAGCGTTGTGCTTTTTACTGTTATCATATCTAACACTGGCTAATGGGTTTGAGTTTATTAATAGCCAGTTATACTTAGCCTTTGAATACATCAGGTTCTTCTATTTCATCATAGTTCTGGTGAATATATTAAAGGTTTTGGATCGTCTTTGTAAAGGTACTGGCAGTATAATTTTAACATTTCTGCTATGTCTTCTCTGTTAGTTTTGAGTGGTCCCCTGTGGTCATTGACAGCCTTTAAAGTATCTTGCAATGAATCTAGTTTTTGTAAAAAGGTCTCTTAGTTGTTTTTTCATCATCGTTCTTCAATTTGCTGCACATATTCTGGTAATACAGTATACAGTACTACCTAACCTAACCTAACTAAAGTTGATCACGTGTGTTACATAAACATATAATACAAGATCAACTGCTGCAATAAAGTCGCGTTTCCTCAGTGGCACAGAGGAAACTGATGGAAAGCAGTCCATGCATCTTTTTCTAATAGGCTGGGTTTTTTGACCACGTGACCTTCTCATTGGTCATTTAGGTCAAGTAGTCGATAAACCTGGCAAATTAGAAAACGACACAGGGACTGCTTTGCGTCAACTTTCTCCATCGCAGTGGGGGAACGGGCTGGTATTGCAACGATCTTTCTATCTTGTATTATAATGTCTATGGTTGATTATGCTTGTGATTAATTTCCGTAATTTAACTAAAATAAGTGATTAATAGTAACTATTTTCATATAAAAAGGTGAAGACTGATAAAGATCTTTGGTTCAAGATTGTTAGTTTGGCAAATATTATTGTTCTGACTTTTTCGGAACCAAAATTTTTGAGGGTATATTGTGAAAATGAACTATTGTAAAAAATATTTAAAACCAAACAGTGATGATCAAATAAAGAAAGCTTCTAGATGTGATAGCTGCCGTGTTGTTTTCCACTTGGAGGAGAAATGCTCAGGTTTTTGTGGAAGTGAGCAGAAAACCATTATTTTTCAAAAACGGATCATTTTGTTCTTCTGCGAAGACTATGTGCTTTCCTTCAAAAAATACCTGTTTTAACTAACAAGTTCATTTAACTAGAGGAGCAAATCAAGTCCTTAAAGGAAGAGCTAGACAGAGTTAAGCATCAGTAGCAGCAGTGTGTTCGTGGTACAACTAATGTGGAAACATTATTGCATAAGGTTGAGTATCGTGCTGAACGTGATAATAATTTAATGGTGTATGACATCCCAGAATTAACAAGTAGTATCATTCAAGAAAGAATAAATGCTGATAACAGCTCACTTACTCCCATCTTCAACAATATTGGCCTTGCCAAGAACGATGCAGTGAGATAAAAGTATTGACACAAACACCGCAATTTAGTCAAAAACGCAATTAATAAGCACAATCGCAATATCGCATTGAGGGTGGCATAAAAATAGGCTATGTTAAAAGAAAACTTTAACAGGAACAGTTTAAAACTGTTTTGACAGAGTTGCGTACTCCAGAACAGAAGGCAGAATCTGAATTAACTATTAAGTTTAATGGGCTTCCGACAGTTGCTAAAAAACCTCCTTTAAAAAACCAAACGCAATAAACACTATCTTCTTCTTCAAGTGCCCTCTCCACTACGGAGTTTGGCAATCATCATTGCTATTCGTATCTTTGAAGCTGTTGCTCTAAATAATTGGTTAGATGTGCACTGGAACCAGTCTCTTAAATTGCGCAGTCAAGATATACGTCGTCTCCCCACGATTCATTTGCCCTGAATCGTTCCTTGGATAATTAACTGGAACAATCGGTACTTTTTCCCTCTCATCACATAACCAAGATATTCCAACAACTTTCTTCTCTTGATGGTGATCAACAGCTCCCGTTCTTTGTTCATTCTTCGAAGAACTACACTATTTGTTACTTTGTCTGTCCAAGGTATTTTCAAAATTCTTCTGTATATCCACATTTCGAAGGCCTCTAGTTTATCGGTATTGCTCTTGTTTAAAATCCAAGTCTCTACTCCGTAAAGCAGTATCGAGAAGATGTAGCATCTAACCAATCTCATTTTCAGGTTTAACTTAATGTCATGACTTCCCAGAATGTCCTTCATTCTGGGAAGCGGCTTCATAACAAAAGCAGCTCGAGCCTTTCCAATTCTAGTTTTTATTTCTAATAAAGACTATAACTATGTATATTTATTATCAGAATCTTGGGGAAATACGTACTAGACTAGATGAATTTAGAACCTCCATCTCCCAATGTAACTATGATGTCATCATTCTGGTAGAAACTTGGCTAAATCAAGATTATTCAGATAATGAATTGTTTAACTCTGGTTACTACATTTTCGAATTGGATCGTAACTTAAGAACTAGCACTAAGCAGCGTGAAGAAGCAGTTTTAATTTTATTACAAAACCATTTTAAACAAATCAAATCTGACATTAATAATGTTAAGCATCTGTTTGTCCAGTCGTCCCTATCCATCGCCTTCCTCCGCCAAGCACGTATTACCATATTTCTCATGTCTTCATCGATGTTATCAAGGAACTTTGTTCTGGGTCTTCCTCTTCTTCTCTGGCCAATGGGTTTATCAAGAAGCGTTTTTCTTTTAGCTGGGTCATATTGTTCGAGGCGCATTACATGCCCTATCCACCTCAGACGTCCTATTTTAATATGTTTTACGATATCAGGTTCCTGGTTTATTCTATAAAGTTCGAAGTTGTATCGTCTTCTTCACACTCCGTTGTCATTTACTGCTCTATAGATTTGACTTAATACTTTTCTTTCGAAAGATCCTAACATGTTTTCATTATTTTTTGTTAGAGTGCAGGTCTCTGAACCATATGTTGTTAGGACTGGACGTATTATTGTTTTGTAAGTATAATCGTTTATTTTTGCATTTCTAGATGCAATTGTGGATTTAAGGAGGAAATTGAGCCCAAAATAGCATCTGTGCTTCTTGTTCTTCTTCTTCTAATGGCGCTACAACCCTTTGTGAGTCTTGGCGTGCTTAACAATGTTCTTCCATTCTACCCTGTCGGATACTTTCCTTCGCCACTGCCTGATGTTCAAGGTTTTAAGATCCCTCTCTACGTCATCTATCCATCTTTTACGGGGCCTTCCTCTTGTTCTGTTTTCTTGGGGCTTCCATATCTGGACTACTTTTACAGCTCGATTATCTGGCATTCTTTCTAGGTGACCAGGCCAGGTTAGTCTTTATGACTTTCCAAAACTGACAATATCTGCGCATTAGTTCATCCAGCTCGTGGTTCATTTTAATTCTCCACGAACCATCGCTGCATTGGGTTGGTCCAAATATCTTCCTTAGTATTTTGCGCTCAAATATTCTCAGTTGATTTTCATCAGTGGTTGAGAGGGTCCACGTTTCACATCCATATGTGACCACTGGTCTAATTACTGTTTTGTAGATTTTCAGCTTAGACTCACGATTCAGTAAATTACTTTTCATTAAGTCTTTGTATGCATAAAAGCACTTATGACCGCTAAGAATCCGTGCCTGTATTTCTTGACTGATGTTGTTGTTGTCATTTATTATTAAGCCTAGGTAGGGAAAAGTGGAGGCATATTTGTAGGTATGGTTGTCTACCTTCAGAATCTCATGTTCATTCGATTTTGTGCACTCCATATATTTTGTTTCGCTTTTATTTATATATAGATCAAACGTAGCAGCTTCTCGTTTCAGTTCTATAACTTTTTTGCTTAATACCATTTTGTTGCGGCTTATTATGGCAACATCATCCGCATATGCGCATATTTGCATTGATCTTGTATTAATACAGCCGTTTATATACAGTTTTCTAACAACAGATGCTAAAGTTAGATTGAAAAGTGTTGCTGATAAGGCATCGCCTTGTCCAGCTCCATTTTCAATATCAAAGGCCTGCGTCATATCTCCATCTACTTTCACCATAGCTTTGAAACCCTCCAGAGTCATTCGTATAAGTTTAACCAACTTATTGGGTATCCCTAACATATATAGTTGCTTTAACATCGTTTGTCGATCTACTCCATCAAACGCCTGTTTGAAATCGATATACAAGTTGTAAATAGGTATGTTATATTCAACACATGTAGCTTCTGTTAGTCGTGCAAATTATGCGGTTTATCTCTGCGCTAGCATTATTTCCAGTGTTTTATTTGCACTGATTTATTATATATTGATATATAATAATTTAAATCACAACCAGTTGTTGTGATTTGTGATATACGTAATACTTTTCCAGAGCCAGATTGAACAGTATACAGGAGAGAGAGTCTCCCTGGCCCAGCCCCTTATTTGTTTTAAAAGGTTCAGGCAGTTTCTCCTGAATTCGTACTCTACATTCAAATTTTTCAAGAATTAGTTTTGTTAAAATCTATCCATCTTATATGCATGTAAAAATCTGGAATGATAACATTAATGCAGGCTTTTAGACTGATTATAATACATGGTTGGAAGACATATATTTCAAAATAACCAACGATTTTCTTAGTCGTAGGCATTTAATTCTCCATATTAGGTATAATGTACAAAAAAAAAACAGTTTTAAAGAGTTTTTCACACTGAAAAACGAACCAGAAAACAAAACCGAAGTATTTATAAATGAAATAATATACGTAAATATATAGCAGAAGTGCTTCAGAATAACAAAGTATTTTACTGTCATTTCTACTATATTTATCGCTTTAGCACGTTTAACATTAACTTCAGCAGAAGTAAGTTCAAAGTATACTAAGTTGTTAAGTAAGTTGTAAACTAACAAATTTATTTAGCAGAACATGTTAGGTTGTTTGTGTAAACGGACTTAGAATATCGGTGAACTTCCTAATTATACTTCGTCGTTATTCAACAGGTTCCCAAACTTTGATGACCTACTAATCAACTACCAGCTCACGTTCGGAATTGGAAAATATTTATGTCGTAAAAGCTCATCATCCTCATCTATTTGAGCATTTATTTGTGAGCGTGACGATATCATCCATTCTTTTAATTAATATAGCTTACACAATCTATAATTTGAAATGTCATGCACATCTTAGTGTGCAATGCATGAATAGGACATTAACCATGGAAGCTGAGTTAAAAGTTTGTCTTCGGTTGTAGCGGGCCTTTCTTTTCAGTGGTTATCTCTCTCTTACATTTATCGGCTTCTTCGTACGTTTAATGTTTCTGATGCTTCGAGAATTACATCAAAAGAAAAGCAAAGGTCAATTATTTAACTTAAATATGCCACAAGAAAACAGCTTCAGAAGCTTCTACTCCTTTTTGATAAATATATGTAGTTTCATTATTTATCTAACACTCTCAAAAATATTGAAACGATATAATCGATTTGATATAATGACGAGAAAAATCGAAAATGGCAAAAAGGAAATCTTCCAACTTTCAAGAGAATGGAAATATAGTCTCAGATAGACTAGGAATGTTACATATATTAGAAATAGACTATGGTCAAGACATTTACGCAATAGCATATACAGAACGACCCCAAAATCCTAATAGAGACTAACGTAAATGAGGATATTGAAGATAAGGTGAAAAGTTGTTACAGAGAAGTCTACAGGTGAATGATCGAGAATGACCTTGAGTTGGCAAGTAGCAAAGCAGATATAAACAGTACTAAAGGGATCAAGGCAGAGACCAAATCTTTTGATTTAAATGTTAATATTATATATCCGAGTAACTGTGCTAAAAATTTGGGCTTACACAAGTAGTGCAGAAGGCTGAACAGAGAACCGCTGCCATGACAAAGATTATGTCAATATAGGTGGGCCGAGTACCTATAAAAGGAAAATGTATCTCCAGGTGGTACAACTGAACCTCCTATATGGTGAACCAGTAAGGCTTGACGTATTAAGATTTAAAAAATATAAAGAAATAACAACTAAAGAACGTAAGATCTTACACGACAATGGTAATGACCATCTAACATCAGTGAAAGCAGCGGTAAAAGAACAAATGCTAAACGAATGGTAACAAGAATGGGGGACACAGACAAAAAAAGCACAATGGACAAAGATACTAATTCCACATGTAAAGAGTGGTATAAATGTAGGTTTAAAAGAACGAATTTCTTTTTCACACAATTCAGGCTCATTTAGGTTTTATACATATCGAATAAGGAAACTGAAGATGATTTATGTACGTTTTTCACTACAAACAGAATATATGAGATATAGCTAGGGGAGACAACACCAGAGAATATAATTAATGAACGTATGCAAAACACAGAGAACTTTAACGTGATAGACCTAATAACAGAAATAATAAAAAAGGAAACACGAGAGAGAGCGTGAGCGAGAAGATTGGGTATGAGAGAGGACAGAAGACTGTACGACTTTTTTTTTATTTCATGGAACAAATCAAAACAAATCAAATCAAACAAAATATATCAAAAGATGGACTACTCCTTTTCACGGTATCAGAAAAGTGGATCAGAGAGCTCATGGAATGACACTCTTAGCTGGTTTACGACGGCAAAGAGAGACAGAAAATCGATATTAACAATTAGAAACGAGACAACGGTTGGATTTTACGTTAATGTGAAATTAGTAAATATTTGCTTTTTGATAAATGCACTCGACCTACCCTAAAATGTAGTCGGACCATTCTGATGTGGTGAGTCTAGAAGGTTAAGTCTGTTGTACGCCATCAGTGTTGGCCGTAAAAATTTAATTAAGTTGGGTAATTTATACAATGATAAAAATTTCAGCTCAACTTCGTTAGACCACTCCATAGTAAAATTACCACGGCACTGACCGTACCTCACTAGCCGCATCCAAAGGTTTTAACATACCGTGCATCAGCTTCCAATTATCTTTTGAACCGGGTCGATTTATCGACAAACAAGGGGATAGCACTCGCAGGCCATAAATAGATAGTTTTGTCCTATCGTAAACCCCAAATATTGAGAAGAAAAACGGTATTCCATGTTGTGTTAGTTCCCTTGTTTATATTTTGTCTTTTTCTATTACGTATTTTCTATTTTTTCTTTATCGATGAAGAACGCCACTTCACGTTCTATCTAATCGTACCTACGTTTGCTAAAAACACGTACTGGGTATCCGCGATTGAAAATAAGGGGGTTTTAGTGGGAAGACAGTAGACAGTTGCATTCTTACTATCGATTCGTTCGGCTTCACTGGTGTCTGGATCGGGCGAGCGGATTGAATCCCACACACCAAAGGAGAGCGCAATGAAGATCTTCCGTCAAATCTTTCAGATCAGATTTTTACTTTTTGTTTTATTTTAAGATGTCGCCGTATGCATCTTTAGAAAGTTATTTTATTATTACTTCCTTTGACATTTGATTTTACATGCAGGGCTTTTTAGTCAGTCGTTCGGGTAAGTCCTGCACTGAGTAAATACGTATAAGGGAATTGTAGAGGCACTATACGTAAAATCTATTCTTAAATGTCTTTTCTATATCTTTATTTACTCGTATTATGAGTATTAGACACCAGTTCATGAAAGGATCTTGCTTAGAGAAATCGATATAATGTGGAATGCAATTATAGATTCCCCATATCGGTCCATTCATCTGCTGCTTGCTTTGTATATTGTAGAAGGCACATTTCGGTAAGCATCTGCATTTTGCTTTCGAACAAGTAGAAATCTTCGGATTTTTCCTTTTTGTTTTATTCTTAGGTGTCACCGTACGCCTCTTTACGAAGATATGTTATTACATATTACTTTCTTTGACGGAAAAGATTTGAAATCACATTCAAGGCTTCTTACCCAGTCGCTCTCATCAGACGAAATCGAATAAGCAATAAACTAATACGTATAAATGAACTGTAGAAGCATGATACGTGAAATCAAATCTTAACTGTCTTTTCTATGTATTATGAATATTACTGAGTAATAATTTTATGAATAGAATTAATAAAACAAAACATACAAATATATTTCTTTTTTAACAGAATATCACATAAAAATTCTATAAATAATTTCCGGTTACAGTTTAAATTTTGTTAGACTTCAGAGCTTAAATTTAAGAGAAGAATAAAAAACCATATACTGCTTTCTCATATCACATACAAACTTACACTTAACGGACACTTTTATTAAAAAATTTTCATCTACTTTGTTAAGAAAGTATACTTTTACTTTATTTTGTCCACGTAAAATGTTTTTATTTTTTCTGAACTCTGTATAAATATCTCTAAGGAATTCGTTCCCCGTGTATTTTTTAATATAGGAATCAGAATTGAAGCATTAAATAATCGCCCACTTCTATTCATAAACATGTTAAAAGGATGTTTCATATTTAGATTCTTTCAACAAAAAAAATTCAATACAACTTTAACAAAAAATCATTTTATAAAATCAAGACTCAATAAATATTCAACACACTAGAATATTTAATTACTATTTAAATGGGAATAAGCCACAATTAAAGGTTAAAATACGTTTATTGGCGTTTCAATTTCCACTTTGGAAATCGTTCTCAAAATACAGTATTATATAAATACTGTATTTATAAACTATAAAATATAACAGTATATTAATAATATTAGTAAATTAAACAAATTTTTTTTTTTTAATTTGTTTAATTTACTAATGTTTGTATTTTGAGAACGATTGCCAAAGTGGAAATTGAAACGTCAATAAATTTTATTTTAACCTTTAATTGTGGCTTATTTCCATTTAAATAGTAATTAATTTAAAATGCCACAAGAAAATAGCTTCAGAACAATACTAGAATATTTAATTTTTATTCTTTGTGATCCAACTCGAAATTGGATATTTTCCATTCTTTTTGTTTATTATTTATTCGTCACTTAATATTATTTGCAGTAGATTATTATAGTAGTTATACTGTAGTAGTTAAATATATTGTCTGTTCGTAAAGTAAGGAATAAATTGGATATTTCGTAAATGAAAA
The DNA here is from genome assembly GCF_040954645.1 of Diabrotica undecimpunctata. Classification (NCBI taxonomy): domain Eukaryota; kingdom Metazoa; phylum Arthropoda; class Insecta; order Coleoptera; family Chrysomelidae; genus Diabrotica; species Diabrotica undecimpunctata. Next base: position 137,657,479 of record NC_092805.1, read on the forward strand.
GCCTTTTTAAAAAATCTATTATAAAAATGACGTCATCAGCTCTTTTTTTAAATGTAACACCCTATATTTTATGGCATTTTTAGATCGATAAAAATGAGCTGATTCCAAAAAAGTATAATACTCGGGGTCTAATGAATATAATTTAAAAGATATGTGATTAGAAATTAAATTATTTATTATCAATTGCAAAAAGTAGCCTACTACTAGTCTTTAGTGAAATGTAATTATTTTTAGTAACGTTCAATAACAATTAAGTAGTACAATAATTGTATTAATTCGTGGATTTTCTGTATTATTGCTTACAATTAATTTAAAGCAAAAACGAATTTGAGTGTAAAGTAAAGAATTGAAATACTCATGATGATTGGGTATGGAGACAAATCGCAAACTCAGATGGAAGAGTGTAATTTATTTAATGATAAATATCTCACAACAGTAAGTACGATTGAAATGAAATTTCTAGAAACTTGTACGGTTGAAAATACACGCAAATCAGGTCTGTAAATTATGATACAACATTAGATATTCTACTTGCCTTTGAAGAAGATGCGCACACTTCTGTTCGTAAGGTTAGTCGTGATCTCGTTGTTTGCAAAACAACGGTAATCACAAAGTAATAAAACTTGAAAAATGGCACCCCGTTAGATGCACACTTTTACAGGAACTAAACGAGAATGATCCAGATAAAAGAATACAATTTTGCGAAACAATGATGGATAACTGCCACCGTAACCCTCTTTTGGTTCAAAATATTATTTTTTCTGATGAGTCTACATTCACATTAAATGGCGAGGTCAAATGACAAAATTGTCGATACTGGACAGAAGAAAGTCCCAACTGGATACGGGAACATCATACACAATACCCGCAAAAGGTAAACGAAAGGGATGGCATTGTAAAAAATAGAATCATCGGACCCTACTTTTTTGAAGGTAATTTAAACGGACCAGCATACCTTCAGTTTTTAAGGTGGTATCTCGTACCTACTTTAATTAATTTATTCCCCAGTAGAATTAATCCTGGAGGTTTTGATTGAAAGTTTATGGTTTTAACAGGATGATGCGCCTACGCATTATGCTGTAGATGTTCGAAGGTACCTAAACGAAATTTTTCCGAACAGGTGAATTGAAAGACGTGGACATATTAAATAACCAGCGAGGTCGCCAGACCTCAATCCTTTGGATTTTTATGTGGGCTCATTTAAAGAATGTTGTTTATAAAACGAAAACTACAAATATTGAAGACTTAAAAACAAGAATTCGTAAAGAAATAAACAATATTTCTCAAGAAACCATAAACAAGGTTCTACAAGAATTTGTACAACGTTTGGGTTACTGCGCGTATTATGAGAAACCAACCCGAAAATCTCGTTGCTCTTTCTGTCCTGAAGTAAGGATAGGAAAGTTAAAACAGTGTGCAGAAAATGCAAGAAACATATTTGCCCAGATCACACTGCTAATATATGTAAAAATTGTTTATGATTAGTAGGTATATTGTATAAAGGAAAGTACTGTTCTTACTCTTACTTTGAATAAAATTTTAATTTTTGAAGAACTACATTTTTACTGTTAAAAAAAGTTGGGTTCTTCGAGGATCCCACCAGCAATTATATGCAATATTATTTTGTCAGCACAATTAAGGGTTTCTTGGTCCCTTGAGTTGAGCGATCTGATATTTCAAGTAGTAATTCTCATCTGGGTTTTGGATGTTTTTCGCTTGTACTTATTTCTTGCCATAGTCGTCTTTATAGTATCAATCCGGCTCCAAGGCTGTGCATTGTTTCTTTGAGCAGTATTTGTTTTTACGATTGGTGGATTGCTAACCTTGCCAATCACCCTCCACATTTAAACACGTCCTGACACAGAGAGGACAAAAAGGATGTTAGGAACAGCAGAGATGAAAACACAGAAAAGTTGATAGTAAAACACTATGGAAAGAGTTAGAAGTACAGATATACACCGTAGATGCACGGTGGAGAACATCCAAAACTGGGTAAGAAATAGAAGAGTAGAATGGAACGATCATATAAGCCGAATGACAACAAATAGAATAGTAAATAGGGCAAGAGACGGTTTCCCAATAGAAAGACGATCAGTAGGAATACCACGAAAACGATGGAACGACAACTTACTGGAGACACATTAAAAAACAGGGAGAGTCATGTATATATCAAAACAAAGAAAAAGAATAAGGGTTAATCCCATATAAATACAATATTTATCTAAGATTTTATGCTCTACTTTCTCAAATATTTCGCAAGAACGTCAATGATACAACTGCTAACAATAGCTAACTATTTATCAAGGTTTAAAACGGACCATGCGGAATTAAATTATGAGTTTTCTGACCTATAAAATAAATTTAATAACCCTCATTTCATTCCTCCTAATAAATTGACAACTTTACGACCCATGACGTAACAGACGAGCGTATTCTTATGACAGGAGGTTCAATAATTTTAATTCCAAATTTAAAATTGAAGCAATGGTAGCGGACGCGGTAAGGTCAAATATCTGCATGTTCTACATATTAGAATCATAAGTATGTATGTAATATCAAATGAACGAGTACGAAGTGCATGTTTCATTCGTCCCAGACGTAATCGAGACATGAAGTTCAATGTGCTGAAGTTTACACGTGGTTGCACTAGTATTACAACAACGATAGTAAAGTTGTATATTATATAATACTTCCTGGTCAAAATTAATTCAAAAACAAAACTTTTTATAATAAATTTTGTTTTTGCAATGTTTTACGATCTATGATAATATATTATAATGAATTCTTTTCGCTGTTATTATAAATAGCCTAATGACATACACGTTAGAAAAGTAAAGAAATAACCTTTTATAGTCTAAGAGATTTTAATCTTTGCCAAAATTGTCTTGAGTAAAATCTCTTATGCCTTTCCAACTAGCAAAGTTCCAAAGTTGACATCAAGCAAAAAACCAAGTACGGGAAAAACTGGACGAGAATGAAAAATATGTTAAGGAACGATTAGGAAATAAAATTCTTCTTCTTCTTCCTCTTTATAAGCAATTTTGCTTGTTCATTAGCGGACTAATACCTCTATGGAAGGTTGCCACTCCATATTTTGCGCAGACGTCCGATACTTCTCCCTTATATCTTGCTATTTTAACGACACGGGTCTCCTCCATTCTGCTTATGTGGTTATTCCATTCTTTTTTTTGTATTTTGTGTCCATTCATTTATACATTGTACGTTACATTTTCTTCTAATGTCTTCACTTCTCTTTCGATCTCTCAGAGTATTTCATGTAATTCTTCTCAGTACTCTTATCTCTGCCGTTTCCAGTAGCCTTTGCGTTGTAGCTGTTCGGGTCTTGTTTCTGAGGCATATGTCATTATTGGTCTTACACTGGCTTTATAAATTATTGATTTCATCTCAGTGTTAATGTGTCTGTTTCTATATATAGTGTTATTAAGGCATCTTGTCAGTCTATTTGCTTTTTGTACTTGATTTCTCACTTCTTTGTCCAGGTCTAATTACCTACACAGTGTAATTCCCAAGTATTTTATTTCCATTACTTGTTCAATACTGATGCCATCAATTTCTATTTATCTGGTTGGTTCTTTGTTGGCTACTGTTGTTTTAGTTTTCTGAGATGAGATTGTCATATTAAATTCTTTTGCTCTTATGTTAAATCTGTGGACCAGTCTTTGCAGACTATCTTCATTTTAGGCTATCAATATTGCGTCGTCTGCGTAACAGACTATTTTGATTTCTTTGTTTCCCATTCTATATCTTCTTCCTTTATTAACGGTTTTGATGATTTCAGCCATGATTAAATTGAAGAGCATGGGGCTCAATGAATCCCCTTGTCTTATTCCGCTGCCTATTTCTATAGGTTCTGTAAGTTGTTCATCTATTCGGACTTCCATTTTGTTGTTTTGGTAGATGTTTTCGATAGTTTTTATAATCTTTAGGGGAACTTCTCTATTATACAGAAGATGGATTACATCTTTGAGTCTTAATCTGTCAAACATTTTCTTTAGATCAATCAGACACAGAAATGCATATTGCATCTGTACACGATCTTCCACTACGAAAACCCTGTTGTTCATTTGCTAAACTTATCCTCTGATTTATTAGCACTTGTAAAATTTTATTTGTAAGTTTTAGCGTAGTATTTAAAAAGTTTATACCTCTGTTACGTTTTTTCTGTCTTACTGTATGGCTGTGAAAGTTGGACAATGGACTCTGAAATAGAAAAAAGAATAGATGCCTTTGAGATGTATATATACAGACAAATGCTCAGAATTCCATGGGTATAAAGAGTTACTAATGTTGAGGTATTTCGTCGCATGTGTAAACAAAAAGAATTACTAAGAATAATCAAATATACGAATTACTTCAAGTTATACTGGAAGGAAAAGTACAGAACGCCTGAACTCGTGGCTAAAAGACACGAGGAGATGGTTCGACGGCTCATCCGCAGAAATCTTTCGCGCAGTTGTTTCCAAAACAACTGCCATTTAGATCGCCAATCTTCAAAAGGAGACGGTGCCATGAGAAGAGAAGAAACATCTTCAGCTTTCTGGCTGTTTTTTATCTCCTTTTTTGAATAGTAAAATTAGTTCGCTCGCAGGAAACAAAATTGAATGCACAAAACCAAAAAGGAAACAAGGTTTACAGAAGAAATGCTGAGACTCGTGTACCAAAAAAGATAAGTCAGAAATAAAAGTAAAAAAGAATACAAGAGAGTCTTCTATACAACGGATACGCATCTGGATGTTAAGGGCAGTAGCGATTTCTTCACGGTATTATAGAGATGTCCACTTTTAGACCTAGTTTTTTATGTTCTCTAGTAGACTCTTTAAAAGATCGCTATACTTGGCGACATTCTCGTTATATTTAACATGCGGTTTATTGTTCCTAGGTATCTCCTCATCATTTCATCATAAACGCTTTATTACTAACGTATTGACTTTTAACTTTTACCCATGTATGTAATTAGCCCATTTATGTTTAGTTGTCAGTTAGTACCTGAAACAGTGGGTGGCGTATTGGGTGCAAGTACTCGTGTTTGTACTTTGTCTAAACTTTGTTAAGTTATATTGGGTAAGTTTTTTTGCTAGTTTTCTTTAATATTTATGTCGTAAACTTATGGTAGATATGGATTACCAAAAAGAACAGGCTAGATTGTTAAATTTAAAGAAGATCATAAGAAGATAAGGGAAATTATGGTAATAATAACTACGTGAACAGGGTGAATTTGAGAACATTGGGGAAATATTTGAGGATAGTGACAGCGAGCAGGAATTTAATGAAAACCTTCTTCTTCTTCATGTGCCTTGTCCGTTCCGAACGTTGGCAATTAACATGGCTATTCTGACTTTGTTTACGGCAGATCTGAATAATTCAGCAGATGACAATCCGAACCATTGCCGCAAGTTTTGGAGCCACGAGTGTCTTCTCCTCCCTGGACCCCTTCTGCTATCTATTTTCCCTTGAACGATCAGCTGTAGTACTCTATATTTATTATGTCTCATAACGTGACCCAAGTATTCCAACTTTCTTTTCTTTATACTTATTCCTACCTCTCTCTCTTTACCTATTCGGCGTAGTACCTCTTCGTTGGTCACGTGCTCAGTCCAGGATATACGTAATATACGCCGGTAAGCCCACATTTCGAAGGCCTCTACTTTTTTCATCAATGTTGCGGTCGTTGTCCACGCCTCCATTCCATATAACAAAACCGGAAATACATAACATTTCAGAAGTCGAATTTTGAGAGGTAGGGTAGGCTTTTAGAGGTGAAAATTTGCTAAATGCTAATGAACGATGCTCTTGCCTTTTCTACTCTTATACGTATTTCCTTCGCTTGATCCCAATTTGAGTTAACTGTTGTTCCCAAGTAGATGTACGAATCCACGTGTTCAATTGAATAAAAACCTAGAGAATTATTACCCCAACATACACCAGTGTGGTCCATATTTCGTAGGGAAGGACAATATAACAAAATGGAAAAAACATTGTCCACCGAAAAATGACGAAAACACGCATTGCTAATTTTATTCTACAATTACTGGGAGTAAAAATGGTTACTAGGAATGCTTATTTGATCAAGAATCAAGAAATGCTGTCGGCTATAACCAACTATACAAATATAAAAATTGAAAATGAGTCATCCAATTTTAACAGGGAGAGGGACGCAAAAACTACAAACTTTGCTGAAATAAAGGCGCTAATTGGTATTCTCTACCTTGCTGGATTAAGAAAGGCCAATCATATGAACTTGAAAGATCTTTGAACTCATAGCAGCGGCATTGATGTGATGCGGCAAGGTGTGTGCGATTTGATGATATTCGAACTGAGCAGGAATGACTTCACTTAGACAAATTGGATTCACTGAGTGAACTGACGGATAAGTTCCATTCAATGCAAATCAGAAAAAAATGTTATATTTTTAAACTTTATGTGATACAATGGATAAAAAGTATTTCGCGAAAAATGCAATTTCAAACAATATATCCCTTCCAAGCCGAACAATCAATTTTTTATCAGCCACTTAAAAAGTAAATGTTGGTAAAAACCAGACGGGCCCTTACAAATAGATAACAGTGCAACAGCAATTATAGAAAAACTTTCTCAGCGTATAAATGGCACCAATAGAAATATATATCCACAGATAACTGGTTCACTAGTATAGAACTTGCAGACAGCCTACAATCAAATAATTTTAGTTTACTAGGAACCATTCGCAAAAACAAAAAACAGCTCCCTTTGGAATTTATTATAAATTGAGGTCAGCCCGTCGGCTCCTTGATGTTTGGATTTGGTAATGGGACAACAGTTGCTTCTTACATACCAAAGAAAAATGACAATGTTCTACTAATATCTACTATGCACTATAGAGATGACATTGACCCTACACCTGGAGAACAAAAAATGATTTTGTCATATAATCAAACAAAAGGCGGCATAATCAAAACAAAAAATGGCAGATAAGTTAGGCGCTCAATATAATTGTGCTCGTGCTACTTGATGACGGCCCATGGTACCTTTTTATAGCAAGTTAAATATGGCTGCTATAAATGGTTTTGTAATTTACATTGGTAATAATCCTGGTTTCTCAACACCATATAAAAAATTTGTACTGACGCTATCAATGCTCATTGTTAATGTATATTAAAGATAGCGTGCTATTTCCATAAAATTTACCGAGGACCAATAGGCTGAGGTTGCAAGAAATTTGTGGTTTGGAACCAGAACAAGGACCATCAGAGAGAGTGCTCGGGGTCATTGGTCGCTGTAATTTGTGTGATTGAAAAAAGAACAGCAAAACGAAATACTTTTTTGTTATCATTGTGGAAAATATCTATGTTTACAACACGTGCGTGCTATGTTTGATAAAATTGGCGTTTATATATTCGGGTTTTACAACAAATATGTTATGACTTCTTTATTTTAGCTTTTTGTCAGTGAAACACTCCCTTTTTTATTGCATTAAAGCATGAACGTAAAGAGAAATACGTTCCTCTAGGGCAGCCATACTCACTACGCGGCCCGCGGGCCGCATGCGGCCCTCGGAGCGATTTTTCGCGGCTCTCAAACTGCTTGGCAGCAAAACGAAATTTGCTAGTTATAATTATGTTTTTATGTTTCTATTTGTGTATTTAATCAGGTTACAGTTGTGTAGAGCGGCGCCATGCATTGTACCGCATTTCGCATTAGTCATCTTTTCGCCCATGACAGTCGCAGTACAGATGTTTCAAAACCTTGTGGACCTCGTAAATACGCATGCCCGAAAAAATAAATGGACCCTAACAGAACGAACTTATGTCGCAATATGGTGACATTCTTTACCACACAGAAGTGAGATATCTGAGTAAGGGTAAAGTTTTGGAACGTTTCTTTAGAATTCGACATGAGATTACTCTGTTTTTGGCTACAAAGAATAAAGAGTTTCCTGATATTCATAATTTTAGTTGGTGGCTTAAAGTAGCGTTTCTTACTGATAAAATGAGCATTATGAATATAACATTGAACAAATTGCAAGGAGACTACAATAACATTGTAACGGAAATGATGAGTATTGTGTTTTCACTGGAGCAGAAGCTGAATATGTATATTGAAGAATTGTCAAATGAAGATTATTCCAGCTTTCCCTATGCCTATTCCAGATATGCCTGTAAATCTACATTCAATAAGCTGAAGTTCATAAATAACAAGTACAGATCTGGGCTAACTAGTGAGAACGTTGAAAACATTTTGAGAATTTCAGTTTCTTCTCAACCTGCTAACATAGATGCCATTCTAGAGAGTTGTAAAAGATTTCGCCCGTCGACTTCAAGGAATTAACAAATTCAGGACTTGTCATTCCTGGAGTCAAGTAAAAGACATTTTCCTACTTTTTACATGCAAAACAGTCCATATAATTTATAATTATAATATTTTTACGTAACTTGTAATAAACTTATATTATAGTCATATAGTTTTAAAGTTATTTCATATCACCACTTGTACTTGCGGCCCTGAGAAAAATTTCATTCAAACTATTAGGCTCTCAAAGAAATCCTAGTGAGGATCCCTGCTCTAGGGGATGTTTTTTTTTGTTCAATGATCAATAAAATTATTTGAAAGTTGTTTGTGTTTCCATTTGGTTAATATAATTAAGCAAGATAGCACAATAAACAAAAATTAAAACTATTCAAGTCAGAAACTGAAAAAAGCGAACCCGTTTTACAGAATTTTACAGCGAGTAATGGAAAGAATTTAATGTAATTATTAAATTAAGAATTTAATCAATACTTTAATTTAATCAATAATTAGAATTTAATCAATATATTGGTTTAAATACATAGGTTTTTGGGGCTTCTCGAGCTAAATAAAAAAATTACTTTTTATCTACTTTGTTAAATAATTACCGTTAAATTATTTAGATTATAATTGTCCCTATACTAATTTATTCTATTTATTTATTGTCTAGTATTACAAATGATAATGCTGTTAAGTGCGTAACAATGTAAATCACATTATCATTATAAGAATAGCTCCACATTACAGAATACACTATCTGTCAATACATTTAATCTGGTTACGGCCTGTTCACACATGGGAGTCCGTTTTACTGGTTCCCTTTTAACGGATACGTCATAAATTTATGCCTTGTACACATAGGCACCGTATAACGTTCAACGGTGTTGTATTGGTACTATCGTCGGAGAAGGAAGATTCGACGTTATTGACAGCATCCACTTATAGCCCAAAGATCTAGAGAGGGTGGTTACAGTTTACTTATGAGTCAGTTACAAGGTGATGAATCGAAATTTTACAATTACTTTCGTATATCAATGTCTACTTTTGATGAATTTCTTAAACTATTGGAAAAGGATTTAAAAAGGCAAGATACTTGATTGTGGAACAGTATCTGCCCGGAAAAAAAAAACTAGCGATATTTTTAAGGTACGTACTTTAATGGTTAAAACTCAGACAGATCTACTAACGTAGCATCACTGTATACAGATTGTACTGGCGATAGTGCACTATAAGTAGGCTGTGGTCTGCTAAAATAGCCCTGGGATTGATAGTGACTAGCACCAGATGTTTGTGTATAGGTTGACCACTCATAAGTTGACTGGCCAACTCTCCTATGTTTAATATTTTGTAGTAGGCTAATCACCCCTGATTGGAATTCCAAAGTTTGGTCATCATCAAACTTTGACAGATTTTTTTCCTCAGTAAAGCTCATGAAAGAGATTCCTTTTCCATCTGTAGAAATGGTTATTTCAAACAGAAAAAATCTACCAAGAAATTAATTAGAGGGTGAGAATGAGTATGTTGGTAATAAACATGATATAATTTGTGCGAAGTGCCAGGATACGAAGGAAGTCCTAGTACTTAGTAACTATTATGAATATGGCCTTACCATTGTACTGCACCGTGATCAGGTTGAGATCAGAAAAGTATTTGCCTGTCCAGAGGCAATTAGCTTCTACAACAATTTTATGAGAGAGATGAACGTAACGAATAAAGTGGCACGTTTATACGACATGGATCGTACGATCGTAGATCGGGAAAATGGTGGAAAAAGGTGATTTTTAGACTAGTTATGGTTGTTGATGTAAACAGTTGAGTAATCTACAATGATCATCTACAACGATATTCATCGGAAAAGATACCTTTTCACGAATTTTTATTTGTTCTAGCGGAAGAGCTAATTCAGTTTGGAAGAACACGTCAAAAGATGAGGAGGCCGTCCAAGAGGACAAAAAGCATGATAAATGTAGGAAAACATCTACCGGTGGAGGGTGGAAGATGTCGACGAATTTGCAGAAATTTCTTTAAGCCATACCACACTTAAAACTGGAAAATTATGTTACACAAATGTTTAAGGACACTTGAACCTTTTTTTCATAGACTACCACTGGGATATATATGTCCCAGTTAACAATACCAATGAGACATATCCCATCTGCCGACGTGTAAATTATGAAAAAATCTTATGCAAACCTGTTTGCGTAACCTAATTACATACAAAAAAACTGAGAAATTACGATTATTTAAGTAACAAAAGTGGGGCTGAAAGGGTTAAGTTAGCCAGCGCAGAAAACTGCACCTGTATATTTTTATCCAATTGTGGAATAAAACGGAAAATTTTTTTTCAAGGACGCCACACGTCGCATCTAAGCTAAACACAAAACCCTGGGTGCCATTTTGGAGCTATATGCGATTAATTGATACCTGTTGCGAGTTGTAATTTGCAAAAACCCCATATTCAATTAATCTTTGCACCAATGAATCAATCAAACGGCAAAATTGAGAGCAAGGTAAAACATTTTTTTTTTAGAGAAACGTTAGCTGCATCATTTTTGGGTTAACCCTTAACTGGACAATGTGTATCTTAATACACACCTATTTTAGATTTTTTTTACAAAGTTTAAACCTCCAAATCTGCGTAGATATAGCAATGTGTATTTCGATACACCCCTGTTCTTTATACAGATAATTACACTGTTGCAATTTTTATATTTGGCGGGTATAAATTTGTCAACTATTATAGGTTAGTTCTGCAACGACCGTTTGCCGGGTTCAATTTACCAACTTTTCTCAAGATAAAGGTAGTTTTTGTGGTGACTTGTAAAGTTATTTTAATTCTGTGAATAAAATCGAATAAGGTAAGCATTGTCCTTTAGTAATATGTCAATAGTTGCTTAATTTTAATGTTTGATAAAATGTGAGCTTCGCCTAAAAAACATGTGTATCTAAATTCACATCGCCAATAACACGAACAACAATAAATGTGAATTTGAATACACACTGTCCGTTTTAGACCATTTAAATAAGAACGATGAGTAGCAGATATACAGGGTAGTACTTGCTGAATTGTTAACTGTATAAAATTAATTTATTTTGTGATTTTTTTCAAATGTATTCCAAGAAGTTTTAATAATGGGCGCTGGGTATTAGTTTCAAGTTCGTCTTTGTTTCAGATTATGACGTCCAACAGAACAAAGAGAATATTACAATTAGCAAATCAACAAATAAATGATGAGGAGGATTGTGAGTCCGATATTGAAAGTGATAATGAAGAATATACTATGTTACCGCCCGCCCCTTTAGCATATCCTGTAATAGAGGGTGTTGATGAAGATGAATTAGAAAATTCATCTAAGTTTACTATTTTATCGAATGTATTGCTCGAAAACTAGGATATCTTGGAAAACGAAGCAAACAATGAAGAAGTAGAAAATTCAGAACGTGCTAAAAACAACGAGCTAGATGAGCATATTGGGTATGTTGTAGATGAAACCTTAGCAGATGAGCTTGATGATACACCTCTCAATTTAAAGAAGAACAAACAACAACAAAAAGTTCAAAAGAAAAACAAATCCAAGAAAGAAAAAATATACAACTGGACAGAGGAACCTTTTGGTTACCCGGTAGATATTGATGAGGATAATTTTCAAGTTCCAGACGAGATTTTATCTCCAATTGATTACTTTAAAATGCTCTTTGATGATGCGTTATTGGAAATGATAACATATCAAAGTAACCTTTATTCTGAACAACGTCTGGTCCCTCAATCAATATGAACAAAAACGAATTGATGGATTTTTTGGCAATAGAGCTGTCAATGGGAATTGTAAAGATGCCAGCTTACACAGATTATTGGAGTGTTCAATTTAGATATGACAAAATAGCTGACATAATGCCACTGAAAAAATATCAAGAAATATGTCGTTATCTATATTTCGTCGATAATAATTCTATTGGTGACGACCGCTATTATAAAATTAGACCTGTGATGTTCCCTACAAAGAAAAAAAAGCTGGTTCTAGGCGCCAATATATCAAAAACAAGCCTAAGAAATGGGGCTTCAAATTGTTTCTGCGTTGCGGAATCTCAGAAATGGTCTACAATTTCATACCTTATGGCGGCGATGATACATTTCGAGATATCGCATTTGATGAACAAGACTTTTGGAATGAGTGAGCAAGTAGTTATTGCTCTTAGTAAAACTATTTCAAATCCGATATGTCGTATTTTGTATTTTGATAACTTTTTTTGTTCTCCTGATCTTGTATCCTATTTACGCGATGTTAAAGGAATACTTTCACTTGGCACTTTACGCATAAATAAATTACGCATTGTCCCATTAAGGATGAAAAGGAACTTCGAACTGAAGGTAGAGGTTCTTATTTTCAAATGGTCGATAATGACCAGAGGGTAGCAATTGTTCAGTGGTTCGACAATAGAGTAGTACGACTCTGCAGTTCATACGTGGATGCATACCCGTTATCTTCCATTAAAAGGTGTGTTAAAACAAAATCAAACACAAAAACAGACATAACGTGCCCAAAAATAGTTAAAGAGTATAATCGGCATATGGGTGGAGTGGATCTCGCCGGTATGTTTGTATCCCTATATAGAACGTCACTGAAAACCCACAGATGGTATATATCAATATTTTCACGAATCTTAGATATTTGTGTAAATAACGCTTGGATTCTATATAAAAGACAAATGCTACTGCTAAACCCGGAGAAAAGAACAAAAACTTTAAAACAATTTCGTTATTCCATAATCGACAGCTTGCTCCGTAAAAATAAAAAACGTGGAAGACCTTCAAATGAGGACATCGCTGTTCCAAAAAAAAAGAATAAAAACCATGTTTAAACCCCGGCCAGAAGATGATATAAGATTTGATAATTTTGGACACCTTCCACAATTTTCCACAAAGGGCCGATGCCGCAATTGTGTAAATACCCAAACACATATAAAATGTACCAAATGAGACGCACGTCTTTGTTTTGTGTCAAAACGAAATTGTTTTTACGATTTTCATATGAGCAAGTAATCATTGTAATATTTTTGTTAGCAAAATAAATCAGTACAGCCCTGGGTGTTCTCTCATTTTTCCACCTACTATTGATTTAAAACACGAGTACTCAAATTGGTAATGTGTATTGTAATACACACATATTGTTTTATGGATTCTTGGTGTTGTGCATTCAGATACACACGTACAAATCAAAGTCAAAATTTGTTAAAAAAAAAGTTTATTGCTGAAAATGTATTAATTGATGACCCACTTCAACAAATAATGTCAGAAAAAAATTTTATTTCGCGTATTTCATGTTTTGCCAAGTTAAGGGTTAAACCCAGTGAATCTAGACCACTACAAATTTGGGTTGCTTTGAGATTTATCATTATAGTTTTGTTCAAAGTTCTATAAATATAAAATCCAAATAGTTTAGTTTAAACACAAAACAAAGTATTTCAAAATAATTCACTTTTTTTCATAACGTGGGACTCACTTGACTTATCATCTTCCTATCGTAATATTGGTGGATCTTCACATCCATGCAATAATTAAAATATAACACAATGAATTAAACTTTTCGTTAAGTTTCTACAGTATGAATCAGTCGTTTTAAATGTTTAATGTTTCTTTTAAATATTTTACAGGGCTGAGGTCAGACCAGAATTGCGCATCACCTGTTGATTTTTAACGACAAATACACAACTATAATCATTCGGTTAACTTTCATTGACGAGGGCGTTAAATATAGGTTATACTTATCTGTCTTTATTAAGAAAATATCCGTAAATTGCAATTTTATTGCTGATATATTAAAAGTTAAATGGACAATTGCGTCGTTTCTATATTATGATTACAGTAGTCCTGATTGTATACAAATAATGCAATCGTAAATACACAGTAGATTGGTTCTTTAAAAAACATAACAAAGGAAAATATTATATAGTTCGTTTTTTAACCTGTTACGGAAAACATACAATTAAGGAATGACTTTCTCAAAAACATTGTTTTTCTTTTTATAATAAATAACATTTAAATTTCTTTTAACGATAATAAATCGTATATATCCTTGAAACTTTTAATGGTAATATGCTGTCCTCTCAGATATTCGAAAATAAAAATTTTGACAAAAAATTAAAATACTTTTAAATATTATCTTTACATGGGATTAAGATGGAATCTCGGGAAGATCAAGATGGAAGTCGTCGGCCATTAACTGTAAAACATATCCTGGAGCGGACGTGGAAACGATCATCAACTCCTGGTACTGAATGTTTGACTTCGTTTTAAAGTCCCCAAAAGAAGACCCCTAAAAAAAGTCATGTCTCTAAATCTATCAAAAATCAATGACTTCAAACAAAACCTAGAAGATCTTTCTTTAGATCAAGTAGATAGTGACCCTGAGGGCAATTGGATCTATCTCAAAGATAAGGTAATCGAGGCTGCAAAAGACTGTGAGGCAGCGGTTTCCACGGGCCGTAAGCCGTGGATATCCGATAATACGTGGACCGTGATTCAACGCAGAAAAGAACATAAAACTAGATACGGAACAAAAGAAGAATACAAAGCGTTATCAAACGAAATCAGAAAACAGTACCGCAAAGACAAAGCTGATTACATCTCTCAAATATGCAGAGAGATAGAGAAACATGGCTGTCTAAATGAACCGAGGGATTTATTTGAGATCAAACTCCTTACCAGAGAATTTAAATCTCAAACGTGGTCTGTAATAGATAAGGAAGATAATCTAAAGACCGATACTGACGAAATATTGGAAACGTGGCGAAACTACTGTGTCGAGCTATATAAAAATAACGAGGTACCAGCAGAAAATCGGTGGCCTCTACTATCCTAAAGAACCTACTGCCTTACTCGCTGAAGTCAAAGATGCAATTAAATCGATAAAAATAAATAAATCCCCTGGCATTGATTCAATACCAGGTGAAATACACCAGTTACTAGGTAACAAAGGATTACATATCATCCATTCTATCTGTGTCGTTGTTTGGAATTCAGGAAAATGGCCATCTGATTGGTGTACCTTAATTTATATGTCGCTACACAAAAAAGGAACTACTACCATATGTGAAAACTACCGCACACTGTCACTAATAACACGGCGATTACACTTTCGTCCAAAATAATGAGTGTCATAAAAGAAGGTATACATTTTCGTCCAAGCCCCTAAAATTGAGGTATACCAGTTCGTCCAAAGGATCAGGTAAATTTTCGTAATGCTTTTCGAAGAAGCAGTTAATATTAAATATATAAATATGTACGAATCTTCAAGTTTATTCATTTGTGAAAATATTCTCAAAGTGTTTATATTGCTATAGTCTTGAATTGTGTTATGAAAATCATTTATTCTTGAAACGTTATGGAGAATTTCGACAAACGTATGGTGGTGAAAGAAAGTGTAACGAAAAGAGGTGCTCCTCTTTTATTCGTGAATAACTATAATTTCAATTTTGCCGAAAAGTTAAAAAGTGGGGAATCACGCGGGAGATGTCGTACCAAAGGTTGTAACGTTGCCGTCTACACAATTGAGGATGATGTAGTAATTTCTAGACAAAACTTAAATCATTCCTATGAAAGTCTGGAGGCCAATTGCATTCAACAACAGTTTGTAAGAGTAGCAGCTAAGCGTAAAGCTGCAGAAAATATAAGTACTCAACCCAGGAAAATTTTACATCGCGTTTTAAGTGAAGAAGAAAATACCAATTTAACTATTATAACTTTGAAATCAGTGAAACGAAGTATTTATAATGTAAGAAGAAAATTACTACCAGTTTTACCAAAAACGTTAGAAGAAGTACTGGAATCATTGAAAAAATTAGAGGACCCTATCATCACGTCTAGAAATAAAAAAATTTTATTGGTAAATGATAAGAGTGCAAAATTGACTATTATATCTTGTGGGACAAATCTCAGATATTTATGTAAGTGTTCTAGAATATATATATATATATATATATATATATATATATATATATATATATATATATATATATATATATATATATATATATATATATATATATATATATATATATATATATATATATATATATATATATATATATATATATATATATATATATATATATATATATATATATATATATATATATATATATATATATATATATATATATATATGGATGGTACATTTAAATATTGCCCAAAATTCTATTATCAAATGTTTACAATTCATGGATACTACAATGGCCACTACATTCCACTAGTATTTTGTTTATTACCAGATAAATTATCATCTACATATGAAACATGTTTCAATTTGATAAGGACCAAATGTTCAGAGCTAACTTTAAATGTTCTTCCAAAAGATATTGTCATTGATTTTGAAAAATCAATGCATAAGGCTGTTAAATTAGTTTGGGGTCAATATAAAATAATCGGATGTAGATTACATCTTTCCCAGGCTTGGTGGCGTAAAATTCAAGAACTTGGCTTAACAAATGATTACAAAAACAGAACTGAAGTGGGAAAATGGATTGGTCATTGCTTTGGTCTTCTTTTTCTAGATCACCAAGAAGTCGGTGATTGTTTAGTTTTTGATCTGATCGAAATTATGCCCGAGAGTGTCGAACTAAATGATTTTGTTGATTATTTAATTGAGACAGATGTTGATGAAAACTCCACCGATACTCTGGGCTGCAAAATCATCAGAAACTACGAGAACAACCAATGCATGTGAATGTTTCCATTCACATTTACATAAATCCTTTAATACATACCATCCGAATATATTCGTGTTTTTAGAGGCTATCAATCAATATCAAAATGAAACCTACATTACAATTCAAAGTATTCATAAATGTAACAGACCTCATAACAAAACTGTAGATGGTGAGAAATTTTTGAAAAGTAAAATAGAAAATTTTAATGAAAAAACTATTACTAGGCTGAAATATGTTAAATATACATTCCATTAGTTTAGTTTTTAAGTAAGTTTATTATTATTTGCTATTTATATTGTAAGTTGTAAATGGAATTCACTAATCTAAGATAATAAACTTTATAACGCAGTAAGACAACTTTTTTTTATTTATGGGATTGTTCCCCGCGGAGCTCGACCCCTGGTGTATATGCAAAAATATTTGACTTGGACGAAAGTATTATTTCTTCAGGTAAAAATTTAAGGTAAAACTGAACTCATTACGATATTCCGGACGAAAGTGTATCTGCTCTATCTAAATACCTCAGGAACAAACGGGGTTTGTAAAGGGTAAAGGTACACGGGAACAAATGCTGAACCTGAGACAACTCATTGAAAAGTCTAGAGAATTTCAAGTACCTATGATTATATGCTTCGTTGACTACCAAAAGGCAATTGATTGTATAAGCTGGATAAATCTGTGGTCCATTTTAATAGAAACCAATGCACCTGGTGATACTTCTGTACCAGTCCAATATAATAGCAACAGTACGACTAGATCAGAAGTTCTCTCAAACCAAATCAAGACCGAGAGAGGTGTTAGACAAGGATGCGTGTTGTCACCTGACTTATTTAACATTTTTGGTGAACATGCCATGAGGATGGCTTTGGATGGTGAGGATGACAAGAGAGAGATGGGATTAAGCCACAATACTTATTGGTTGTAATGAAAATCACATTTTCACATTGTATTCATTGTTATATTGTGTTCATTTTCACATTTCACATTGTTTTAATAAAGTTTTTAGGAAGTTCATTAGAAGATTCATTATACAAGAAATTGGCTTATGCAGAGAATTCCATTCAATTCCTACGACGATGTAGAGACAATAACATTATTCCCAAGTGCTTGAAGCTAAGACCGTTATATTTAAGCAGGAAACTGGACAAAATTTTACACATAGCCAATTTAGTCATATTAAGGAAGGGGACTCAATATCACAGGTTCAATTTATATTATTTAAAAAAGGAAATTGTAAGCATTGAAAACCCTCTCTATTACAAAATATCAAATTCGGATTTTAATAGAATAATACATTGCAGACACATAGTAACACGAACATATACAATACACAAAGAACTAAACATTAACAAATTCAACAACCTTGTGGAAAACATAAGTGACAACGAATACAATAACCTACTAAGACACAATACTATCAGCACAACAGTTGTCAATCTATTAAAGAGACAGATGAACGGAACAGAACCTAATGTTCTCATAAGGTCTAAATTATGTTGTAACACTCTTAACAGTTATAAACTAGACTTGACTG
Source organism: Diabrotica undecimpunctata (assembly GCF_040954645.1). Lineage (NCBI taxonomy): Eukaryota > Metazoa > Arthropoda > Insecta > Coleoptera > Chrysomelidae > Diabrotica > Diabrotica undecimpunctata. Next base: position 137,676,002 of record NC_092805.1, read on the forward strand.
TCAAGTATCGCCAACACATGAAAAGGAAGAATATAGAGTACTACGCAAAAAGGAACTAGAGAAAAATATAAAGTCAAAAGCAAAGCTTAGTAAAGACTAGCTTAAAGCTGTTCAAGCCCCAAAAGAAGTCCATAATAATATTACCAACTGACAAGGACAACTGTAATTATGAACAAAAACCAATACCAAGAGAAAATTTAAGAATTGGTAACAAGGAGACCTTACACTAAATTAAAAAAAAAATGATTTTCCCAAATCCCTTCTTCTTCTTAAAGTGCCTATCCGTTCCGGATGTTGGCCATCATCACGACTATCTTTACTTTGTTTATTGCAGCGCGGAACAGTTCAGTGGTAGTCGTGTTATACCACTTTCGTAAATTTTGAAGCCAGGAAATGCCTCTTCTTCCCGGTCCTCTCTTACCATCTACCTTCCCTTGGAGAATCAGCTGGAGAAGGCCGGAACGTTCTTGATTTCTCATTACATGTCCTAGATATTCCAACTTTTTAGTTTTGACGGTCATGAGAATTTCACATTCTTTCCCCATTCTACGCAGGACCTCCACATTAGTAACTCTGTCAACCCAGGATATACGTAAGATGCGCCTATAACACCACATTTCGAAAGCTTCGAGCCGATTCATAGATGCAACAGTCAGTGGGAAATCAGATGCAACAGTCAGTCCCAAATCACTGAGAAACAAAATATATAAAACACTGCACAAATATAAGGAATACCTGACAGACTACCAAAGAAGAACATTAACACCACACTACAGCAGGACACCACACTTCTTCTTTCATCAAACTCACGTATTCATCTCACATAATCCCTCTCAAAATTTAACTAGTTTTGGCCTATAATTAAGTTGAAGTGTTAAGATATTCTCATGGGAACTAATACTATGAATATAACCGTATATCCCTCCCCAAAAATTATAAAAGTTATAAAAGAAAGAGCAAACCCGCATTTTATGTGGTAAGATTTCTCAATCTATCGTTAATTTATTCGATAAATAGAGAGCTTTTTTTTTATTTTTATAAGGTCTCAGTGCTATTTCACCGATGTAAAGATGATAATTACGATATTTATGCATGCTTTATTGATTACCATAAAGCGTTTGATAAAGTAAAACACGGCAGGCTGATAGAGATATTAACAAATATTGGACAAATATTGGCATAAACACCTATGCTCTAAGAATTTTTAGCAATCTTTACTGGAATCAAACATCGTCTATCCGTACAGAGGCATGAGAATCCTATGATATCAAAATCAAACGTGGGGTCCGACAGGTATGTAGAATATCAACCCTGCTGTTCAAAATATACTCTGAGGAAATCTTTCAAGAAGCAGGAGGCAGTAGAGGATGTTGCAGCCAGAATTTTAATTAACAGAGAATGTATCAATAACATCAGGTGACACGGTGGTATTCGCTGAAAGTTATGGAGACCGCCAGGAGTTAATGAATAGAATCGCAGAAGTGAGTCAGAGATATGGATTTTCACTGGACAAGGAAGAGCAAATTGAAAGAATCAGTGTGAATGATCAACCAATAGAAAGAGTAAAAACATACACCTGCATTGGTACAAACGTCAATGAAAATTGGGACTATTCCCTACAAATCCAAAAATGTAGGGTAGAGAAAGCAAGATCTGCATTTCAAAAAATTACTAAGCCATTCAAATGCCATGATTTATCAGTATCCATAAAAATCAAGTTACTACGATGTTATATCTTTCCTATATTGTTGTACGGAGTTAAGTCGTGGAGTCTTATTGCAAGAAAATTGAGGCTTTCGAAATGTGGCTTTATCTTCGAATCCTGAAGATACCCTACACCTACCACGTTACTAACCAGGGCGTTTTATTAAGAATGCAAAAAGGAAAAGAGTTGTTAACCACAATAAAAACAGCTAAAATCGAATACCTCGGTCACATCATGAGGGACAGATATGGGTTGCAGCAATTAATTCTACAAGGAAAAGTACAAGGAAAACGAGGACCAGGAAGGCAAAGGATTTCCTGACTGAAAAATCTACGTACGTTGTTCAACACAACAACCACAAATCCTTTTAGAGCAGCAGTTTGCAAAATACAGATTGCCATGATGGTCGCCCACATCCGAAACGGAGAGGCACTACAAGAAGAAGAAGAATTAACTAAATTTTGAAGTAAAATACATTAAATTACATTAGTATTAGAAGTACAGTAAAATAAAAGCGAAAAAGCCAAGACTAAACCTTTTTATTTGTTCGGAAATTATTCTAAAAGTTTCTCCGCAATCTTAACTAATTAGATGGAGCATAAAAAATTCCTATCACTCACCAATTCTTAGGCTCGTCTACCAAATTTATTATATTAGCGAATTCGTGTTCGACCTTCCGGGCCCAACGATTTCCCTTTTTTCCCCTATTTCGCCTTGACCTATTTGTTTGACGATCTTTCCTCTCGAAACCCACAGAAGCTATGAAATCGCTGGCGAATACTTCCAGTGGGGTGTGTCTAGACGAGAAAATACACGAAAATTACGTTTTCGCCCGATTGCCACTTAATTTCCTTGAATAACAACCTTCTATTGGTTTATGAGACGATCAACTTTTAATATACCCGCCGGAAAAAGCGATTCCAAAGAGATTGTTTTTAAAACGATTACATAATACTGATGCGCACAAATAAGTGGAGAAAGGGAAAAACTAGATGAACAAAATGAATTATGATTAAAAAATACATTTTACTTTTATTTTAAAAATTTAATCTTTTTGTTTTTGTTTTAATAAAAACTATTTCTGAAGTAAAGGCTAGGATTAAGATATGTATATATTATAAAATTGTTTCCAATGTATCGTTGATGGTTTATACAAATAAATAAATTCGAAATAGTCTTTTAAAACAAGTCAAGAGTCATCTCGGATTATCAACTGTTGGTAACATGGTTATAAGAGCAAATTTAATAAGATGTAAATTGAAGCTGAAAAGTTACATCATGAAACAAGTGATGCAGTTTAAATATCTAAGCATCAATGACACTATCTAGCTACGGAAAGCTTGAAAACAGAAATGGAAGATCAAGATAATAGACCAAACAGAGATGCAGGTTGCCTAAATGAAACAATATAGAGAAATAAAAATATCGGGAAAGAAATGAAAGACTTTACAAAGCAGTCATCAGAACAATAATGACATACGCAGCAGAAACACAACCTGACACAGAGAGGGCAAAAAGTATGTTAGAACCAGTAGAGATAAAAACACTTATTTATTAAAGGCACTGTGGGACAGAGATGGAAGTACAGATATACGACATACAGGCAAGGTGGAGAACATCAAGGACTGGGTAAGAAATAGAAGAGCAGACTGGAACGCTCATATAAGCGGAATGACAACAAATAGTGTAGTAAAGACGGCACAAGACGATTTCCCAATAAGAAGACGATCGGTAGGAAGACCACGAAAATGATGGAACGTCAACTTACTGGAGGCAAATTGAAAAACAAAAAAAATAAGAAGAGAAGAAGAGGAAGAAGACAAATCATCTTTATTTGTAATTTTTCTATAAAATTCGATTGCTTTTGCTTTTAGAATTTCTCCAGATACAGGAATGTGTTTAGTATGCTCTTATACAAACCACATGCAGAGAGCGGTTTTCATCTTCGAACATTCACCATGTTCGTGAATGTTTTACGCTCTCCTGGTCCTGATTCCATCTTACGTCTTTACGTGGTCACTATCTTTTGTTTTTTTTTCTTAACATCGTGCATGGCAGCACGACGAACTCCATATTCCTTTGCCAATTTGCACATGTCTTCTTTACTATTTTATCTTTCAAGGCTAGAATCTGGTATTTCCGGGACTCTTTGACGAGACAAGGGCGGTGTGTGGTGCAGGAAGTGTTGTGACATGCTCTATTGTAAGCTATTTGACTGTGTTTACATTTGTTTCTGTATTTTTAAAATGACGTCACCAATTTGAATTCCCGTCGTCTGCGAAGTGCGTGCTGTTATTCTTTTTCTCGATAGTAAAGTCTTGAAATCAGCTGAAACTCATCGTTAAAACAGTGAAGAGAACGTAGAAAACATTGTAGATGATGGGGTGATCCGAAAATGGGTCTTAGCTTTGGACAGGTGGTTTGACGAAGAATGTTAGATCATGCAACAGGAGCCCAGAACCCGACAAGCAGGGGAGGAATGTAAATAATTGCGTAAAGAAGAAAAGAAAATCCACCGCAGAAAGGAGAGAGAAAATATAAACAAAGAACTTCAAGAACTACAACAACTAAGTAAGCCAACAGAGACAACAAAATTTTACCAGAAACTGAACAAAAGCAGAAAAACATTCAAACAAAAGATGTAAAGAGATAATAGTGGAGTAATATATTGACAGAACAGCAAGAAAAACTAAGAAGTTGGAATTCCTGAATGCGACCGAAAATGTTTTAAATTATATTTATATATTAGATGTGTTTGGGAAAGTATATACTATTTATTTCTTATTTTTACATTTAATATTTTTCTGTTACGGTACTGTAATGTGATCTAATATAATGCTATGTATTCTAACGACTTTGGTAAAATATATTGTTTCCTGTTATTTCGTAAAATTGCTAAACTGGTTGTCTCATGTATTATGTTTTAAGTGCGGAGAATTTGACTTCCTTTGTATTCTGTGTCACAAATATGCACACAAGTGTACGGTTTCGTATTACGGTCTCAATTAACTTAAATTATCGCATTCTAAATCACAATACAATAGGGTGATTTATTGATGTACCCTCTTCTACCCAACGGCCAAAAGATTCTTTTCTGACCTGCAATCTCAAGACACTTCATCCCAAGACAGCGAACGAAACACACCAAGTTTGTTGGCTCTCGTGCCATAGAGCAGCGTCTGCGGGCACCCCGACGCGGTACCAACGAGATTTCCTTGGCAACGACTAAAATATTTCAAAGGGTAAGTCTATATTCTTTGTACAAACATCAATAATGAGTAAGACCAGTTATTTTCCTAATTTATTTACAGTTGTGTTTGCTATTTGTAGCTAATTTATTCACAAACAAAATATTGCATTTTTACTTTATAATTATTTATCTATTATCATTTAACCAGCGACCTCTTAAGTTTTATACAAAACAAGATGTTTCTATTGCTTTTAATTATGTGTTATTAGTATGCCATAAGCTAAATAAAAAATAAATTCTCCGCTACTGACACGCTTCTTGGTAAAACTCATAGGGCAAGTTAAATGATACGATAAACTTAAAGTGATCACGCGTATGACTCATTTTATTTCTTATTTTCTGGAGTATAGAAATTATGTAGACAATTAGACTAAACTAGTTTTTTCAAAATTTGGTATCCAAACTTTGGATACCAAATACGTTTGGTATCCAAACCAGTTTGGATATTTGGAATACGTTTTCGAAATGCAAGTTTTAAAAGTTAAACATTTTTTTTTTGTTTTTGCTACGTTACCAACAGATTGCGGATTGGCCTGTACCCTATTTTATTAAAATCCTTAGGATCCTATTTGGAAATAATCCTTCCTGTAAACACTTATTAAAAGAAACTAAAATTTTGTTAACAAAAACTAGCCAAGAGATACTTTAAATTTTAGACATCCTCGTTTTAGAAACTGTTAAGACCAATGTAAATGCCTTGAAATTTAAAAATCAAATCAGATATTTATATTCAAACTACTGACCGCTTTAACACAGAAACCGAAATATATTTGACCTTCGAGTTTATTTAATCGGTATCGATTTAAATAATAGAACTGACCTATAAAAGATTAGACAATACGGAAGTACGAAATGACAGTCAGCAGACATTGAAAGTTGGTAGGACTCCAATATGAACGTATTTTTTAGTAGGAATTGCAACGAGAGCAAATATATATGTCGCGATTGTCTGTTTCAATTTATAGCCAAGTTGGCAGAAATTTTGTAATAAAAATATGTAATTCATTAAAAAAACCATTAAAATATTACTCATAAATTTTTATAGGTTTTAAATATCGTTACATATATACTGTTGTGATCTGCTTTATGATGTTTTACTATTAATTAACACTAATTTAATTAATCCAATTATTTAATTAATTAATTCACTAATTTATGCAGAGTCATAAAAATCAATTACTATTAAAAATTCTCAGGGTGCCTTCTTAATTTTACTTTAATCAGTTTACTTTATATATCTCTTCTAGTGGGTTCAGTATCTCCTAGTTGCTCATAATCGGGATAGAACAGGAAACGGAACTAACATTAAAACAACATAAATAAGCACTCAAATTATTATTTATTTTCAATAAGCAATTCGATGAATATTAATAAATAACTTTTGTGGGCAATTATCTTTCCCAACAAACTCCTATACTCTAAATTTAATTTTAATTACAAACTATCTATTGATCTGTTTTTATAATAATATCTGCTAAAAATTGACCATATAAAATATAGTTTATTCACAAAAAATAACTCTTTGAAACTTGGAATCTTAGTTCGTATGCTTATATTTGATTTTATCTTTAGAATATCTTAAAGTTTTCTTTCATTCAAATTATTTGACTGACCTTTATTTTTTACACCAATGATGTCTCCTCTCGATCAAACCACAGTTCCTTCCTTGATTGATTATGTCCGGCTACCATCAAATCTTTCCAGTTCTCAACATCGATCCAAACCGCATACCAGCAAACTACTCCTCCGAAAACACAAGCCCAAGCCTCTTTTGACCGGTTCTCTTTATTCACAAATTCTCCTTTCTTTCTCAATTATATCTCGTGGACTATGCAGACTCAAAAGAGGTATTAATCTTCTCGATTTTGATCTGCTCTCAGCTTCCACCTTTTTCACTAACCAACGAAAATACTGGTACTCAGATTGACTATACGAAAACACGTCTTCTCTTCTGGTCTGCCGGTAACATAATAATCTTTTCAATCTCCCCAGACAAACTTCTCAACGCTCTCATTCCCCATCATTCTTTTTTAACCAATCATAAGCATTCATCTTTCCCACTAATTTTCGATTTAGAAAATTTCCAACATAATATTTAAAACAAATAAACTACTTTCACTCAAATTACTTTTCAGAAACCATTAACAATTTTGCCTTTTTCAACAGAAATAAGTTTCCAAATTCTTGTTATCTCATATCTAAATCTAATTCTTATTTAATTTCGAAAAATGCCCACCGCAAAATACAATTACAAGTTTATTCTTAAATCTATAATAATACGGGTTCCATTGTCCTTTCACTATTCACTCACTTTCAAGGAAAAACTCGTCCGGGTACCGTCACGGAACAATGTCTTCTCTTATTCTAACTATTACAAATAAGTACAGGGTTCGATAAACTGGTCCATAACAAAACACATAAATATTTAGTCAAAAATTAATTATTTCGAGCATTAATTTGTGAATGTTTGAGCATTAATTAGTGAAAGTAACCTCCAAGTGCATGCTACTCCAAACTGTTGGTTGTAATTTTTTTATGCCACCTTTAAGGTGCAAAAAACGATGTTTTTTGATTATTTTTATTGTATAAAATCAACATTTTAGGATAAAATGAGTACAATATTATGAAAGAACATAAAGTAAGCTTTAAGTTGAGCTATGCTACATTAAATTTGACCCCATAGTTTATGCAAAATTAACGATTGAAAGTACAAAAATGACAATTTTTGCCATTTTAAGTTTTTGAAATAAACTTTTTTTTACGCAAAAATCATTATATTGTAGCTCTTTTAATTACAAACCGAATGAAACTTTGCAAGATCCGATCGCTGAATTTGTTTTCGAGATACTTTTACTTGTTTATATAAATTTTATAAAAATTCTTAAAAGTCTTTATACATTTTGCACGGCCAGAACAAAATATTTGTTTTAAAAATGTTTCAACCCCTTATTAATTGCTTTGAATTAGGGGCAACTTTTGCGTTATAAATTAATTAAGTTACAGGTCTATACATTATACAGATTTTTAACTTCTTGATTCTCATAGCTGAAGACAAAAAAGATTAAAAAAAAGTTTTCTACTACCAATGGAGTTAGTTGAATTAGTTTAAAAAATTACAGCTGCTTTATTTATAACAATTAATAATTAAAATCGGCGCCATTCAATAGTTAAAGGCCTATATTTTATTAGGTAATTATTATTATTAAAAAACCGCCATTTCTTGTTAAAAACCATAAGTGAAGTTGACTGTTTTTTCGACTAGTCGAATTGGATCGGCGGTGGAGAACTCTTCTCCTGTCGGCATTGTGAACTTAATTCGGAACCTCAAATCTCGGAAAAATTGATCAGATCTCCTTTAAATATGGACTAACTTCGCTCTTCTTTTATTATGGGGTAGCGAATTTTGTGAACATTGGAGATATTTTTTTGACTGAGATTAAATATTTAGTGACTATTAAAATTTTTTGTTAATTACTCGTAATCATCTTTATTTTACGTGATATATTTTTTTATACTGTAAATAAAAAAAATTTCATATTTTTTTTTGTGAATTTTATAATTTTAGGTACTATTTTTACATATTATTGTGGAGTTTCGAACATATAAAGACTTAACCTTAATGTCAGACAACTAATCGAAAAAACTCGTGAATTCAACACTCCTACTGCCTATGTGCTTTGTCTATTAGACAAAGGCCTTCGATAAAGTCAAATGGCAGCAGTTATAGTCCATACTAGCGGAAATGGGAACTCCTCACCACTTAATTCAACTAATTGGAAGTCTATATGAAAATAATAAGTGCATAGTAAAAATAAACAACACCCATTCCGATCATTTCAGAACAGAGGCAGGTGTCCGGCAGGGATGCGTAATCTCGCCAACTCTGTTTTATATCTACAGCGAACACATTATGCTAAAGGTGCTAGACGGAAGGAAGGGTGGGATATCAGTAGGAGGTCAAAAAATCAGTAACTTGAGATATGCTGATGACACTTTAATAATCGCGGCAAATCAAGAAGAAATGGGTAATGAGATGTCTGGAGGAGAAAAGCAAAACATATGGACTAAAGCTAAATAGGAGTAAGGGAAAGATCATGATAGTGGACAGAGCTCGGAATAATCTTCATCTTCAGCACATTAAAGAAATTGGGGGCTTTGAAGTAGTAAATAGTTTCATATACCAGGGGTCCCTAATAACAAATGACGGAGGGTGTGACAGAGAGATACGTAGAAGGTTGACTATTGCTAGAAAAGCTATGATGAAACTGGTAACAATTTGGAAAAATTCTAGCATAACAATACACACAAAACTAAGGCTGGTAAGGGCACTCATTTTTCCCATAGCCACATATGCATCCGAAACGTGGACCTTAAAGAAAGCGGATAAAAATAAACTAGACGCTTTTGAAATGTGGGTATACCGCCGCGTGTTAAGAATATCTTGGATTGATCATCGCACTAACGTATCGATATTAGAACAACTTAAAGTAAATAATAGATTGCTTAAACAAATACAACAGAGATATTTGCAGTATTTTGGACACATTGCTAGAACAGGTACGATGGAAAAACTTATAGTCGAGGGTCGAATTAAAGGAAAGGCACCTAGGGGAAGATCTCCAAACCGTTGAGTAGATCAAACAAAAATATTGATTAACCAAGGGTTACATGAAGCCGAAAAACCAGCCCAGGACAGGGAAGGATGGCGGGAAATCGTGAAAAAACTGTAAAGGCCTGATAGTGTCACCACATCCTAAAAGGGATTAGGACTGAAGAGGAGGAGGTCACGTTGGTAAGTTTTAGTTGTATGCTCTATATTATAAATTTTGAATAAGTAACCGCACTTAAAAATTTTTTAAAGTTTTTAAAACTTTGTGATATTACATCGTCAAAATATTGGCTTTCCATTTTAATATTGATCCTTTTAACTTTTATTTTTATATCAATAAATTTTATCTTTTATATTTTCAGAGATATTCATAAAAATAGAGAAGAACCTAGTTGTTCTACTCACGATTTAGATGACAATTTGTGTGCCATTTGTTCTTGCAGGTACGAAAAAACTTGTGAATGTTACTTTGAAGAGCAAAAAAAATTCAAAGAGTATGTATCACTTGAGAGGAGTGATCTTCTATTTACGCAACTCAACATTTTGAATGAAGTTTTTGGCAAGGTGATAACGGTGACATATGTCCGTTACAAGAGATAGACGATGGTGATTATTAATTTTATATAGGCAAGGATGAAGAAACAATTTGGAAAAGTACCCCAATAGCTTACGGCAATAAAACCAGAGCACAAAATATTATGAAAGAAGTTTCTGGACCAAAAGGTAATGCAAAAAACATATTGAATCGATTAGATTCGTTTCTTTTATTGATAACTCCAGCTGTGATTGACAGTATTGTTACTTGCACTAATATATATATATATATATATATATATATATATATATAATATATATATATATATATATATATATATATATATAAATATCAACAACAAAAGAGCAAATAATCTATGTTGCCAGAGAGACAGAAATTGCAAATTAACCTCTCGTAATGAAATAAATGCTTTGTTTGGGATCTTATTTATTCTTGCAGTAAAAAGAGGAAATCATGTAAACGTTCATATGGGCAAAGGACGGAACCGGTATGATCCGGCCAGAGCTGCATTTGGTTACAAAAGATTCCTATTTCTCCTTCGTGCTCTTCGTTTCGATGATGTTGGGACACGAAAAGATCGTGAACAAAATGATAACTTAGCTGCTATTAGAAGTATATACACAGACTTTCTGAATAATTGTATGAGTAATTACTGTTTACTGATTACGTCACTATAGACGAAATGCTTCACCCTTTTAGAGGACGATGTGGCATTGTATAATACATGCCACAAAAACCAGCCAAATATGGCATAAAACTGTATGCACTTTGCGATAGCAGGTCTTACTATACATGGAATTTCGAGATATATTGTGGAATACAAAAAGACGGACCGTACAAATGTTCAAATAAACCATTCGATATAGTACAGCGTTTCTCCCATAAAAAACTCCAAAAGAAATATAACTATGGATAATTATTATATTAGTTATTCTTTAGCTGATTATCTCATGCAAAATTGCCTGACAGTTATTGACACCTTGAAGAAAAACAAAAAAAAAACTTCCTCCCCAATTTCTTCCGAATAAACTGCGAGCTATTGGATCTTCAATATTCGGGTTTCAAGATAATATGTCCCTAGTTTCATATGTTCCTAAAAGAAATAAAGCTGTAGTATTGCTCTCTACCATGATCGATAAAGACGAAATAGACGAAGATATAGGAAAACCAGTAATGATTGTAGAATACAATAAAACAAAAAGTGGCGTCGATACGGTTGACCAAAAATGTGCTTCCTACACGACACAAAGGATTACCAGAAGATGGCCATTAGCAATATTTTTTCGCATACTAGATTTAGCTGGAATAAATTCCGAAGTTATTTATAATTGCACTAAGCCAAATATGTCGCCACAAAGAAGGAGAAAATTCTTACTTGAATTAAGTTTCTCCCTGATGAGCGATCATTTAGAAGACCGAGCGAAGATACTAACACTTCCAAAAGATATAAGAGAATTTCTGCTGCCTTTTCAAAGTGCCAAAGAACCCACCAGCACGGGAAACCAAAGTCGAAGTGGACGGTGTCATATATGCAGTGCGCATAAAAACAATAAAACAATCGTTTCCTGTGACTCATGCCAACAATTTGTTTGCAAAAATCATAGAAAATTCAGATAGAAATAGATTCATAGAGAAAAAAATTCAGTGTAATATGTGTTTGTATCTATCAATGAAGGAAGACTAATTTAATTATTTTGTATTTAGATACTTTTCTTTTTTGATCTTCTGTGAGAGAATATTTTTTATTGTAAACGTTTTCTTTGTTTTCATATTTTGCGCCTGAGTCGTTACATTATGTTAAAGTCACACAATAAATTGCTAAAAATAACGCTTTTCTTTTTTTGCTTGTGTACGAATTTTTTTAACAGTTTTGATAATTTTTAGCTTTTAATACCATTTTTTCATGTGCGCCATTAAGTGCCGCAGTGTGTCCACTCATGTAACTTTAATAGACGTGGCTGCAGGACGGTTAAACAATCATATATCGTTTAATTTTTAGTCTATAAAAATAATAATTGAATCAAAAAAATTTTCAACAGAAAAAGCTGTATTTTTTGTACAATCATTTTTTCTGTATCTCTTTAGTTGTTGAGTTATTTTCAAAAAAATGGAAGTTTTTGAGAAATTCTTTATTTTACTTTATTTTAGTTATAACGTACCTTATTTTTATTTAAATCACTTTTACCAGTGGACATTTTAAACGTTTTTGTAAGATCTTTAAAAAAGTTTCTATAAGTTTTTTATGAAAAACTTACCGTTTTCCGATTATTCAACATCATATGTTTGGGTTTTGTATTCGATGAATAAAAGTTTACTTTCGAACAACCATAACTTTGTATAAAGTTTACGATAAATAATAAAAAAACGTATCTCTTTGATTTATAAGCTTCATTTTACATCTAAACAGTTTTTCCGATAAAATCTAAATTTTGGGAGTTATTCGCAAAAAACCGTTCAAAACATTTTTTGACGTGTAATTTGTAAACTTTCAGTCAGGAATAACTCAAACAGTATTGACTTTTCGAAAAAACTGTTTCATTTCAAATCAAAAAGATCATTTTAGTCTTAAAATTCACGATTCTATGACTACCATGTTTTCTTTATAAACTTTTTCTACCCCGAGTTGTGGTGGTAACCACCCCTAGAGGAAAACCACATAAGCTATTTTATACCTACTGTCAAAATTGCAATCATATCCTGGACTACTAACAAGCTTGAAAATAATATGTTATCCTGAATACAGATTCCTAAACCTACCACCTGAAACAGCATAAGAATATAGTGTAGGAAGAAAAAATGTACGTAAATTTAAAGTTAACTATGACTTTATTAGTATTAGCAATTAACTGTTAAGATTATACATTCAAAAAGTGATAGCGTGAAGTCACACGGGATTACTGTGAAGATAACAGACTTTAATTGATACTTAATTTAAAAAATATATAATACTTGGTATGTATATGAAGATCGTAAACAATAACTTATTGCTAAAAACGCAAACTATGTATTTATTTTATTTGCTATTTTCGAGCTGATAAGAAATTATCTGCCACTCACATTATGAAGGTCAATGACTCAATATTATGGTTACACGTTTTTCCTATTACAGATTGTGAACATCAGCGTAAATCGATAATTTCATTAACTAAATAATTAAGTCAGAGCATGAGAGTATATTATATATTTTATTTAAGATAAAGTTTGATCTAAAATAATTAATTAGCTATATGACTAAGAAAGAGATCCTTTTAGAGAACGCCAACGCTCCCATTTTGTGAACACAATAAAAAATTTGATGAAATATTTGCAAATCTTGTATTAAATATGATTTTTGTATGTCTTATTCTTACTTTCTGTTAGCTGAGATGTTTTTTTTACTTACGGGATTCATCTAAAAACCGCGTGAAATGACGTCCAAATTGATGTTACTTGTTTTTTTTTGTGCTATAGTTTTTACTGGCAGTCGATATGTACCGAAATGTAAGTTATTTTTAATAAAAATACAGTAAATGAATCATATAAAAAATGTTTAACAAAAAACCACTTTAGGTAATTTATTTTTAAATATACTCCAGTCGTCAGAGACGAAGATGCCATTGAACCTCTAAAAATCATACGAACAAGCTGAATTTTGCTGAGCATATTAATTTTTGGACCAAAAAAAATATGCAAAAAAGTCTTTTACACCTTGCTTCTCCCTGAAACCTCCCACACAGGGAGTAAAAACAGAGGGGGGTAAAAACGCCAAAAAATCGATTTACCAAGAATCTGTACACCGTAGAAAAAAATATTTCAAATAAAAAATGTAGCTGAGATAATTTTAAACAAAATTGTTTATGAGCATTTTTTGTGTAGAATCGTTCTCTTAGAAACAACGCTTGAAGCGACCGTTGATTTTGCATGTTAGTTACGCGCGAAATCAATGTTCTATAAAATTTGCATCAGCTCGACGGTAAAAATTCGATATCTTTTGAATTAAGTAACCTATCGACAAAAATCAAAATGAATGGTAAGGAGTTCAGCTTTCGTATGCAGTTTTTATTTTGCCGCAGATAGATTTTATACAGATGTTAAATAAAAAACGTGGCGCGATTGTTGCCATTTTTATGATTCTCACGAGATCAATACAATCTATTAGCTTAGTACTTAGAAACCTATAGCACGAAATTTTGGTCTTAACTTTTGGCAACAAATGTGGGGCATTTGAAATATGCTTAAAAAACGCTGGATTTGAACTTGCAACACCAAACGATCTAAAACATTTAAAACTTTGTTTTTAATTACACTAGTACGTTTTTCAAAAGAACAAAAATTCTGAAAAAAACTACACCCAAAACTGTCTTCTTAAACGCATTTACCGTGACGTGTGATCGTTGGTAATGTAAAACATTAAATTCTGCGTTTTTTATTCATAGTTCAAATGCGTCATATTTGTTACCACAAATCAAAATTGAAATTTTATGTCATAGGTTTTAAAGATTGATCTCTAAAAACGGAAATTTTACTGTAACTGTTCAATAAAAGTGATCAATTTTATTGATCTCACGAGAATCATGAAAATGGCAAAAATCGAGCCACGTTTATTTATTACACCTGTATAAAATCTGAGTTATTTGCGGCAAAATACAAAAACTGCATACGAAAGCTGAACTCTTTACCTTTAAAACGCATCTTGATTTTTTTCGACAAATCACTTGAATCAAACGTTATCGAATTTTTACCGTCGTGCCTGGTACAAATTTTATTGAACATTAATTCGCGCGCGTAACTGACATGCGAAATTGACGGTCGCTTTAAGTGTTGTTTTTAAGAGAATGGTTCATTCTACATAAAAAAATGCTTATAAACATTTTCGTTTGAAATTATCTCAGCTACATTTTTTATTTAAAATATTTTTTTCTACGGTGTAGATTTTTTATAAATCGATTTTTTTGCGTTTTCACCCTCCTTCGAGAGTGTTTTAGGGGGAAGCCCGGGGATAAAAGTGGTAAACTTTTTTGCATCTTTTTTGGAGTCTCAAAGGGTAGTAATAAAGTTACCAGCATTTAATTGCAAAGCGATCTTCTTAGGTGAGAAATATTATACTTAGATTGGCACTTAGGACCTTCGTAATGTGACTATAAAATCTGTATAATATAATTAACCAGTCAACATATTTCGCAGAAATTATTTAAAATCTTGCACAATAAAAGTCAAAGTATATAAAAGTATGCCAATTTTGTTTACATTTAAAAGAGCAGTTTACCTATCCAACGCACTTTATATAATTGAAATCGGATTATTTCGGCTGTAATATTCTTTGCTATAAGAAAACTAATGGCAGAGGTCTGTATGAACGCACAGTACTTACAGCATATTAATATTGTTGCCTACAACAATATTTTATTTGTTTTTCTTTAACTCTCTTAGATTAACTATAAGGAGTATTGTGTCTAATTAAAATTAACATTTGGCATAAAAATAGACAACGTGCTTGCAGGTGTGGGAAACTTGTACTAACGTTTGTTATTCAAGGATAAATGTCAATCGTTTTGAAATTTAATTCTACAAAACACTACGCTCGGCATTACCGTTGGTATAACCTAACAGTGTCATCCACCCACAGATACTCTCTTGAAATTTGATGCAACAGCACTTGCATTTCATAGCTGTGAGAGAAAATAATATTCTCTGCACCACATAAACTATGAAAACTTCAGGATTTAGTGCTTGTTGGAAAGCTAAAGTGAAAAGGCAGCTGCCAAACGACATTCTGTAAACAGAAACGATTTATGAAATTTTCCATAAAATACTGCATTACACGAATTTAAAGAAAATTTAGAAACGTAAACGGAAATATCGTAAATGAAAAACTACTGAATAAATGATAGACTATGAAAATGTCGAGCGCGTGTAAAACATTATGCCAGGGTTTATTTAAACAAAACTATATTAGGATATTCAGTAAAAGTTATAATAATATATTATAAAATATTAATAATAATTAGCAACCTCGTAAAACTGTAAAAAATATATTTAATTGTCAAGGTTGAGAGACATCGTGTATTTCTACATTGAAAAAGTAACACTAACTAAAAAAGCATGTTTCTAACAACTCGTGAAAGTGAACGGGATTTCTTTTCCCTTATCTTTTGTTCTGATGCAAGATTCAAAGCACACATTCCCGGAAAAATATTATATTTCTAAAATCAGGGAAGCGAGCTCAGAGTAGCAAGTGGCGCTTACATTAAAATGTTAAACCGTAAAACCCAATGGCTCAAAGGAACTCAAATAGTGAAATAATGTGCGTGTACACAAAAATCTTTTATTTCGGTGAATTAAAATGTCCGTTGCAAAAAACATACACATGTTTATTACTTGCTAATATATACTACGCGGCATAAGTAAGGAATATTATCAATATAATGGTAACGGTACTTCATTCTGCATGAATTATTTGTAAGAAGACAATTAAAAATTTGGAAAACATGGAAATTTGAGACCTTATAAAGAGAATCAGATTAAAAAACCATTATAATGATGGTTAATCGTGTGATCATCGGCACAATCATCCTGCAAGCGTCCACACAATCGTCCGTAAAGGCCGACTCAAACGACTCGTGTACTTGGCAAGTACACAATTATTTGCCTACTTTGCAAGCATACGAGCTTTTCGATTGTGATGGTAAGCAGGGTACTCACACAACGTGTACAATTCACAAGTACACGAACGTCAACAGACATGACAAGTATACACAAGTATTCTTAAAAACCTTGACAACTGAATCAGTGATGTGACAGTCAATATTGATAGAGGTCGTCCGGAAAATATCGTTGTTGTTTTCGCAGCTTTTGTTGTGATGAGCTCTGCTTATTTAATTAAATTTAAAAAAAGAAGAAGAATATGGTAGATGGTATCATTTATTAAAAGTCGAAACAGGTAAGTACCTGTATTTAAAATGAACTAAAACAACATTGTAGATGCAGAAACTGAAAAAAATTTATATAAACCTTTGTTATAGATACAGCGCCACCCATATATTGCAGGAACTCAAACAATAACCTTCAGGCCATGTGGCTATTAGCGAATTTTTTTTCTTCTTCTTCAGTTCATATATAAAGCACTAGACAGATATGTTATCTTGTATTCTTTTCCAGACATCATTAACTGCATTACGATTTTTATGTTCTGTATGACCATGATCCACTTTATGATCCAAATGACCGGCTCATTTTTTAAAAAATTAAGAATCTGCAACACAACGTCATTTGTCAACTCCATTTCAATAAAAAAAAACACACACACACACACACACACGCAAATAAAACGTCTTTACGCTTCTTAAGTCTTTAAAAACTAAACAAATAGTCGCAATATCTGCCAAATATTTATAAATTTCGTTTGAGCGTCTCTGCAAGTATAGACAAGAAGTATGTACTTCGCAAGTGTACGAATAATAGTGATCCCTTAGACTCTCGTCATTTTTACCGACAACATATAGAAAACCAACGAGTGACAAATAATTGTACGAGTAACCCAGTCACACGATATGGCAAGTATACATAAATGACGATTATTCGTCAAGTACACGAGTCGTTTGAATCCGGCTTAATAGTATGTCCAGTATGTCGAAACACAAGCATTGAGCGATTCCCTTTGACGCGTCTTGGAAACACCAACAATTCACGGGTAGTAGGCGATCATAGGCGATGAGGAGCATGAATAGCCGAGTAGGCCCTCCACACAATCGTGCTCGCGCTTGCTTGTCTGTAATCGCCGATTATGAAGAGGGGCCATTAGATTAAAAACTGACCGTGTTAAACTTGTATAAAATGTATTTAAATGGAGCTTGAACTGGTTACTGAAAATTCTAAAAATGAATAACAATCGACTTTCTATGTCGATGTGCACTTACCAATCTCCCAGAAAAATATAATTGGGCTCTACAAATCTTATATACTAAAACGCTAAGCCCTTTTCTTGTCCACCACTTTACTCAAAAACCATATTAGATAATTAAAATATTTTTTCGGAATATTATTATTATTACGTATGAGATTGTCAAGATATACTTTTGGTACAAAAATTCACTTCCGGTTTTGAGATGACCGGAAGTTAAAATTTACTTTAAGTTTTAGACCTTACAATGTATATATGGATCGAAAGGTCTCGTCGATATGAATCTAAATATGTACTTCCGGTTGCGATCCGACACCGGAAGTGACCCGAAACGCGCATAAAACGTCAAGATAGAGCAAATCTGACACCGGATTCGTGATCAGCATGCAAAATTAACTGCTAAATGATATCCACGTCGACATTTGATGAACTAAAAATTGCATTCCGGTTTTGAGGTCGACTTCTGGTTTCGTTTTTATTAGTCAAATCAATAGAGAATTCAACGTAGAGTTCAAAAATGTAAGTTTACGAAATTATCATTTATAGTTTTTGAGTTATTGATAAAAATATTTTTACTTCCGGTCATTGTATATATTATATATTTTTCTCGCAAAATAAAAATTTCATTTAAAAAACTCGATGTCGAGGTGGTCTGCTAGTTAAAAACCTATTTGTCTTAATCAATGCTCAAGAAACCTGGGATACACTAAGCTATTCGTCTCAAAATAAAACAGAATCGTCACTCATAGTAAAAATGAAACAAAAACTTTACGAAGTCGATTGCAGTTTAATGCAGAGATCCTTCTTTGTAAATTTTTACAATAATTTTACTGTCCTCCCTTTTGCCAAAAGCTATCTTCTGTTAACTTTGCCAATTTATATAACCCGAATAATAGCTCAGTTAAGAGTTTGCAATAAAAACTAATTAAAACTTACTCTTAGTGGAGCCACTCACGGCATCAGTCCAAATGAAACTTGGACTATTGCAATAGTAAAGAATTTGAGACAGTCTTTTATTTAATTGTCCAATTTATGTATCAATAAAACCTGAAAGTGAGGACTGTTTATCAAGTTTAAATAATTTTGTTCTGCTTAAACTCAGGGCATTTATAAGCAATGAATGATATAGGTTACACTGGCGAAGCGTAAATCTTGCAATTAAATATTTTATAACTACTTTGAAATAATTTTATTTATATTTTTTTCCAATAGAAATGATATGTGTTAATAGTAATTCAATAAAAAGCCAACTAGACGCACGAAAATATTGACGAGTTTATGGGACTGGGTTTCAAGTTACGTTGTTACCACTTTTGTTTGTGGATACACGTGTTAGTCTGTCGGCTATCGGTCTGGGCCGGATCGTGTCTGAAACTTTTGAAACCGAGAGAGCGTGGGCGCGCTCGGGATATTAGTAGGCTTGTTACTTGTTACCATTTTTATTTAGGGACGATGGATGTTTTAGAAATAGAAATAGAAATAAGAGAACCGACATCGACAACTTGAGCCAGATATATAACTCTCTCACCATACAAAACCAATAAAAAAAACCCCTTACAAGACAGTAACTTCTTTCCCATTCTTCTTTCCATTTTTTTTGGTTGTTTGTTTTTTAAAGAAAAAGAAAAAAGGAATCCTTTTTTAAAAAAAGGTCTGTCCCCATTCCGCTCGCTAATTCCATCAATAATCGTACCTCCTCCCTGAATTCCAAAGAAACACATTTACGACAATAAGCCACATGTGAAAATTATGACATCCTAGAGTTGATAGGAAACTATCGAAAAGATTAGTGTGGTTTGACCCTCGAAAGAGCTTAAACCAACATTCAAATGAAGCCATCGGTTAAAATTAAATGAACAATAGTGTTCTTACAGTTTTTCTTATATTTTTTTGTTTCGTTTCTCTCGTTTAGTTGTTAATCTTTAATGTTAAGTTATCGTAGAGTTTTCGTAACATCTAAAAAAAACCTACAAATTGTTTTTGTAAGTATGAACCCTGTTGGTTGTTTACTTATATTCTAAAATCTTTTTTATTTGTAGTGAACTGATGATGGTTTTAAAAATAAAAGCGAAACGTATTCGAATAAATCAATAAAGTAGTTGACGACTTTCATTGCCAATTATTGACCGATAAAACCTCTGCTATTCAACCATTGAATATAATATATATATATATATATATATATATATATATATATATATATATATATATATATATTACATATTGTTTAAGAATAGATATAATATAAAAATAATATAAAATACTTAAAAAACATTACATCTGGTTCTGGTAACACTTTTTAAAAAGTCAGGCGTCGCCAGGTCGCCACTGTATAGGTACTTTATTCTGTATATTGTAAATCTTGTTATTGTATAGTTTTGTTCTTTATTTTTTTGGATTCAAGATATTTCTACGTTGGTGTTTAATTGTACTACTCTTGATATGTAACTATGTTATTAAAAGCAATATAGTAAATAAAAAAATAATAGATCAGATCAGATAGAGAAACTAATGTGTGAGTTCCAATCACATTTATACTAAATTTAAGGCGTTTAAGCATAAGTACAAAGTGTTTCATTCCCTTATATTATTGAAATACCTATTGCAAAGTTTGAGAATTTTTATTGTTTATTATTCTTACCGTACATTTCAGTATCACATTGTCCGATGGTGTTAAGTAAAATTTGTGTATTCACCTGAAACAAAATACAAGTGTTGTAGTATGAGAAACAAATTATCGTGGGAAAATAAAGCGTGAACTGTTTATTTTGAGTGTCATGCATAATTTTCCAAAACATTAAATTTACAATTACATACTGGTCTTGAAGTGTAGACTATAATATTTTGCTTATAGAACATAAGAGATTTCGTTACATCCTTACATATTATATTATAAATCTTGGTTGTAATTTGTGTTTAGTTTGCAGGTGTAGTGATTTAAAAACAAATAAATCAGAAACAAGGCCATATAGTATTTTATTAGAAATAATTTTGCAGTGAATAACTTATGTAAAAGTAGGATATTGGGAATATGATTTTATAACTAATAATTTTTAATATTGTTCTGAAGCTATTTTCTTGTGGAATTTTAAAGTTATTACTATTTAAATGGGAATAAGCCACAATTAAAGGTTAAAGTACGTTTATTGACGTTTCAATTTCCACTTCGGAAATCAAAAAAAAACTTCAAAACGTATTTTGAGAACGATTTCCGAAGTGGAAATTGAAACGTCAATAAACGTAATTTAACCTTTAATTGTGGCTTATTCCCATTTAAATAGTAATAATAATTTTTAATCTAATATCATGAAAATTTTGACAACAGTGTTATTAACGTGAAATTAACACCAATTGCGGTATGAAAGTAGTATCCAAAGTAATTAAAAATAATATTAATTCCAAAAAATTTTCGGAAATTGACTTAATAACAGGAAAATACCAGAATTACCTAGACAGGCCATCGAAAAACTCATTAACTTCATAAACGCAGCATTCAGTGTACGATACATATCAATAAAGTGGAAAACAGCTGAACTAGAACTGAAAAATAAAATAGAATCATACAGACCAATATCATTGCTACCAATTATATCCAAAGCATTTAAGAAGATACTACTAATACAACATTAAACAAATCAAATGCATCGTAAATAAATGTTTTTCTTTTTCTTCTTGTGCCACTCTTATCGGAGATTGGAAGTCATCAAGGCTATCCTGATCTTGTTTACAGCTGACCTAAAGAGTTCATTAGTGGTACACTCTCTCAAATTACGCAACCATTACATTCTTCTACGGCCTGGATTCTGTTTTCCTTCTATTTTTCCTTGCATTATATTTTGAAGTAATGCGTATTTATGTCCTCTCGTGACCCAAATATTCGAGTTTTCTTCGTTTGATCGTTGACAAAATTTCTGGGTCTTTTCCTATCCTTCGCATTACTTCAAAGTTTGTGACTCTTTCAACCCAACTTATCTTCAGCATTCGACGATAGCACCACATCTCGAAACTTTCAATATTTTTTATGTTGTTCTGTTTGAGAGTCCAGTTTGTTTTCCTAGACTTGGTCAAAGCATTTGATAAAGTGTAGCACAAAGGTTTGTTACTAAAAAGCAAAAAATACCTACCAAGTCTTTCCAGGTTTGCATTTGAGAAGAAGATTTGAAACTTTCCGTACTGATGGAAATTCTTGTTTCGCCAAATGATGATTTAGTGCTTGTAAGAAGGCTTCTGGTTTCATGCTGGTAGTCACTACCTCAGGGCTCATTCCTTCAGGTTTCGGTGCCTTTTTATTTTTAATTTTGTCTACCGTCTTGTAAAGTTCTTCAATATTATAGTGTTCAACACCTATAAACATTTAAAATCACTTAGACGCATCAAATACTGAGAGAGAATTGCTCAGCTTGATCAAGGCACGAAAGATTGGATACCTGGGCCACATCCTGAGAAGGGAAAAATACGCAATCCCTCAACTAATTATCCAAGGAAAGATTGAGGGCAAGAGAGGAGTAGGTCGCAAACAAATGTCGTGGCTGCGAAATATAAAGAACTGGACAGGCGTAACTAACACTGGCGAACTTTTGCATGCCGCAAAAGACAGACGTCTGACCTTAAGATAATTCGCGAACGCACTATAGGTGCACGGCACGATAAGAAGAAGAAGACGCATCAACATGTAGGAAGTTAATTTTTTTTTTCGAAATGTTGGCATTTTTACACGAATTAAAAAAAACCAAGGTCCTACGAAGCCTGAGTTGGCATTTTTTGTTCAATAATTCACTGGGGCTTTGTTTATAAACATTAAGAAATTTTAAAAGCACTATTTGAAACATTAAAAGTCCAAGTTTTGAAGAATGAAAAATGACCCGTCTACGATCTGCCAAAGATGAATAGTTTAAACTACCCTAGTATTTACTGTTTCTAAAACTGAATTCATAATAGCTTCAAAAGTCATAAACAACTTCAAATTTATAAAAGTCGCAATATCTTCGGTTCTAATCAACGAAAATTGAGTTTTTTTTATTGATGATGATTGATGAAATTATACAATAAAAATTTTATTATATAATATCTGAATTATTTATTTAACTGAGTATTTTATTTAATCAATTAAAAATAATTATTTATTTTGGCAAATTTTCTTTATGTGCCGTCTTCTACCGAAGGTTGGCGACCATCAAACGATAGGTTTCTCTGTTTTGTGCCGCATGTATTATGTTTGCAGCTTCTGGTATTTGAAACCATTCTCTCAAATTTCTCAGCCAGGATTTCTTCTTTCTGCCCAAACCTCTTCTACCTTCAATCTTGCCTTCCACGATAAGCTGTAGCAGACTGTACTTATCATTTCGGAACACATGGCCCAGGTATGACGCTTTCCTCCTTTTAACAGTTGTTAACAATTCCATCTCTTTACCCATTCGTCTTAATACTTCTGTGTTGGTCACTCTGTCTGTCCAAGGTATTCTCAGCATGCGTCGATACAGCCACATTTCTAGAGCCGCTAACTTCTTTATAGTTGCTGCTGTTAACGTCCACCCTTCAACTCAGTAAAGTAGCGTAGAGAGTACGTACTAGAGGTGTGCTTATTAGTTCTTTTAGACGAACTAGTTCAAGAGAACTATTTCACAAAAATGAACTAGTTCAGTGAACTAGTTCGCGAAAGAACTATTTGTAGGACCGAAATCGA
This sequence comes from Diabrotica undecimpunctata, assembly GCF_040954645.1. NCBI lineage: Eukaryota > Metazoa > Arthropoda > Insecta > Coleoptera > Chrysomelidae > Diabrotica > Diabrotica undecimpunctata. The sequence continues at coordinate 137,699,684 of NC_092805.1, forward strand.
AATCCAACCCTAACATAACTGGTTGCCAGATGTCTCGTCTTATCATCACACAAGCTCGGCACCGGCCGCGCGTTTTCTTCGGTTTTCAGTCAGTCTTTCACTCTTTCACTACCGTACAAGTAGTTCGGGTTCGGAACCATTTCTTTCGATCGTATGTTTAGGTTTAAATGTTTTAAATTTATTTCTCAAATGTTTTTCAAATAACATTTTTTTTAATTGCAAAAAATTATTAAGATTTGTTTTTTATTAACCATTTTAAATATAAATATGGTTCACGTATGATTTATTTTTATATTTACGTATATTTAAACTCATAGGTATCTATATTAGGTTATTTCTAAAACAACCTTGTAAAAAAAATCAGTGAATTTTCTAATAACATTAAATTAATAACACATATTCATTCTCACTTTTACATAAAATTATATTTTATGTAGATGCATCAATCATTTTAACCACAACTTAAAATTGTTATTTCAAAATTACAATACGAGAAACAACACAGCATGTCAACGTTCAAGCCAATGCATGGGCATAAGATCCGAACCATTATGATATTAAGATAAGACTGTTTATGTTATTGTCACGTTCATAAGAATTATGATCTGTTATCTGAGGCTAATCGACACTTCTTTTTTTAAACTAGTCAGTCCATCCCATTTTGAAAATAATAAATATATGATCTCAATCATTCATTATTTTCTTCTTTAAAAGTTGAGACACAATTTATAATGCAAATCGTTCGCAGTGAACTAGGTCTATGAAAATTAATGAACTAGTTCAATTAGTTCAGTTGAAAGAATCGTTCATTTGAACTATTTCGATGGTGAACTACACATCTCTAGTACGTACCATTTGGGGGCGCGCCATCGGAGGTTAACGCTTAGGTAGTGATTGCTTAAGAGCTTTCTCATTTTGATGAATTTGGATCTTGCTATTTCAATTCGGATCTTAATCTCTACATCTGGGTCCCACTTATCATTTACTGTATATCCCAGATATTTAAATCGGTGGCAACTTTTACTTTTCTCTTATTAGTATTAGTAGGATAGGTTATGAAATGATATATAACTTAAATATTTATATATTATAGTTATGAATAATATCTTTTAACAATCATCATCAGTAGCTCGACAACCCTTTCTGGGTCCTGGCTTGTTCTAGGATTTTCCGCCATTCAGTTCTGTTCCTTGCTTTGTTTGTCCAGTTGGTAATCTTAAGTGTTTTCAGATCTTGTTCCACTTGTTCCATGTATCTAAGTTTGGGTCTTCCCTTTGACCTTCTCCCTACTGGTGTTTGCCTCATTATATGTTTTAGTGTTACAGTCTCCAACATCCGTTCAACATGGCCCATCCAGCGCAGACGTACGATCTTTTTGGATGTTATGACCTCGGGTTCATTGTATGCTGTGCATGGTTCAAAATTATATCTTCTGCGCCATATGTCATTTTCTTTCACCCCCTTATATATGTGTCTAAGAATTTTTCGTTCAAACGTACCTAATAGGTTCTCATCGCTTTTCGACAGTGTCCATGTCTTTGATCCATATACAAGGACCGGTTTTATCAGGGTCTTGTATATTTTGCATTTGGTTTGTCTTGTGATGTTGTTAGATCTTAGATGTTTGATTAGTCTATTATATGTTTAATTAGCGATATGTATTCTTCTCTTAACTTCTTCACTGACATCTTCTTATCTGCGGTAACTAGTAAACCTAGATATGTAAAATTTTTCACGCTTTCGATGTTATGGTGTCCTATTGTCAGATTCTGCAGGTTTCTTTGGCCTGTCGATTTACTGGCCTTCATGTATTTGGTTTTTATTTCGTTAATGGTTAGGCCACTGTTTTGTGCCGCCCTTTCTATCGCATTAAATGCTTCTATCATCTCTCTTTCGCTTCTAGCTATGATATCAACATCATCTGCAAATGCCAATATTTTTACACTTTTTTTATTATTGTTCCTCTGGTGTTGACTTTTGACTCTCTAATTATTTTCTCTAATGTGATGTTGAATAGAATACAGGATACGGCATCTCCCTGTCATAGGCTAGTTATCAAATGGATTGTATCTGTTGGTGCGTTTTGAATTCGAATTTTGCTTTGTACTTTAAGTGTTTCTTTCACTATATCAATGAGTTGAGTTGGAATATTAAACTCTTTCAGTGCATGGATCAGAAATTCTCGATGGATGCTATCATAGGCACTCTCAAAATCAATAAAAAGATGATATGTGTCATTTAACAATAAATTGTACAAAAAACTTATTTTTTATTTAAAAATCAAATCTATAGATTTGATGCCAACTCTCATCATCCACCCCCACAAATTTGTTAATACCCTTCTCTAAAGATCAATACGCCTTTGCAATGATACAAGTAGAATAGGAGCATCCACAGACATCAATCCCCACTCGATCTCAACCTAAAGAGCCAGACCCTCATACGAAATCTTTTCTTCCTTACATCAAAAGTGTCCCTGACAAAATCGACAAAATCCTTAAATTTAGACGAATAAAGACAATATTTTTCCCCCAACAAAAACTTTCATCTCTTGTCCGATCAATCAAGACAATATGCCAAATAAACAAAACGGATTTTATGAAATTCCTTATGCAGACTGCCCCGATCTTATATAGGCCAAACAAATCGTAGAATCCTAAATAAGATTTACGAACATTTCATTTCTGTTCGCAATTCCGATTCAATTTCAGCGCTACGTCAACACCATCTTCATACATGTCAGAAAACTGATTTTGAAAACTCCAGAACCATAGCCCCCATTCGCTTCTATAAATCAAGAATTATCCGAGCAGCCAAAGAGATTAAAAAAAGACAAAATTGTCTCAATAAAAGAGATGATGGCATCCTTTTCTTCGACATGGAGACCTTTCATAAATAAACTATCGTCCGATCCACCCTCCAATACAAAACATGCCGTCAGAAATGTTCGCTCCAACCCTCACCCAAACCACGTCACCATCGAAGGTATAAATAAACAGTCCGCTGTTTCCAGGAGCAGTAGTACAGTGACTAGTGATCAGTGTGATAGTGTCTGGGGGCTCAGGAGAATGAGACACCAGAAACCCTGAAGAAGACATCACAGATAATGTCGAATGCTCGGCGTAGTAATAATCGACGCAGTTCAACCCAGAAGCCTGGTGAGTTTAATATTAATTTTTAGAATAGTATTATTCTTAGCTTTAGGTTTAATCGTACTAATTTATGACCAAATAATACTGGGTGGCTATACATGTTAACATTCTTGAAGTTAGGCCGAACTGTGTTAAGTCCGTATTTTGTATGTACCCCAGTACTATTAATTTAGTAGTGGCGTAAAAGCTTTCTGCTTTCATAAGAGGACACGGAGACAGAGCTGACATGATATCTCAAGTAATGATTGGTAAGACTAGAATGGTTGAAAAGTGAACGTTTCAAAGCCTAGAGACATCGTTACAACAAATTCTTAATGTAAATTTAAACGAATAGTAAGAGACTGGTATGGTAATGTAATTTGTCTTGTTTGTCAACTTGACTGTAACAATTTAAAATTACAGTAAAAATAATGACAATAATACATAGAACAAAAATATAGACAACACACAGACAAAATTATAAAATATGTTGAGCAACGAAAAGTATGAAATGTCGTTGTTAATAAATAAATCATCAATGATGCATAAAATTTTGTTTTAATGGCAAAATTGTAGTTAAAAAAATTATAATTTATTATTATTTTAAGCCAATATTCTATATTTATAAAAAGTAAATAAATATATCCAATTAAGAGTTTTTGGATAGTCGAAAAAATTGCTGTAATCCAAACCTGATATAAAATAAACTTTCAAAGAAATAAATGCTACACTATCGGTGACGATCCGCACCTGCTGGTAAATAACCTGCATTCTTTTGGTGTGAAAGAGAGAACTACTGTTTTCTTCCTTAAACTTTTATCCACCTCCTTTTAATCTATTTCCTCTCCCTGTCTTTTTGTGACCTCTATATTCTATATATCGTACAAACTTGGCATATGCGCAATAATTCATAGATTACTGTGATTACTGTAAAAACAGTTCCAGCAAACCTACGAAGATGTTCTAATAGATATCGATAGTGCAGTTAATCTTCGTGTTATTATTTATTGCCTTGCATCGACCACTTAGCTAACGAGAAGTAACTTCCGTGTTAGGCCGCGTTACGAGCGTCTTTTAAAAGCTTGGCTTCAAAAAACCTCCCTCCAAATAAAAGAAATAAAAAAATTACCGCTAAGATTACGAAAGACAGTAAACGTTCTCGTCACGAAATCATCTCTTACTTTCTTTCCATAATATTGTAACGAGGAAAGTCATTTGTTCTTTAAAGTTTAAAATATAAAGTGAATATTCTTAGAATACATAATTGTTTTCAAAGTTTCAAAAACCTTGTAAAACTCGATTAAACAACGATGTTTAAACATTAAAAAGTTAATAAGAACAGTGTGTAATCAACCTGGATAACTGAGGAAAGAAGTTTTCTATCTACAGTTTAAAACAACTTAATTTTTTGTGCGTAAATAACGACAGTATTTTGTTACTACTTTGCTATTTCCTTCTTCCCCTAGTTAAACTAATTAAAACTTACAGAATTACTGTATAAAAAATTAATAAGCCCAATTCACTACTTAACTTTCGGTATAACTAGATCTTTAGTTAATGAAATTTTAATTACAGAATCTCACAAATATTTGTCAGACACACAAATTAGAGGTGAGCGGAAACAATTTTAAGGTTGATCTTCACCCTCGATTAATTTGTTTCTGATCCTAGAGATGGCTCTACTGCGGCATACTACTGTGGTAATTTTTTTAACTTAACCGTAGATTTCTACATGATGACTCTGTAATATTTTCAAACCCTAATATAAATTACAGTTTTCTATCATTATATCCATTGGCTGAGTTGCCAAGTTGTGTAGACAATAATTTTATCAAATACCTAGTAGACCAAATAAGCAAAGATATCTTTAACAACATCTTTATGTACAATATTTTACTGCTCCGCTGTGTCAATCGGAATATTAAAGTTACGCATTTGCAAGAACATAATCCACACATGTCATTGAAACATGACACATATTTATTATGTAAACATTTTTATCGACAAAGAGGTACTTAGCGGCGCTATCTGTGAATATCGTATTACCATTAAATTTATACATGCAATCATATATTAGATTTTCGTTGATAGTTAAAAATTAAAGTATCTGGTATTATTAAATATTTTAGTAGGATTTATATGAAAAATGGTCAATCGTCAAAAACATGCGAATTCGCATGTTATTTAAAACATGCGAACATGTCTTTCTTTTGGACTGTTTATTACTGGTTTCAGGTTTGTTATCTTCCTTATTATTGCATCTTTTTCTCTTCTTTGTATGTGTCCAAACCATCTCAGTCTGTGTGGATTAATAAATTTCACTATGTCTTCCCCTTCGGTTATATTTCTATTTCTTATTTCATGCTTCATTAGTCTTCTATATTCTCCTTGTTCGGGCTTTATTGAGCTGTTTATTCTTATCATTTTGCTTTTAATAATTCTTACTTTTTCTTTATATTTTACTTTTTATTTATATTTTTATTTTCTTTATATCTATTTTCGTAAGACATATTACTTTCGCTACGTATGCTATCACTGGTCTAATTGCTGCTCTATATATTTTTATCTTTGTTTTTTGCTGTTTTTTATCTTTAAGTAGTGAATGATATTTCCAAAACACGATGTTCTTCTCTCACCTTGTGTGCGTGGTAGTGTCATCGAGCCCTAGGTGGCTTGGTATGTTGGAGTATCTCCCAAAAATTTTCGTACACATCTGGACGTTGAGAGTACTACAGCTTTCTGCATAGTCTTGTAAAGATGTTCATTCAGACCTAGCTTTTTTATGTTTTCTAGGAGTTTCTTTGGAATTACTCCAGTAGTAGAGAGAATAATAGGTATTGTCTGTGTACTTTCCATTCTCCACTGTCTTTGTAGTTAAATTTCCAGATCCCTGTACTTGGCGATTTTTTCGTTCTGTTTAACACGAAGATTATTGTTGTTGGGTATCGCCACATCAATTAATGTTGTTTGTCTCTTTAGTTTATTAACTAGTATGCGATCTGGTCTATTATGTGCCACTGTTTGTTCTGTTAGCACAGTGCGGTCCCAGTATAGCTTGTAGTTGTCATTGTCAAGTATACTCTCAGGAACGTATTGATAATATGGAAGATGGTTTGTTTGAAGAAGTCCCAGTTTGATAGCTATCTCTTGATGAATGATCTTTCTTACTGAGTCGTGCCGTTCCTTATATTCAGTTGCAGCAAATGCCTGACAGCCCCGGTAAGATGTTGGATGGTTTCTTGAGCTTAACATCCATATCGGCATTTGTCATTCTGGACCTGAGGGTCTTTGACGATATATTTCAGGTAATTTTTGGTTTGTATAACCTGATCCTGAATGGCCAGTAGTGAATCTTCTGTTTGAGGGAACATCTTTCCTGACGTCAGCAAATAGTTCGACGCTATATTGTCGACATGGTCTTGACTGACCTCATTGGGATGTCGCCCGTGCAGAGGTTCACCCATCAAACAGAGAAAGAAGTAGGTATGAACACTGTGACTGTAAGAGAGATGATCGTGAAGATGACTGGAAGTACGGAGGGATGGAATAGTGTTCACAATTACATCCGAGCAGTCATTAAAAATAAAGAAGAAGAAGAGAAACACCAACCGAGCCAACGACAGAGATAAGATCTAATTACTATTTTAATGGAAATAAGCCACAATTGAAGGTTAAAATAAGTTTATTGACGTTTGAATTTTTGATCTTTGATCTTGCACTAATAACTTGTTTATACTCCAACAATTAATAGAAAAAAGAATAGTAGTTGGTACCAAAGTACATCTAGCCTTCATCGACCTAGAAAAGGCGTATGATACAATTCCAAGACTTAAATTGTGGCAACAACTCGACATTAGTCCATACCTTTTAGGAATAATTACAGAAGTATACAGGGAGAACACTACTTACCTAAAAATCGGAAATAGACTATCAAAGCCAATAAAAGTAACTAAAGGACTAAAACAAGGATGCATAATGTCACACTCACTGTTTAATTTATATATTGAGGCAGCCCTCCATAATTGGAAAAACAACTGCCTGGGAATGGGAATCCCCATAGGAAATGACGTACTGTTTTCCCTGAACTTTGCGGATGACCAAGTCGTCCTAGCTCAAGATTTTTATGATCTAGAATTTATGATAAAGCGTCTATACAGAGAATATGTAAAATGTGGGACTCTGAAGTATGGACAATTGTCAATGCCGACCTGAAGAGAAGATTGTTAGCAGTTGAAATGGATTATTTGAGAAGAAGTGCTAGAACATCAAGCCAGGAAAGGAAGACCAACGCTACAGAAACGGTCATTGACAGAATAGAAAAAAAGAGGTTCAAAATGGTTTGGACACCTATTGAGAATGCCTGACGAACGTTGGCCCCAAAAACTTCACAAATGGATGCCCCCCTGGAAAAAGAAAAAGAGGTAGAACTTGACGCTCATGGAATGAAGGAATTAGAAGAGCGATGGAATCGAAAGGTTTGGAGGAGGAGCATGCCTTAAACCGGCAGGATTGGCGGAGAAGAACGGGAATACGGCGATAGCCGTCTCCAAAATGTATTGTATTTACAAGTTGGCTTATTCCCATTAAAATAGTAATTACTTTAAAAGCCACAACAAAATAGTTTCAGAACAATAGATAAGATTTAGATAAGAGAAGTGAGTGTTCCAAAAATGTCTTCACCCCACTTTCGGAGCACGGTACGTGCGACAGTCAAATGCACACAAGTAAGAGAGGGTGGTTTTAGTTGGTAGGCAGGATAATAGATACCTGAATCTTTGGCACTGCTATCTTTAGTACTTTAAATTAAACTCTTTAGTACTTTAAATTAAACAAAAACCCAAATTTTAGGGACTCAAAATGGAGGTAGCATAAAAAAATTTCAAACCCCCCCCCCCTCAGACAAATTCTGTGTACGATACTGGTTATGCAAGAAACACTATTTTTATAAATACTAAAATAATTAACTAAAAACGCCTAAATAGGTTTTTAAAACTAAATAGGTTTTTTATAGATATATTTCTTATAGAGTGTAAATTTTATGATATCCTACTTTCAAAATAAAAGTTGCAGTATCCACTATTCTGTAACTCTGTAAGTTTCAGCATGACCGGTTCAAAGTTCAAACCGATAACATTCCTATTAAATTTTGTTGTTATCTGCCAAAGTGTTGTACAAAGTAATCGATATGGCAACCCTGTTAGTGTGACGTTTTGCTTGAAGCGTTTCGAAGCCAAACGTAATGCTATCTATCGATGATAAATACTACCATTGCTTCAGATGGAGCCATCTCCCTACATTACAATTTGAAGGCGGCAGTTCAAGACATAATTCTTGTTTAACGAGATTTTTCATATGTTTAGGCAAAAATATTTAACTTTTTGTTGCAAATATTTTCCACTTTTACAGTTTTATATATGTTGTTATTAAAAAATTTTTCGGTTTCTTACCGGTAACTATTATAAGCCGAAACATATTATTTTTTCCTATTGGAACAAAACTGTAAATTCAAAAATTTTCAAAAAATTCATAAGTATTTCTTATAATCATATCTTGATGCTGTAAAAAAATTAACAAAATCCTATGTTTGGTTTTCCCGCTTTATACTTGGAAAAAAGTAGTTTTTTTGAGTTTTTTCAAAAACGAAAACATGAAGTTTGTTTAAAAGTTGTCAAAATACTTCTAGACATCACATATACCTTCTCAAATTTTTTCAAATTTTTTGAATTTGGGGTTTGTCTTTTGGGGGGTGCAGATCAACCTTAACACTGAATATTTTGTATATTTTGGAAATAAACAAGAAAGAAGAAGGATATTGTAATTGAAATTATAAATTTATACAAACAAGAACAAAATTTTACGTGTAAATTTTTTTAACGTCAAAAACTATTTTAGCCCTTTGATTTTTTTTTATTTACAAATTCTCATCAGCCCGAAGGTTATTAGCGAGAAGAAAATTTTTGCAATATTAAATAATAGATATTTTCAAAATTCATAGCCTTTAAGTAATTTAGCATTCTTGTGAAGGAACAATTTGCACCAAGTGCTTTATCTAGGTTTGTTGGTTTCTTGCTACAGAGAAAACTGGACAGTCTATAATAATATGTTTTACCGAGAGCTAGAAGAAAATGTAACATACAGTATATAAATGAATGGACACAAAATAGAAAAAAAAATCAGAAAAGTCAAAATAGCAAGAGGTAACCAATCGCGCAAAAAACGAAGTGACAACCTTCCATAGCGCCAATGAACAAGCAGAATTGCTTATAAAGACGAAGAAGACCGAGAGCTTGATGCTAAACTCCTCACATTTCGGTTCGGATTTTTTTATAATTAAAAACTTATGTGTAGCACACATGTGTTGATAACAACTGTTAAAAGGAGGAAAGCGTCATACCTGGGCCATGTGTTCCCTAATGATAAGTACAGTCTGCTACATCTTATCGTGGAAGGCAACATTGAAGGTAGAAGAGGTTTGGACAGAAAGAAGAAATCCTGGCTGAGAAACTTGAGAGAATGGTTTCAAACACCAGAAGCTGCGAACATAATACATGCGGCACAAAACAGAGAAACCTATCGTTTGATGGTAGCCAACCTTCGCTAGAAGACGGCCCATAAAGAAGATGTGTAGCACTGGTAAGACCTAATCTAAGATGGATTGTTGTCACTTGATCTCTTCTTTTATTGGGTTAACGTTTCCAAAAAGATTACCTCCTCATTAAAATTTTGTATATGTATCAGATTTTGTTTGATTTTTCCTAATATGTGATTCTCTGGGTATATTTTTCCTATGTATTGTAATGAGTTTAGTGAATCAGTCAAAATTATGTATTTCTGTGGTGCTAAAGATATAATATATGTGAGTGCCCTGTATATAGCATATAATTCTGCATTAAGAATACTGTAGTGTATTAGCAACTTATATTTTTGGCACATATTAGAAGATATAACTGCTTTTCCCACGCCATCTGATAATTTTGCCTTTGGTTACCTTGATGTTTTCTGAGAGTTTATTTCCTATTTTTACTGGAACCTGTGTGTTATAAATTTCTTTAATAGCCTGTATAATGTTAGTGCTTCTTCTTCTTCTTCTTGTAGTCCCTATCCGTTTAGGATGTTGGCGATCATCATGACAATCTGTATTTTGCAAACTGCAGCTCTGAAAAGATTTGTGGTTGTTGTGTTAAACCACGTACGTAGATTTTTCAGCCAGGAAATTCTTCGCCTTCCTGGTCATCGTTTTCCTTCTCCTTAAAAAATTAATTGCAGAAACCCATATATTTCGCTGTTCATCATGATGTGACCGTGGTATTCAATTTTGGCTGTTTTTATTGTGGTTAACAAATCTTTTCATTTTTGCATTCTTGCCTCAAGAAAGCCTCAATTTTCTTGCAGGTGCCATCTGTGAGAGTCCACGACTCAACCCCGTACAACAGTATAGGAAAGATGCAATATCGTAGTAACCTGATTGTTAGGGGTACTAATAACAGATCTTGCTTTTTCTATCCTAGATTTTATTCTTAAGGAATGGTCCCGATTTTCATTGGCGTTCGTACCAAGGTAGATGTTTAAATTCAAATATTATGGTTGTGTGAACTAATCAAAACATTTGTCCTCCCTGTATTCCTACGGTCCCTTAATAGTACCGCTGAGGCTCGGAAATACATCTCGCCAGGACAAGAGCGTAAGTCGTTAAAAAGAACAGACGCACCTGCTAGTGCATCGATGCATTCATATTGAATTCGTTTTGTTCGTTGTTTCGTAAAATTGTGCGAATCATGGTAATTAGCGGTAAGTTCTTCACCTAGTTTTACCTCAACCTTTAAATTGTTTTGTGATTGTTTATTGCAACTATTTAAATTTTGATAATTATTTGCACCTATGAGTAAAAGTTCATTTATTTCGCCAGAGCTATCGAAGGAATAGTTCGTGTCAATTTAATTACTATTAATTCGTAATAGCACATTTGTTTGTTAATTCCCCACAGTAGGTGTATGTTATTACTCTTTCTATTGATTGAACATTAACACTGATTCTTTCAATTTGCTGTTTCTTCTTAGAGATCATCATACATTTTGTTTTCTTAATGTTCAGTGAAAGTCCATATCTCTGACTCACTTGGGATTCTATTCATTAAATCCTGGAGTACTTCATAATTGTCAACGAATACCACCATGTCATACGCGTATCTGATGTTATTGATACATTCTCCGTTAATTGGAATTCCTGCTTCAACATCTTCTACTGCTTCTTGAAAGATTTCCTTACGGCACCTATATGTTAAACAGCAAGGGTGATAGGGTTTGACAGGGTTCGACAACCCTGTCGAACCCCACGTGTTAATGTTAATATTCCTCAATTCTAATGGTCGTTTAAGGGGGACTTTTTGAGGCCACCCTATAGTAAATGTACCTCTTGGTTCCGAGCGGTTTTCTTTTCTATTAGTTCTGTAACACAAAATAAATAGTCCACCGTCGATGCTTCGGCTATAAAACCCGCTCAGTATTATTCCATATACCCGATTAGACGAGCTTGTCTTTGCTGCCCTTGTTATGTATTGTTGACATTTGTATTTATTAGATACATTTTTCAAGCATACATAAATAATTAAAGATAAGATCATCACATAACAAAACTATATCCCATAATCCTATATCATAAAATATCACGCATCTCTAAAATAAGTAAGGCCTTTTTGTTTGCATCTACTATTCGGATACTACGGGTGAGTTTGCATCCTCCTACACTGATATCATGCGGTTGAAATCTCCAGGGTGATTGTCTATGGAGTGAGAATACACTGTTGACTGTTTGGACAAATAAAGGTTTAAAAATAGCTGTTTGCCTCGTGTATGAACTTTGACGTCGAATATGCAAATTAAAGTGATGACATTGTCAGCGAAAATGCAACTCAGTTAAGAAAAACGCCCAAGAAATGTGATTATGTGTTTCAACACTAAAAGGAAAATTTATACAACCTAGCTAATATGTGTGTGTGTAGTTTCATTTTATGACTAGAGACATAATCTATTAGCCTATTATGTTTTGAGTTATTAATTAATTTTTTTTAACAATTGTTATAGAGAGAACCCGTAACAACAATAAAATCTTATCTTCTATTGACTTACATATAAGTACGTACCTACGTTAAATTTTTTTTTTATCATTATATTTTTTTTTATTATTATTATTTTTTTTTACCTAGCTAATAAATTGAAATAATTTTTAAAAACAAGTGTTTTGAAGTTGGGTTATATATATATATATATATATATATATATATATATATATATATATATATATATATATATATATATATATATACGAAGTAACAAGAAGTCGAGAGACCTCTCTTTGATAGCACCTTAGGTGTAACCTTAATTAGGTAGAACTTCCACAAGTGTTCCTGATGAGAAGTTGAATAACTCGAAACACGTGTAGAACAATGGTGGAATTCGAATTAAAATGAAACGCAATCTATTACTTTCATATAAATATATGCCTAGAGCTAATATTAATACTATTACGAGAATTAATATTAAGCTCAATAATCTTTCGGGTTATACCGCGTCGATTATCATTGCGCCGAGCATTCGACATCTTTTTTGATGTCCTCTTCAGGGCTTCTGAGGTCTCCGTCTCCTAAGACGAAGCTGGTGTATTTTTCATACCAGTGGCCCTCGTCCGCGTCCCAGCTAACTCAGCGCCATAGATTGAAGACACGACACAATTAAATGACTAACTTGACCAAGTAGGAAACAGTGTGCTAGTCAGACTGGCACCACCTACTGTATACGTGTCAACCTGGCTTTACATTATCTTTACCTTTATAAAAATTCGGTGTTAATTTGTTAAAATTTTTAATATTTTTAGGTTTATAAGTGCTTCGCTGCTTGGACTTACACACCACTCTGCATCTTGAATATATTTATATGATATTTTGTCAATCGTTCCACCAGCTAATTCGATAACGATCTCTACTTTTAAATTTAATCCAAAGATGCTAATCGAACCATTTCTTCTCTGAATATATCAGTTAATATAAGGTAATATAAAGTCCGAGGATGCGAATGATCTATATAAAAACGTTTGTTTACCTTTACTCGCTTAATATCGGATGACAGTATATCAACATCGAACGACACTGATTGATTAAAAAAGTCGATTTAATTTTTTGTGCGTATACGCAAATATAAATTCAGTTTAGAGAACAGCGAACAACACTTTTTGTTTGCATGAATAAAAAGATTAAAAATATTCTGAGCCGCCGTATATCATTTTCTACTATTCCTTATTTATAAAGGGAATTAATATCGCCAATTTTTTATCGTAAACTTAAGTATTATTTTCACTGAAACAGACGTTAAGATATCAAAAAATTCGTTCTATATGATAGTAATCAGTAATTATGGCAGATATATATTCAGGCAGATGTTCCTGCAAAAATCCTTAAATATATATATATATATATATATATATATATATATATATATATATATACATATATATATAAGTAAACGTTAAATAGTGGGTTTGCAGCAATATTGCTGCAAACCCACTATTTAACGTTTACTTCCTTACGTTGTCAGCAAATACTTTTGGTTCATTACACACACACACATATATATATATATATATATATATATATATATATATATATATATATATATATATATATACATATATTGTTGCGATCTGCTTTATGATGTTTTATTATTAATTAACACTAATTTAATTAATTCAATTATTTAATTAATTAATTCACTAATTTATGCAGAGTCATACAAATCAATTACTATTAAAATTTCTCAGAGTGCCTTTTTAATTTTACTTTAATCAGTTTACTTTATATATCTCTTCTAGTGGGTTCAGTATCTCCTAGTTGCTCATAATCGGGATAGAACAGGAAACGGAACTAACATTAAAACAACATAAATATGCACACAAATTATTATTTATTTTCAATAAGTAATACGATGAATATTAATAAATAACTTTTGTGGGCAATTATCTTTCCCAACAAACTCCTATACTCTAAATTTAATTTTAATTACAAACTATCTATTGATCTGTTTTATAATAATATCTACTAAAAAAAATGACCATATAAAAATATAATTTATTCACAAAAAAAATAACTCTTTGAAACTTGGAATCTTAGTTCGTATGCTTATATTTGATTTTATCTTTAGAATATCTTAGATTTTTCTTTCATTCAAATTATTTGACTGACCTTTATTTTTTTACACCAATGATGCCTCCTCTCGATCAAACCACAGTTCTTTCCTTGATTGATTATGTCCGGCTACCATCAAATCTTTCCCGTTCTCAGCATCGATCCAAACCGCATACCAGCAAACTACTGCTCCGAAAAAACACAAGCCCAATCCTCTTTTGACCGGTACTCTTTACTTACAAATTCTCCTTTCTTTCTCAATTATATCTCGTGGACTATGCAGACTCAAAAGAGGTATTAATCTTCTCGATTTTGATCTGCTCTCAGCTTCCACCTTTTTCACTAACAAACGAAAACACTGGCACTCAGATTGACTAAACGAAAACACGTCTTCTCTTATGGTCTGCCGGTAACATAATAATCTTTTCAATCTCTCCAGACAACCTTCTCAACTCTCTCATTTCCACCATTCCTTTTTAACCAATCATAAGCATTCATCTTTCCCACTTATTTTCGATTTAAAAAATTTCCAACATGATATCTAAAACAAATAACTACTTTCACTCAAATTACTTTTCAGAAACCATTAATAATTTTACCTTTTTCAACAGAAATAAGTTTCCAAATTCTTGTTATCTCATATCTAAATCTAATTCTTATTTACTTTCGAAAAATGTCCACCGCAAAATACAATTACAAAGTTTATTCCTTAAATCTATAATTATACGGGTTCCATTGTCCTTTCACTATTCACTCAGTCTTTCACGGAACAATGTTTTCTCTTATGGTCTATTACAAATAAGTACAGGGTTGTATTTTAACTTATATGCCCGCGGTATATTAAAATAATAAAAAAACTCTTTATTCTATTTCTGATCGATAAACTGATCCATAACAATATATATATATATATATATATATATATATATATATATATATATATATATATATATATGACTATGCAACATTGCAAGTAAAAACAGAAGAAAAAATAGACAAAATAAAATTCAGAGAGGAGTTAGACGAGGAGATTCTACCTCACCCAAGCTATTTACCTTTAGCTTTAGAAGATATGTTCCTAACTTTAGAATGGGGAAATAAAGGAGTGACGATAGGCGGCTAAAATCTGAATTACCTGAAACACAGAGGAAAATTGCACGGAATGCTATTAGATCTAAATACAAAATCAAAAGAAATAGGACTAAAAATAAATCTAGCAAAAACTAAATTCTAACAAACGAATTTCTAGATATAACTGAGGATATAACTCTGAATAATAATATAGAAAAAGATGAGTTATATATATATATATATATATATATATATATATATATATATATATACTTAGGACAAAAAATCGAATTGACGAAGCCTAACGTAAAGGCTGACTTAAGTAGAAGATGTTCCTGAGCATAGGTAGTATTCAGAAGATTACAAACAGTAAGTATTTAAATCAAACGTACCAAATACTTTAAATGCATAAACTTTGTATCAGCATGTGCTGCAGTACTGACATATGGAACGGAAACATGGGCTTTTAACAAAAACATAGTCCATAAACTCTAAGTGACTCAAAGAGCTATGTAACGGAGAATGCTCAACATTAAGCTCGCCAACCGCAAGTCCAATGAAGAAATAAGAAGACGAATAAAAGATACAGATATAATTGAATTATTGAATGATTACCAAGAGCAAACAAGAGAAGTAGAGGCAGACCTCAAACCAGATGGACCGATGACATCACGTGAATGGATGTAAAAAACAATAAACAGAAATGAATGGACACAGGAACATGGTGATGTTCCTGTGAGAGTGTGTAATGTCTTGTGCAATCTTCTAACGCAAAGAAGTTTATGTAAGGTCGAATAACGATTATGTAGTAGGTACCAGACGATCATGCACGGGTTTACCACATGTCTCCATTGTCTCTCCCCTTTTGTTTACCTGGTGGGGAGCAGATCCACAATCGTGTTTAACTTTTTACAAAGCCTTTATTAGATCCATCCTGCATTATATATGTAGGTTATATGGATCAACCAGTCCTGTTTGGGTGCAATATTGGGTGGAACCTCTTTGTATTGAAGCACTAGTACCACCATTATTTTTACCACTAGGGAATTGTTGTCAGAAAAATGTATTATTAAGACCTTTTTAAAAACAATACTCTGTTATAAACTAGCACTATTAAACCACGATTTAGCTAACACGTACTGGTTAAAAAATTTTCTTCTCCATTATCTATGGCTTTTGGAAATACAAGTATTCACAATATTGATTTAAAAAGACTTATTTCAGTCGAAAAATCTGAATTCTTTGACATAATGGAGCCACTCGAAATTAACATTCCTGTATACAATGAACACTTGTTGATAAGTAAAAATACATAAAGTGCCTTCATATTAAACCTGTCGGTACGGGATGTGCATTCTATATACCATCAACAAACGTTTAAGAAAAATTCAAACTAAATAACAATACTCCATTTTTTCTGCAGATGCAATTGGTATTATTAAAGCATGCGATTATATCGAAAAAATAAAAGCCAGTTAAAAAACACTTATTGAGTGACTTCCTATTTGTTTTTAAATGCATTGTAATCCAAGTAATGCGATGGCTACTGGTATAAATTCTTTTATTAGAGAATTACAAATTTGCAAGAATAAATTAAAAAAAGTAAATACAAATTAAAATTTACTTGGGTAAAAGCTCATATACGAATTCGTGGCAATAAAGTTGTAGATTACTTAGTCAAAGAAAGCTGTACAATTGGACAGCATATCAAGAACAATTTAGTAGCTCAAGAATATTTAATGATATGTAAAAGTACTTTAACGAAAAATGGGAATTGCATTATAAAAACTATTGCTCTAATACCCTCACACTGATGAATGATATTATGACCATTTATAGGCTGAAATTCGAACACGCAAGCTTCTCTTAACATTTATACAAAACGTTGTGAAACTTGGTTTCTGGTTTCTGGCAATCTGGTTTCCGACTTAGGTCACATTTTTTATGCTTGTAGTAAATTTGAAATACAAAGACAGGAAGTTATTAATAGTTTATTATTGCAAAACTTAAACCCCCCTTTCAATCCACTTCATTTAGTATCATTAAATATAATATAAGCTGTATAAAATTTATCTTAAGTTTATTAAAATATGTAACTTAAAACTTTAGTGTAGGTGTTAAGCTCGTTATCTCTGTTGAATCGCCAAATATTTTACCTTTCTACCTATACTTTCTGTCTGTGAATTACCCCTAGGTGCGAAAAATAATCCTAGTTCCCCTTCCATCGTAGTTCTTCTTTTAATTTCCAGAATAGTACTGTAGTTAGTTTAGTTAAAATAGGTTAAGTTAGATGATTACACATTTGCTATTGGCTGGATGAGCACTTAAGCCTGATTGCCAAAATAAGCTGCAGACTCTGAAACATATCTTGTTTGAGACTACCAAGTAACTCCAAAAACATTGGTACCCATTGACCATATCCATAAAAGCTGGATAGCTTCCAAGATTCTGGAGTGGGTATCAAGAATGAATGGAATGGAAGATGCACAATAAGCCAACTGGGCTTCATTTGATCCGTTTAAAGTAGAAGGTTTCCGAAAAAAAAAACAGATAGTCACAAGTGAAGATAATCCACCGACCCACCCCTACAACCCGCAAAATAGGATTATTTATAGTGGTTTCAGCTTTTAACTAATCTTAGAATGACCAGTTGTCAGTCAAACGTGTAGATCAAGCTAGAACAAATTAATGCTCATTATCAGATTGTGTTGTTAAAAAAATAGACACATTTGATTAACGAACACCAAAAAGGGATTCTAAAAGGTTTCAATGAACCAGCGCGTGCCTGGAAAAATTGAGTTCTAAGAAATTGCAACTGCAACTGCTTCTGAGGACGGTATATAACGAACAATCGATTGGAACTGGTCAAGAATTTTCAAATATGTGTTACTTACTTACCTCACTGTCACCTGTTGTGAAATGCATTCAAATATTTTTTTCACTAAAGTGTAATCACTCTTTTGTCATTTTTGGTATACTCGACTAAATAAATGTTTTGACTTATAGCCTTTACTTATACATTGTCCTATAAAAAAATAGAAATAGATCTTTTTTCAGTAGATTCCTTTTCGTTTAGTCTAGCTCGTCCTATATGATATTATTTGAGAAATTTTGGCGAAACATAACATTTTTGTTTGTGCTTGCTCTCTTATATTCCTACAAAGAAAATCCAGACCTTTGTCCGAAGCATTTCCTAACACCCATGTCATTTTGCTCCATTTGCAAAAAATTAATAAGGCTCCACAGTTACGTAAGGGTGCGTATTTTTCCAGCATGGCAATAAAAAGTTTGTTTGAACGTCGTTGTACTGTAAAGAAACAAACGATATGACTTTGTATAGACTTTTCAAAGAAAATACTTTGCCGAAAAACATTTTGAGAGTAAAATTAAAAATATTCCGCATGAACATGAAAAATGCGTATAAAATACGAATTATTTTTGAGAAAGAAACAGAATGCCAAAACAAAATTACTGCCATAATCAGTTCCGGTGTTAGGGTGTTAGTTGTCCGCTGCAAAACTAGCATAGACGCCCTTCCGTTTTTTTTTTAATTTAATTATATTTAAGCGATAGATTCGACCGTCACTTGATGTAAATTAATTTTATATAACAAATAACACTGGTAATAAAAGACTGAAAACTTTGTTTTCAAAACTTCCACAAAATTTATTTTAAAATCTTATCACTACAGCTGTTTCGGCAGAGTGCCTTTCTCAAATGATCTATTTTTGGATGTGTTTACAATTTATAATCTTTAACAGAATAGGTTGAGGAGGAGATAACTGTCTCATATTGGTCATTCACAATTATGTCTGTATTTTTAAAATTTTTTAATTTTCATAGATTCTAATAAAGTCTAAGGTCTTAATTCAGGATAAGAAGAATTTTAAATTTGTCCTTAAAAGAATGATTATGATCTAGAAGGTAAAATGCGTATGTATAATCTGTTTTTCTAGAGCTTTCAATAATATAATAGTACATAATCAATTAAGGTTTAATCCCTTATAAATACAACATTTGACTCAAAAGAAATTTATTCTAAATAAGGATCAAAGATAAAACGAAATATAGAATCAGTCAAAAGAAAAATATATCAAACGTATCTGGCTCACTTAAGTGCCAATTTGTTTACGTGTTATTTATACGTTTATTCGTTTTAAAAATAGAGACCTTTTCTTTAGTCTTAAAGAACAGTACAAAGCTCAGCTGATAAAAAGCAATGTTATAACGTTACTGTTTACTAAAAGCTGTACAAGAATTACCCGAGGTAATAAATAAATCACATACATTTATAGCTTTACCAAAATATACTAAGTGACATAGAAATCCCAACACCCGTTATAAATTATTTTATTTTAATAAACTTTATTATACAGGCTTATCTTGGAAAAACAATAAACGATTAGAATTTCAGCCACACCAGTTTAGGATTTCGTTTTTTATTAATTTTTTTTTGAAATTTGCTAACCTCTAAATTGTAACTTTTAAATTTCTTACCGATTAAAAATTAGCGGTGTGCGGTTCTCTCAGACGATCAAAGGGCACAAGGTGGCAACGAAGAACAATAGAGCGTCAAGATCTTCGCCTAAGGTTGATGGCTCTAAAAAACCGCTGTTTCACTTCCAGATCTCTTGCGAATCAATAGTTTGCATATTATGGAAGACCAATTGAGATGCGAACATTTTACCGTCGAATTCGCAGTTTTGGCATTTTTTCAGGTAGGTCACACTGGGTGCCATCTCTTATACCCCTGTACATCTACGTAATCGTCTTGAATTATGCAGAAAACTAACGGTGAAAGACGAAATCCGCAGGTTTTTGTCATTTAATTTTTCAAAACACATACATTGCAAGAGTTAACATGGATTTCTTTGAACAGGCTGGAGTCAATCTTTTGCCCTGACCCACGAAATATCTAGATTTATCCCCAATTCAACATGTGTTTGAAGGGACATGATAGTTTGAAGACTTCTTAATTTAGAGCATCCTTCTCAAACTTTGGGAGTACTTCGGGAGGAGTTAATTAGAGCAATAATTTACAGGAAATGCGAATATTAGTATTATGTATAACACGCAATTCGGGTTTAGAAATGGATTGGGAACACGAGAAGGTATTTTTTCCTTAAATACAATGATGCAGATACATGAATGTATATGTATACGCATGTTTTAAAGACTATCGATTGTCATTTGCATTGGCAAATAAAAGAAACATTGCCTAAAGATATAACGATTAGAAGAAGGGCTGTGTCATTTTCCCAATCCTGTTCAATAGGTATTCGGAATCTGTATTTAGGAACAACGCCCAAACTACTAGTGTTTTCAAAGATGCCAATAAACACGCATTAACCTGTCACAAGACAAATAAAAATTACAACAAATAGTCCCTATACAATATCTGGCAGTTAATATCAACAGTGAGTATGCCTAAAAAAAAAAAGAAATAATATTAAGACTTCAATTAAGAATAAGAAAGAGAAACATACATAAGTCTGAAGACATTTTTTACAAATCTTGATGTAAAGCTCAGAGTTCAGATGATCAGATGCAAAAGATCACCAAGCACGAGGACTAGAGAACTATTACATATAAAAAAAAAGGAAAATTCAGTACTTGGGTCATGTATTAAGAGATGAAACGAGCTACTACGATAACACAGAGTAAAGTACAGACTAAAAGATTGATAAAAAGATGAAATAATTCATGATTAATGGACCTGAGGAGGTGGTTTCACCTCTCATCTGCAGAAATCTTTTATACTCTAGTTTAGAAAAATATAATTGCACTTTGGATCGCCAACCTTCGGAAATAAGCGGAGTAATAAGAAGATAATATTATTTGGTCGTGAATCAGATAGCCAACGGCAGAGTGGAAACAAATATTTTAAATTAAACCCCCTCTAGACGCTGTCACTGACTTATGTCCCAGGTCCAATATTTTGTGCTTCGGGCGATAAAAAATAATACCGCACGATATTATTTTTTGTTTAGCACGTGGACTCTATGGAAATTTTTAATCGAAAATGTGTATTTAGATTTGACTGACATTGGTCAGTTTTGCGTCAGTTGAAAAATGAGACGATTTGAAAGCATCAGAACATAATTAATGACACAATATCGCCAAAAAGTAATTCTTTAGTAGTAAACGGAATGCAAATGGTATACAAGAACTCCCTAAATTTTTAATATTCGCTGATTTTCATTAGGATATTGATTATGAATTTCCGCTTGTTGCAACGTTTATTAACATGGCTTGCTCATTTTAAATAAGATAATATATTTAAGTAAAATGTCAAACAAAATAAAATTGACCTCTACGTAATACGTAAAATAACAAGACAAATCCTTTTAAGTAAACCATCGACTTCGGTCCTCGACGTTGTTGCCTATGAGCAGAAATAAATGTTCAGCATATGTCAGCATATCTGATGTTGTTGATAAGAACTTCATTTATTTCTATTCCAGCTGACTCATCTTCCAAGGCTTCACGGAAAATATATTCAGAGTATAAATTGATTACAACTGGCAAAAAAATACATCCTTGTCGTACATCCTTCTCAATACTTATTTCCTCTGTCCGGGGGCCCTCGAGTTTTATTCTTGCCTATTGACTTTAGTATAATCTTGATATTATTTGAACATTTTGATAATTTATGTTTGGTTTTTTCAAGATTTCCAGTAGTTTCTCAAGCTTAATATTGTCCTAGGCCTTAGTATAGTCAATGAAGCATATATACATATTTTCTTTTGATATCTGCACATCTCTATGTCAATACATTAAAGGCAAACATAACTTTTCTAGTTTCCAATCCATTG
This sequence comes from Diabrotica undecimpunctata, assembly GCF_040954645.1. NCBI lineage: Eukaryota > Metazoa > Arthropoda > Insecta > Coleoptera > Chrysomelidae > Diabrotica > Diabrotica undecimpunctata. Next base: position 137,721,874 of record NC_092805.1, read on the forward strand.
TGGAATCTGAACTATTTTTGTGATGTTTCACATTCACATTTGTTGTAAATTCTGGTATGTATAATTTATAGCAATACCTTTACGAAATAACTTATTAGGCTTACAAGCCGGTAATCATTACAGTTGGTATCAGGACTTCTTTGGAATGGTGACAAACGTGGAGATGAGCCATTCTTTTGGAAATATTTTAATTCTATATATACAATTCCTGTTTCTATGAGCTGTATGGTTTTAAAGTCTATCAGTAGGGTGCTAATTTGGCTGTAGACCCCGTATATTTTACTAATCGAGTTACTGAAATATTTTGGAGCAGCATTGACAAAACAATTAACATTAATTAATAAAATACAGAGGTATAAACTTGTTAAATACTACGCTAAAACTTACAACTAAAATTTTACAAGTGCTAATAAATCAGAGGATAAGTTAGGCAGATTAACAACAGGGTTTTCGCAGTGAAAAATCGTATACAGATGCAATATTCGTTATAAAGCAAATTACTGAGAAATCACTAGAGTACAATAGACCAGCATTTCTGTGTCTGACCTAAAGAAAGCGTTTGATAGCATAAGACTCAAAGATGTAATCGATCTTCTGTATAATAGAGAAATTCCCCTAAATATTATAAAAACTATCGAAAACATCTACCAAAACAATAAAATGGAAGTCACAATAGATAAACAACTTACAGAACATATAGAAATAGGCAGCGGAATAAGACAAGAAGATTTATTGAGCCCCATGCTCTTCAATTTTTGATCATAGGTGAAATCATCAAAACCGTTAACAAAGGAAGAGGATAAAGAGTGAGAAACAAAGAAATCAAAATACTCTGTTACGTACAGGACGCAATATTGATAGCCCAAAATGAAGATAGTCTGCAAAGACTGGTCCACAGATTTAACATAAGAGCAAAAGAATTGAATACGACAATTTCATCTCAGAAAACTAAAACAATAGTAGTCAACAAAGAACCAACCAGATGTAAAATAGAAATTGATGGCATCAGTGTTAAACAAGTAATGAAAATAAAATACCTGAGAATTACACTGTTCAGCTATGGAGACCTGGACAAAGAAGTGAGAGATCAAGTACAAAAAGCGAATATACTGGGAGTATGATTTAATAACACCATATGTCGAAACAGCACATTAACAGCGAGATGAAGTCAAGAATTTATAAAGCCAGTGTAAGACCAATAATGACATATGCCTCAGAAACAAGACAACAACAGAGATGAGAGTACTGAGAATAATTACAGGAAATACGCTGAGAGATCGAAAGAGAAGTGAAGACATTAGAAGAAAATGTAACGTACAGTGTATAAATGAATGGACACAAAATAGAAAAAAAGAATGGAATAACCACATAAGCAGAATGAAGGAGACCCGTATGGTCAAAATAGCAAGAGATAAGTCACCAATTGGCAGAAGAAGCATCGGACGACTGCGCAAAGATGGAGTGACAACCGTTGATAGAGGTATTAATCCGCCAATGAACAAGCAGAATTGCATATAAAGAGGAAGAAGAAGAAGAATATATACAATTGAACAGGTCTACCCACACAGATATAGATTTGCCATCCAGTATTCTCAAGGGTTCACAACAAATCTCATACTGCCCACTGGTTTACCACTATTTGCTATTTTTATGGCTTGTTTTACCTCATCAGGTGTTGTATATGCATCTTTCGAAAATTTTAAGACGCAGTTCCTTGATCTATTACCATTGAAGGGCTGAGATATGTAATTATTCCAATATACAGGTTTGTCTACTAAGTTTATGACTTTATGCGGTTAAATTTCTTAATATGTTTGTTTCTTATTTGAATCTAAGACCGACAAATTCCTTAATTTTCTTGTGAACGTTAAAGCTCTCGTATTTAGTATCTACTTCCTCAATTTCATTGGACTTTCCGGCCATCATACATAGGATATGATATATACTTAAAACAATTTTTTGAAATACTGACGAAAAGAAACCTTTACAAAACATATAGAAGCTGTACAGAACATACATAAAAAGAAGTGCAGTAAAAATTGAAAATGAAATTCCTGACACATTTTAAGTCCCTTAAGCCGCATTTACACGATGACAATTGTCGAGACAATTGTCAGAAGATAACTGATTGGCATGAAATTATTGTCTTCGTCTAAACACTTCAGGCCAATTGCCTTGCCAACTGCCCTCACAATTAGCCCAAATTTCAGTTGTCTCCGGGAGTAGACTGAGGACAATGAGCTGCGCCCAGTGAGCCCCCCCACCACTCGAAATCTCAATTGTCGAGACAATTGGCGCCATGTGAACAGTGTAGGCCAGTAGTGCTGTGTTGTTATTTGCCAGTTTCCTCACCGGACACGAGAAGTCGGCCGGGTTTTAGCTGTCTACTGCAAAGAACGGTTGACTACATAGGATAGTTTCATCGCCCAAATTTGTCTGTCACTGCAACACGCGGCTGTGACGTAGGTGTGGGGATGACAAGCAATTATTGACCTTATTGTTACTATTAACTTATACGGAAGATGAGCTTAATTTGAGATTAAAAAGATTAAAACGAAAAATTTACGTTTTGTTTTTGTAGAGATTTTGTATAGATGGCAGATAATCAGATTTTTAACAGTATCTAAGACATTCAGACTTATAAATTCTTAATGATCTGTTTTACATGGCAAATAAAATTTATTTTCGAAATGAATGTATTTGCTAGTGTTATAATTAAATTAATAAATGTCAGTTTACTCTCAAAGTAAATATTTCTGGTAAATAAAATCTATAAATCCGTGTTTTACTTACGTAGTCAGAGCACAAATTAATATCCAAAAACATTTGATGATAAATAAAACTATTCAATACTGAACTATTTATTTCATAAACGTACATAGGTAAAAGTAAACAGTATACAATACTAGGAAATTTTAGAAACATTCCCTACCGAACAATTTTATTTAATTTTCTAATTGTTGACCTAGTTAAATCCAACACGGATAAGTTTTTTTGCTTCAAATTTTCAGCTTCCTTGAATTTTACATTTCTATAATTTATTCTAATTATTGTTCTAAGTTTACAAAAGTTTTTAGTAAGCGCATATGGCAACACTTTTTCTTTTTTTTTTATCCTTTTTGAAATGTTGCAAACAACTCCGTTAGTTTTCCTATAGGTGTCAATATATTTTTCATAATATTTATTACATAATTTTATTTTTATGAACCAATCATCTGTAGGCTTGATAAGACCTCCATAAGAGAGTTGTTGCACCCATGATGGTAAACTATAACTATGTTCACTAACTTTGTATGTGAATTACCTAAATCAGGTAAACTATCTGAAAATTTTTTTGCTAAATACCCAGCGATGTATTCTAAGGCATCTTCTGTAGTTTCCTGAAAATCACTGACAACACAATATGAGCTGGCAGACTGATTAGAAGATGATTCTTGGGAAGAGAAAGAACTACTATTGTTGGATACATCAGGTTCTTCTATTTTTTTTGAGGAATTTTAAGATTGGCTTTTTGGAATACTTTTGGACCAATATTGATCCACACTCAGACAAAAGTGCAATTTGGTTTGTGGTTAACACTTTATTTAACAAAATTTCAGATTTTTTTGATTTTTTCTGAACATTCATATTTTTTGCTTTAGAATGCCTCAACTGACTTGTTAAACTTTTTATTTTCATTTGACCCTTTTCCTTCAAATTGGAATGATCAGCTATTAATTTTTCATACTTGTTTAATAATTCGTTGTATTTTGCTTCAAAATCTACTTTTTTACTTTACTTTACAGGCTTTAAATCTATATTGTCACCAGCTTGTTCAAAAATGATTTCAGATTCAGTAAGAGTATGTTCATGTTGATTAGATGCAATATTCAAAATATTTGAATCAACCTTTGTAATTTCTGCTACATGTTGCTTTGTGTTTATAACATCTAATCTACCTTCAGTAGTAGAAACAGAAGGTGTGTCAAAGGTATGTTTATATAAACAAAGTGCTGGAACTGCTGTTTTCTTTAAAAGGCGTTTAGTAGGTAAACCTAAAATAAGTTACGTTAAAAAATGTTTATAGGCATTTTATTGCTTTTTTATTTTACCTAATAATTCATTTTGAATCAGGATTAAAATTATCAGCTCTTCTGCATCGGTTAACCCATTCAGCCCTTATAGTTTTCGACACTAAATCCTTTAGCACAGAACTTTAGCAAATGATAGGGCCATCTATGTGGCCAACCATTGGAAGTACAGACTGTAAAGTGGTGTACACGGAAAACAAACAAACATTTAAAATCTATATTCAAAAATCGTTAACAAAACTGAAGAAAAAGTGTATGTTAAAAGAGGAAACAGAGAAGAAAAGCCCCATTCTCCAATTACAGAATAAAAAGTTGCCAAGAATTAAAATATCTAGGGAACGTCATATCGAAAAAAAGGCACTTACAGAATACAGCATTCCCAAATTTGGATTCAAGCATTAAACTACTTGCTAAATCTATTACTGTCAAACCTGCCAATCACACTAAGCCAAAAATGAATGCCACTAATCCACACTGTCAATATATTAACATACTGACAGTGCCATATATGGTGGAGAGAAATGGAAAGATCAAATGTTCTGTACGTAGAGTTAAATTTTTTGTAAGTAAAGTGGTAAATTTTTATTATCTTTTTAATTCAACATATTTTATAAAAGTACTTACTATAAGTCTACAATTTTTTCTTTTTCGGAACCAACAATTAATTAATGAGTTTACGGATGTACAAGGAATGTACAGAATGTACAAGGGAAATTAAATACATAAAAAAATATTTCCGTAATATTAGAGTTAATAAAAAGATATTTTTTAATCGACTACAGAATACAAACACAAAGTTATTTGGTTGTAAAATTACATCATGCCGGCATATGTTTTTTTTGTAATTTACATTCCACACTACTTTTACAAGATACCTAACAGCCACAGAACATGTGTTATTTCTTTCTAATAGTGTCCATAAATTATTAGATCAAGACTGCTCCAACATACATTTTGGTAACCGACTTTTAACGAGTTGTAAATTTATTATGGTGAGAAATCAGTCCAGATATTTTGTGTTTACTGGTTTATAATATAATACCACTTATACGACATTTGAGTAAGACAAGTTCTAAGATTTTTGTTAAATATCTAATATTTTTCACATTGTATTTAATTGTTTTATGTGTGAAACCAATTAAAAATAATAATTTAGCAATAAAATTCACAAGGAAACTAAGTTCCTGTAGCTGGCTGTATACACCATGTATCACAAAAAATTTATTTAAAAATCCTTTATAAAAGGTATATAATTAAAACACCCTATCGGTCTACATCACAGAAAGTTTTCGGAATTAATATTCCATCATCAGTGTATCTAGATGTACAGGGTTTCTCATTATATTTTGACCCCCACTTATTTTCCTTAATTTTTATATAGTATAGTAGTACCATACGCCATTATAGAACAAAACTAATGCTACACAGTGTTATATATTGGTAATCAGGAAATGCAGGGCTACTCAAAACTATAAAAAAATACAGGGTGTCCCATTTGAAATATTGAAGATGCATTTTATTGGGCACTCCCTGTATACAAAATTTGGTCTGCTGCTACATTGTTGGTCGGTACAGATAAAATAATACAACTTTTATTTGAAACTTTTTTTTGCATTCCCTAAATTATGGAAAATAAGTCGGGGTCAAAATATAATGAAAAAACCCGGTACATGTTTTGAGCCACTAAATACTTTGGTAAAAACCCGTTCTTCTTCTTCAAGTGCCATCTTCGTTCCGAAGGTTGGCGATCATCAGGGCTATACGTATTTTCGAAACTGCTGACCGAAAGAATTCGTTGCTGCTACAGCTATACCATTCCCGTAGATTCTTTAGCCAGGAGTTTCGTCTTGTTCCTATGGACATTTTCCCTGCTATTTTCCCTTGCATAATTATTCAAAGCAGTTCATATCTTTCGCCTCTTGTAATGTGTCCCAAGTATTGCAGTTTTCGTTTTTTGATCGTAAATATCACTTCCTTTTCTTTATTCATTCTTCTCAAGACCTCGACATTTGTGACTCTCTCGGTCCATGATATTCTCAGGATTCAGCGATACATCCACAGTTCAAATGCCTCTAATTTTTTGGTATCAATCTTTTTCAACGTCCATGACTCCATTCCGTAAAACAGCACAGAAAGTACGTAACATCTCATCAGGCGAAGTTTCATTTCAAGGCTCAAATCTCTTCCGCAGAACACTCTCTTCATTTTAGTGAATATGGATCTGGCTTTTTCTATATTTATTTTGATTTCTGCTGAGCTATTGTTGTCTTCATTTATACAAGTACCTTAATATTTGTATTTGCTAACTCGATCGATAATTTCATTGTGTAAATATAAATTTTGGACATTTTGTGTTGATTTCGATATTACCATAAATTTAGTTTTCTTTATGTTCAAAGATAGTCCATATTCTTCGCCGCAGTCTGCTATCTTATTCACCAATGTCTGTAGTTCTTCAAGTGTTTCTGCGATTGTCGCAGAAAGCGGTGTCGTCGGCAAATCTCAGATTGTTTAATCTAACACCATTTATTTTAATACCTACGGATTGCTCAGAGAGTGTTCTATTCATTACGTCTTCGGAATAGAGATTAAACAGGGTTGGTGACAGTATACACCCTTGTCTCACACCTCGCTTTATTTCAATTTCTTCAGTGGTATTATTCTCTACTCTCACTACTGCTTTCTGATTGTAGTAGGAGTTTTCCCTTTTCTGTCCTTTTCTGTCAGGAGTCTGATTAGGTGATCATGCCGCACTTTATCAAAGGCCTTGTTGTAATCTATGAAACACATGAATACATCTTGATTTATGTCAAGACATCTTTGAGACATAACGTTCAGTGCAAACAACGCCTCTTCTTGTTCTCTCTCTCAAGTCCATTTCGGAATCCAAACTGGGTATTATTGATGTCCATTTCCAGTTTTCTGTGTACTTTTCTGTGTAAACCCGTTAAATGTTTTTAATTTGAATTTAAGTTACATTATTGGATCTTATATGCTATGATGTTTAAGTTACAATAGGAATGGATAACATGGCAACGTAAGACTCTACTGAAGGTTGCTGGTCCTGAGACAAAGTGTCTACGAGGACTTGTTGATAGCAACTAAAAATAAATTTAGAAATAATTGTGCAAATATTCTATGGCATATACTATATTTTCCTTACATCAAGATCCAGGGATAGTATTACTCGCGGTTTGTCCAGAAGATAAATCATGTCCTAGTAGTCCAGGATTTGACAGTTTTCTGCTAAGAATTATTTTTATATGCATTCATTTGCTTACCCTATGCAAATATGTGCTATTTATCTGAGAGTGGTTACCACCCTCACTCGGGGGTGGAAATTTTTTATAAAAAACATGGTAGTCGCTAGAATAGTGAATTTTAAGACAAAAATGTTTGTTAGAGTGTTTTTAAAAAGTCACTATTTTTGGAGTTATTCGTGACTGAAAGTTCTGAATAACTTAAAAAATTTAGATTTTATGGGGAAAACTGTTTCAATAAAAAGTGAAGTTTATAAAACAAAGATATTCTTTTTTTTTATTATTACCGTAAACCTAATATTAACGAAGTTATAGCTTTTCGAAAGTAGACTTTTATTCATTTTATACAAACATCCAAACATATTATTGAAATGAACCAAAGAATAAGGCTCGAGAAGAACAAACACTGGGAGAGAATGTGCAGGACATAGACAATACGATAGGATATAACAATCGTATGACGATAAGTAAAAATATCATACACATAATTACATCAAAGGAGTCGACAAAGCATTACACAAAATTATTGCAGGAGAATAGTCCGGAATATATCTTAAGACTCTATGACAACAATAACAGAGGGAGCCGAAATCACAGAGGAAGATATTAGTAAAGCACTAAAGAAAGCCAAAGACAACAAACAGGACAAACATGACAAACAACAAACCAGGAGCAGGGAACATAAAAATGGAACTTTTGAAATATGGAGGTCCAATGATCATTCATACGAGTGTTATGCAATAAAGTTGAAGCAGCAGAGGAGATTCCAGAGGAGTGGAATCTATTATACATGTCCTCCATTTTCAAAAAAGATGACAAAAGATGGACAAATCACTATAGAGGGATCAGTGTAATATCTTGAATAGCAAGAATCTTTTCCACAGTAATAAAAGAAAAAATAGAACAACACATGGACCATTATGACGAAGAACAAGCCGAAGAGAAAAATATTGAAACACATATGACCTTTATCGACTTGAAGAAAGTATATGATAGCGTGCCCAAGAAACAACTATGAGAAGCAATGAGAAAAATACAAATACAATACAAAAAAAAAACACAAAGACTATATACAAAAGAAGAGCTGCAAATAAAGTTAGATAATGGAATAACAAAAACAGTCACCGCAACAAAAATTCTCAAACAGGGATGTGGTCTATCACCTACACTTTTTAACATACATATAGATCAGGCTTTGAAGGGATGGTATAGAACATGCGAACCAATGGGCTACGAAAGCACTCCATGGATTGATATGGAACAACACACTAACCTAATAAAAAAATGATCTTTCGGAGCATAGTAATGAATATTATCCTACATGGAGCGGAAGTATTGCCAATGACAACAACAATACGAGATAAAATAAGAACAGTTGAACTAGACTTTATGAGAAGATGTCTAAAAATTACCGGAGCGGATATAATAAGAATAGAGGAAATATGAAAAAGAATTAATTACAAAAAATTTGAAGCAGTGGTATGGGCATGTAAAAATAGTACAAGAGCACAGGTGTCCGAAAAACATACATAGGAAATGCTATGATAGATAGAAACCTTAGAGGTGACTGGGAAAATAGAATGCTATGGAGGACGAAAACCGTGAACTCATAATGGGAAAAAGCCGAAGAAGAGGAAGAAAATTAGTACGACACTCACATTTTATCAAAGCTGTAAGCTCACCTATGCCTACGATTTTGTTAAATAGTAAAAAAATCATTAATTTACCCAAAAATGTTCGAGTTAATAGCCTTTTTACTTAATTCTAGATTACTTAGCACAGCCATAGCTATATATCGGCAAGGTAAATCTCGGCGCATCACATCCCATCTTGGCGGAACATTTTTTGCTAATTAATTGCTGTTGATTGGTATGTTAATCAATCCCCAAAAACTTCCTTATCATCCCTAGCTCAAAACACACCCTTGGAAAGCCGAGATATCTGCCAAAACGTGAACTGCAAAGAATGAATTGCTAATTTATTGCCGAAGTTTTACGCCAAGAAACAGTTTATTACCGCTTCCGAGAAACATTGATTATGCTAACTTTACGGTAAAGCTAGCCGGCGTTATCTAACTGCTCCACGAACTACCTGGGTCCATTAATCCCAAGTACCTGCTAAGCTATCGCCGAGAAATTTGGGGATTAAATCTTAATGACCGGAAATTCAAAATTTGATTATAGTTAAAAGTAAGAATATAAATATTTTCAGTTATTCACTTTAAGTGTTACGGTATAGTTTTGTCCGTTAGTGTTTAACTTTTAAATGGCGAATCCAACGACTATGTTTAGTCAAAGGGGAGAACTTTTATTACTAATTAATGAATATAAATATTCAAAGGCCCATGTCTCCAAAGATGGAAAAGTTAGATGGCGATGCATCAAAAAAGGGTGTCAACAAAAAGTGTACACAAAGGGAGGTGATGAAAATTATAACGTTATTCTTGAAAAAGCATCGGTGGAGCATAATCATGCTCCAGATATCCAGAAAGCTGTAGAAGATATATGTGAAAGACCTTTAAAGATTGTCCACAAGGAATTGAGGAATGAAAATTTCAGCAATTTACCGCTGACGACGAAAGACATTTGTTGCGTTCGAAGAAATTGCTATGCTGCAAGACGAAAATCCACACCATCATTGCCCAAATCACAGGAAGAAGTTCAACAAGTGTTAGTGAACTTAAATTTAAAAACTAATACAGGTGAACACTTTTTATTATCTACGAAAAATAATTCCGCAATTTTTAGTTGTTTCATAAATCTTTACTTTTTGTGTAAATGGAACTTTTCAATACCGTTCTAAATATTTTTGTCAGATGTTTACTATACATGGCTACAAAAATGGTTTTTATGTTCCTCTAGTATTTTGTTTGTTAACAAATAAATCACAGCAATCATACAAAAGGACTTCTGATACCTACACTAATAACAATATGTACAGATTTGAATTTAAATTTCAAACCGAAGCGAATAATTTTTGATTTTGAAATAGCAATTCAAAATGCAGCCAAGTTAGTGTGGCCCGACATTATTATTTTTTGTTGCGACTTTTAATTAACACAAAATTGGTACCGAAAAATTCAAAATTTAGGATTGTACTCGGAATATAAACATCAAACTATTATTGGACAATATTTAAAATTGTTTTTCGGCATTCCTTATTTAGTTCCAAATGATGTTGGTTACTTTTTTACTGGTGAACTTTTTAATATTATACCAGAAGACGCCAAAGTTTTGCAATTTTGTGATTACCTAGTTGATAATAATTATTTAACGGAAGATACAACATTTCCACCTTACATTTGGGCTTCAAATTCATCATCTCTTATATTTACTACAAACGCATGTGAATCATTTCACTCGAAATTTAACGAATGTTTTTATAAATCACACCCTGACATATTTAAATTTACAGACAGAAACATTTTGTTAAAATTTCAAGCAGAAGTATATGTAAAAATTAAAACTGCAAATAGGTTCCAAAAAAAACTTGATAAAATGACAAAAAGAAAAGTTGAATTTATTGAAAATAGGCTAAACTACATTCATTTTACATATTCCCAATTGTCTGATGTGTATCATATGATTTTTAAAAATATTTACTTTTGAAACTATTAGTGTAAAAATTTTTGAAATTTAATCAATAAATAACAATTAAACTAAACTCTAAAAAATAACACGACAAGTAAAAAACTTAAATACTAAAAAACAATATAACATAAATATAACACAATTTATTAACTTAAAAATCAACACGATACAATTTGAATTTAAACATGCTGGCAAGTTTGGATCTGTAACATGAGAATCTGTCTGGCTTAAGGCAATAAATTATATTTAATAACCTCTTGACAAAAGAGACGGCGAATATCAACACGTGCGTTTGTTGACAGATGGGAATTTGCTAAACGAATGAACTTTAAATGAATATTACGTTAATCAAAACATTACTAAATTAGACTTCATTAAGTCAGTATGCAATTATTACGCAGCTGATTTTTAAAATCTAAAATATAGTGTTCACTCTTACTTATTTTAATCACTAATCAGACATTATAATTAAGCATTGTTATTGTTTAACTGTAGTTTTTCAATTGTATATAAGTTAATGTAGATTTATAAATAAACTTTAATCGATTATATTGTTATAGTTTCATTATTTATTCATTTAAAATTTTCGCTCATGCTTTAGGAATTGGGTTTCTTTTTGAATACAATAAAGTGAAAAAAAGCTATATGTTCACAAAAATATTATCTAAGTACCTAGGTAGCGTGGGGCAGTTCGTAGTCGCTTTTAATCCTACTACAAAACTGAACCTACTAACATCTAGGTACAGTTGGGGAGTTCGTAGTCACCCAAGCTAGCATAGCCATAGCTATGTCTCGGCAAAGACAAGGGATACGAGGCCCATCTTGGCGGCATATTTTGTTGCTAATTAATTGCTGTTGATTGGTATATTAATCAATCCTCAAAAACTACCCCATCATCACCTTGCTCAAACCACACCCTTGGAAAACGGAGATATCGGCCAAAAAGCGAACCACAAGGAATTAATTGTTAATTTATTGCGGAAGTTTTACGCCAAGAAGCAATATATTGCTGTAAGCGTTTCCGAGAAACAATTGCTATGCTAAATTTACGGTAAAGCTAGCATAGCCATATCTATATCTCGGCAACAAAAAGAGTTACAGGTTTTTGAAAAAGCGTGAAATATACTATATTCTATGTAAGTTATTATCTAAGTGGTCCCATAAATTATCGGTAATACTAGGTAAACGTGTATACAAACTCACTGTAAATCACTGTAAATACGTCTTACCTCTGCCGAGGTTGAGACGCTACTGGTTATTAGATACTTATGATTAATTTTATGGTTTACAGGAAAAAATATGTATTTAGTTATTAAGACCAGTTCATAAATGGTTTTTATTTAATTTATTGAAGCAGTTCAACGCCAAAAATACTTTTTATTGCTTCACCCTTTTCCAAAACTCAAAAATTATTGTAGCTTCATACTTAAACTACATCACCCATACACTCTCAGAAACTACAGTACTCATTTTTTCTCGGAAGATGAATTACTAAAAGGTTCAGAACTGTAGCAATAATTTAACAACCAAATATGGACTAGTGGCTTATCTCGTAGCTGCCATATTATATGGATATTGAAGCTTGAGAGAAATATTGTCTGGTCTTCGCAAAGAATATAATTCTTTGTGAAGACCAGATTGATTAACATACCCAGATTGATTAACATCCAAGGGATTGATTAACATACCAATCAACAGCAATTAATTAGCAGTAAAATATGCCACCATTGTGGCATATTTTGATATTTTGATAAAGAATACTCCATTGTGGTGGACAAATGACATCGCCAATGCAGTACACAACAAAAAACAAGCATATCAAAAGTGGCTACAAACAAATGATCCAGATGATAGACGAACATATGCAAGATCAAACAGAGAAGTAAAAAATTTAGTAACTAAAGGAAAAAATATTTCCTGGGAAAGTAAATGCGAAGAACTCAACAAATATATAGGGTCAACAAGATCAAGAGAAGCATGGAAAACGGTAAAAAATCTGAGAACAAACAGAAAAGAAACGAGTAGAATAGATTTAATAGAAGAAAGATCTTGGATCGAACACTACTAACAACTGTTGACTGAAACAAGACCTCAATTCACGAACATCAGTACAACAACATATGAACTGGAACTCAGTGAAGACGATGAAATAACAGTACAGGAAGTCGAGAATGCAATACAAACTCTAAAAAATCGGAAGTCATACGGACCACAAGGTATACCAAATGAATTATTAAAAGATAGCCCACAAGTATTACGGGAATTACTGGCGTATGTCTTCACCTTATTCTATAATGGACACGACTTACCACCGGAGTGGACAAAAGCACATATTAACAACATCTACAAAAAAGGAGATAGAAAGAATTGTTCAAACTACAGGGGGCTAAGTGTCATAAATTCACTCTCAAGACTGTATGGAAAAATAATAAAAAACAACATTGAAAAAGAGATGACAGATGTTGAAGAACAGAATGGCTTTCGTGCAGGCAGATCCTGCATGGACAGTATATTCTCTCTAAAACAAGTTATCGAGAAAAGATTAGCTCACAACCTTTCAACTCATATAGTCTTTATAGATCTGACAAAGGCATACGATAGGGTACCACTTTCAATGCTTTGGGTAGCAATGGAAAAACAAGGAATAAGCAAAAAAATATACAAGCAGTACAACAGCTCTACAAAAATATGACGGCAAGCATTAAAACTGGAAATAGATTAACTAGAGAAATTCCTATTAGTAAGGGCCTAAAGCAAGGCTGCTGCATAGCACCTACACTCTTCAAAATATATCTAAATGAGGCATTGTCAGTGTGGAGAAGAAAGTGCTGCAATATGGGCATCCCAATCGAAGATGATAGATTGTACACAGTACACTTCGCTGACGACCAAGCCATTCTAGCTGAAGACGAGAGTTGATGTAGGCTACATGCTTAGAAAACTGGAAGATGAGTATACCAAATGGGGCCTCACAATTAATATACAAAAAACTGAGTACTTAGTTGTAGGAGAAAAACCAGGAAGCCTACAAATCGAAATGGGAACTATAAAACCAAAAGACAATTTTAAATACTTGAGAGTCCAAATAACATCAAAAGCAGGAAGTAGCGAAGAAATACACTCCAGGATTGGCCAAGCAAGAGCAGCCACCAGACAGCTATAAGGACTATTATGGAATAATAAAATAACAAAAGAAAATAAAAGAAGAATTTATAAAACAATAATAGAAAGTATTGGGCTGTACGGCGCCGAACTCTGGGAAATGAACTAAAGAAACAAATCAAAAATTAAGGCCATGGAAATGAACTACTGGAGACGATGTTGCCAGCTCACTAGACTTGATAGGGTGAGAAACGAAGATATTCGGAGAGAAATAGAAATCGATCTAGACATAATAGACACAATCGAAGCCAAAAGACTTAACTGGTATGAACACCTTCAGAGAATGCCTGAAAATAGATGGCCAAAAAAAATAGAAGAATGGACTCCGCCAACTAGAAGAAAACGAAATAGACCAAGACGATCCTGGAGAGACGATGCAATGACCGCCAGAGATCTAACAACTGAAGATTGCTTCGACAGAAAACGCTGGAAATTAGGATGCGAGAAGCGGCGCTAGCTGTAGAAGACTCGCTTGTTATATATATATATATATATATATATATATATATATATATATATATATATATATATATATATATATATATATATATATATATATATATATATATATATATATATATTGTTATGGATCAGTTTATCGATCAGAAATAGAATAAAGAATTTTTTTATTATTTTAATATACCGCGGGCATATCAGTTAAAATACAACCCTGTACTTATTTGTAATAGTTAGAATAAGAGAAGGCATTGTTTCCGTGACGGAACAGTTTTTCCTTGAAAGACTGAGTGAATAGTGAAAGGACAATGGACCCGTATAATTATATATTTAAGGAATAAACTTTGTAATTGTATTTTGCGGTGGACATTTTTCGAAAGTAAATAAGAATTAGATTTAGATATGAGATAACAAGAATTTGGAAGCTTATTTCGGTTGAAAAAGGCAAAATTGTTAATGGTTTCTGAAAAGTAATTTGAGTGAAAGTAGTTTATTTGTTTTAAATATTATGTTAGAAATTTTCTAAATCGAAAATTAGTGGGAAAGATGAATGCTTATGATTGGTTAAAAAGGAAGGATGGGGGATGAGAGAGTTTGAGAAGGTTGTCTGGGGAGATTGAAAAGATTATTATGTTACCGGCAGACCAGAAGAGAAGACGTGTTTTTCGTGTAGTCAATCTGAGTACCAGTGTTTTCGTTTGTTAGTGAAAAAGGTGGAAGCTGAGAGCAGATCAAAATCGAGAAGATTAATACCTCTTTTGAGTCTGCATAGTCCACGAGATATAATTGAGAAAGAAAGGAGAATTTGTGAATAAAGAGTACCGGTCAAAAGAGGCTTGGGCTTGTGTTTTCGGAGGAGT